>NW_012152508.1:417783-454987 GCF_000956105.1 Propithecus coquereli | reverse complement strand
ACACTTCTACACTGCTGGTGGGACTGCAAATTAGTGCAACCTCTGTGGAAAAGAATTTGGAGATACCTCAGAGAGCGAAAAATAGAAATACCATTCGATCCAGCAATAGCACTATTAGGCATCTACCCAAAAGAGCACAAAACATTCTACGATCAATTTTTATAATTATAAATTCACTGTAGTTCAAGCTATAAAAATATCAAATGAAAACAAGAAAGGCTACAACTAAATTCTTATACCAATGCTTAGAAAAGCTAGAAAATATAAACAAATTCCTTCTTGGTATTTGGAATGTAAAATATCAAAACATTATGTCTGAATATCTAGGATCTTTAGGAATCCTGCATTGGATATTGCAGTATGGATCAATCAGGCTATTGTTACTGGGTTTTGGTTCTTATTTCCACACGTGAAGTTTGTCATGAGATTATGAACCAATTCCTTCATCTTTCTGAATTTCAGTTTCATAACTGATAAAATAAGGGAAGATGCTTAAGTGTCTTCAAAGATGTCTAATAGAGGTCATTTCATGCATAAGGTATTGAGCCCAGTTATATTCAGTGACTGTGCCTCTCTGGTAATTTAGTGGCTAATGAGGCTCATTAACCCTTTGAAACCATTATTTGTATCCACAATTATATCTGGAAGGAAATGAAATTTTTATCTTACATACTATAAGTATATAAGTACTATAACATATTTTCCTAAAAAATATGAAAAAAAATCCCTAATTAAATAAACATGGCATAATGACTACTTATTTCCATCAAAACTTATAGGCTAGAGAATATTGTGGTTTATTTTGTTCATTAGATCTATTTGTTTATGTTGGTTCTAATATATAGTATCAGTCTGAATTGAGTTAGTTTTTTATTTAATCTTTTTTAGGGAGGATCCCTCTCTTAATTTTGGGTTTAGAGTGACTTTTTTGGTAGATAAGAATAGAATGAAGGAGAGATGCTTGTTACATCCCTTTTTAATCATTCAGACCTAAAAGTAGAAAGTGGAGACACTCAACAGTTCAAAAAGATAATGACTGCTTCAGAATTCACATTTGTGCACAAGTAGTTCAAGTTCATAAAAAGACTACTGCTCTTCTTCACCATAAGTATCTTCTAGGGTGGCAGTATTTCACTATTTTATTAAGCATGCTTATCTTCCTAAAAATCCACCTTTGAATAAACTGGCTCATTTTATCTAATCTTACTAAGTTACATAATTTCCTCTCATATTTTTCCCTTTTGGATCTTCCTTTTGAGTATGAGTTTAGCCCCAAAGTCACATACACCAGGGAGCTGTACTCTTGGCTCAGTGCAGTGACTGGAAGTAGGGTCATTCCTACATGCACATTTTATGTGCGTTAGGAGAGCACTAAATATAATTGAGTGGCACTAGCTATAAAACCTGCCGAACTCAGGGCAAACCAGCTCTCTGGATCTACATGCAGGGAGCAATCGGGTTAGTTCTGCTGAGAGAAATGCAGTGGTTGGAGGCCGGGGAGCAGTGCGCCTTACACAAATATAAGTAGAACAAGTGAGTGTGTGCTTAGGGAGCCCTCTTTCTGTTTAGGTGAGTAGAGAATTATATATAAATATCTCATTTTATCTAAAAGAAATATTCTATTAGTTTCTTATGCTTCTAGGAGACTGAAGTTCTCTGAACATTCTCCTAATTTTTGCTCTCTCATTTTGTCTATATCCTATTCATGTCTCCAAGGCCCAAGTGAAATGTCATATTGGTTTATGCTTTCCGGGTTCTCCAAAACAGTGTTATTTTCCTCCTTCAAATCCCATAGCCTCACAGCTTGCTATTCTCTTACAGAGTTTACCCTGATCTCTCCCTTTTATATAGTTGGCCTTACTTTCCTTTATAGCTCCTGCAATTTGTAGCATTAAACCTGCTACACAGCACACACTCAATAAATAATTGGTGAAATGAGTTGAGATATTGTAAAAGTCCAATTTTTCAAAAGATTCTAGGCTTACCGCAAAGTGAAAGATAGAACAATGTTTAGCAGAAATTTGCATTATTGCTTTTCTCTCGGAAGATTTTAGAAGGCTTTTAGAGAACAACTATAATTCAAGAAGCAGCACAGGCCTTAGCTGTATTATTTCTAAAAATTTTGATTTGAGTTGATTTTTAAAAAGTAATTTGTGTTTCAAATATTCTGAATCCAGAGACACAGAATATGGTATCACATACTATTTAAATGAGTAAGTGCTCCCTTGTTTTGTCATTTAATACTAAATACAAATCAAATGTTTATCTGTTTGAGTTTGTTCTTCAAAAACAAAATGTTGAGAAATTTGGCATATAGGAGAAAATTAAACTCCTGCTTTAAAATGTTAACCAATGACCCACAATATCTCAGATATTCTCAAGTCCTGAAAAGAAGCTCTAAGTATCTGTAGGGCACTGGAATCACAGTAGGAACGACCGACTTCCTTTGCTGGGTACAGGGCTAAAACAGAGTGTTTACCTTTGCTTTCCAACTCTACTATATGTCATTTCATTCCTTTATGTCATTTCATTCCTCTATCTCATTTCATTCATTTTCTTTCTGTAGGATTTTTCTAAGTTGTTCCAGAGAGGAGTAAGTTAACTTGCAAACTCAGAGCTGAAGCAGCATCTTTGTCAGCAAAGGCTAAAAGCCTCAGAGAGACCTCCCCAAGGATTTTCACTGCCCTCATCCTAGACCACACAGTGTCCTGTGCTCTTAAAGACTGAGGATCCCTGAAGCCCTGTTGTCCTCCTCCTCACTCGGAAGAACTTTTAAGGAAAAAATTCCTTAGACTCCATTAAACATCCTTGCATTTTCTAAATACTTCTGTGGTGTCTAAGCAGCTCCTTTATTCTGTGAATATCTTCAGGGTCCTTTAACTGAATGGAATATTCTCCAAATAAGTATTCATTTTTGTGCAAAGACTGAATTTTTGGATAGTGAAAAAGGAGCCCTTGAGTACATCCTAAGAAGCAAAATTGTTGTATTAGCTCAGATTTTGGTTACTTTTAGTTTAGTGTTCTTTGAAAGGTCATGGTCACCAGTGATGCTTAACTTAAGTACCCATGTCCTTCTTCTGTTAGTGATCACGTATGATCAATTATTGATAACTCTAGTCAAGAAATCTTTAAGTCTATTTATATTTTCTGACTATATTCAAGGGGCTTTCATATATTACTAGTGCCACAACTACAGTCTAGGCCAAGATTTTTCACACCTGGATTTCTGCAACAACTTCCTAAACATTTCTCTCACCTCTGGTCCAAGGCTGACATAACAAGACTACTATAACGTTCCTTTTTCTAATGCAAATATGATCATTATTTCCCTGCAACAAATTCCTCAAAAGAATCCCATTGTCTTCATGGTACATTCCAAGCATTTTCTTTGCCCTTCAAGACTTTTCATCATGTGGCCCCATTTTTGTGCTCCCACACTTGACATTTTATGCCTACCTCATCACATGGTGCATAGAGATGTATATGCCTCTTTATTTTCACAATAGATTGAGAGGATCCTGAAGATATTCTAGAACTACACCATAATCATCTTTGTGTTCTCATACCCTAGTCTAGGGATAATACAGCAGAGGTTCAGTAAATATTTACCAAATTAGTAAATGATTTTTGAGCTGGAAGTTCTTTCTTTTGTAGAAGACAGAAACATATTTAATTATATAAAATGAATTGAAGGATATAGACACCCTCAGAAAAATGCTAAGCATTATATAGTTATATATATTTAATTACATGCTTATATATGAGCTTTTTTTTATAATTATTCACAGTATATATTGGGAGAGATATTCACAAGAAAGCATAAATGGTCCAACTTTTTGAAAGTCTGTGTTATGAATGAGCTTTTTACCCTCTGCCACAACTGTGTTTTTCTATTCATGTTTCCCCAGAATTTTTAGAGGTGTTTAGTTTTCAATGATGCATCTCTTCTGCCCTTTGCTACTAGATACCAGAGCTGTATCTTTGGTTTTAGAGTAAGATTGAGATGGACTAATATAAATACAATATGATCAGTAATCTCATCAGAAACTTCTTACTTGCATCAAATCTACTTTGGGAGATAAAACATCTAGGGAGATACTTTGCACACAGACAGAAACCATGACGGAATATTTCTACCTTTTATGATTCCTCTTTCTCTAAAATATAGCTCTGTTACAGATGATTTTTATTAATCAAGAGAGTAAAAATAAATTGAAAAGAGAACAAGAGGACATTTTTAAGTAGAGCTAAAAAAAAGGGTAAATTTATCAAATAATGTTATATACATCACTAAAACAATAGTCTTCAATTGAGCAGATTTGGAAAAATTTGTATGTGTGAATATAACTATTACAACATAAATCTGAAATTTATAATAAAACATGAAATTTATAAGTAATCATATGCAGTTATGGCTCATAGGGAATGTTAAACAATTGACAGCACCTTAGGACTCATCTACTATACTAATTTTTCGTTTTTGTTTCTCAGAAAAATATGTTTTCTATTCAACCCAGAAGTTGTGGGGAAAGAAAAGGAGAGGAGAAAGGACCTAATAAAACATGCCTTGACTCTAAACTTGACCACAGCTTAAACCTGTGGAACTCATCTTTTATTTCTTATTCCTAAAGTTGAGCTTCCTAGTAAGAAAAAATAGAAGCATCTTTCAGGAGCTAGAAGCTCCCTGCACAAGCTAGTCCATGCCCATTACTACAATATAATTTATTGCTATTCTCACCTTGTGCAGTACTTTCTCACATACATCCTACCCTTTTCTTCTGCAGACATTTCCCTAGTTTATTTTGCCTAGATCATTCTTCCCTCAGATCTTCATGAAGCTGACTCATTCTCATAATCATATCCCAACTTCAGTGCCATCTCCTCAGAGAGAGATCATCCCCAACCTCCCTTGTTAAAGGAATATCCTTCAGTTACCATCTGTATTATATCCGCTTCTCACCTTTGGACTCTAGGTTGTGCCTTTTGGTCAGGAAGAACCTAGACCTTCCTCTAGGATGAACAGCTGTTACTGTGAGAATCAGCATTAGTATTCTGGTTAACTGGATGCACTTCACCCCTTTTGGAATCTGTGTAAAGGTTATAGTTTAAGGAAATTTTCAAAAAGGAAAGTAGGTAGAACAGAAACATCTGATTCAGGATGAAAGCCTGTATCTGCAATCAACATTTATGTGGAGGCACAAGAAAAGAAAAAATTGCGGAGAACTTGAGGAAAAGTATCACCGAGACATCTTTTTTAAATGGTCTCAAAATATTTTTTCCTACGTAATCTCCTTTGATTAAAACAAGCTAGCAATTGAATATGGTGCAGTGCCTGATCCCCAATCATCATATCACCTGTAGATGAATGATGAAGGTAATCCATGAGCAGTTTAAAAATAGCTTGGTATGGTCAGAGTTGTGTTAAATGCTGGATGGGACACAAACATTCACTTCTTTATTAAAAAAATATTTATTGACGGCCAAACCTGTGGACACTAAATCCCAATCTCAGCACTCCTGAATCTTTTAGACTAGAATGATTGAAAGAGAATGTCCCATCCCAGAAGCCAGTTCATTAGGCAAAACAAGAAGAATGTATGAAATGTCAACGGAAAAATGTAAAGATCTAGATTGGTATGATATGAACCAGAATAACTGAGGATTTTAACACAGAAAAGCATTTCAAAGAACTAAAGATGAACCCAAGATTTGAATTCTGGGTACCTGAAAAATGATAGTGCCCCTGCCAGAGAAGACACCTGGAGAAATCCAAAGTGATATCTAACAGGAGATAAGGAGGAGTGTTTCGAGTATTATATATTGAGTTTGAGTGATCACTGACAGCTGAGTGAAAATGGACCATCAAATGGCCATCCAAGCAGCCCTGGATCTGGGGAAGTTTTGTGTTGGAGATGTAACCTTTAAAATGAAGCGATGTGAAGTAAGTGTAGCATGGTATCTGGAACTTAATAGGAGTTCAAAATATGTCTGATGTTAGATTATTAGCATAGAATTCAGTTTTAAATATTGACTAGATGGGGGGGACGAAAGCTAAATGGCAGGAAGAGGCTGGATTGGGGGCAGAGCGAGTGTGCTCTAGTGAACAAGAAATCAGATGTTGACGCGTACTACCATATCCCCATATAACCAGTATCGAAGAAGCACTGCTTAGGATGACTGGGTTAGAGAAGAAGAACAAATTTCATTGGCAGAATGAAAAAAATTTACACGAACGTACTTAGAAATGATCTACTCCCCCTCCTAACCCTGTGACAGAACACCTAGTCATCAGGTTAAATCAGGCACCAGAGCAGAGGAAAACAAAGCGTGCTCAACTCAACTGGCTGCAGCGCCTTCCAAATAAAAGACCAGATACCCTTTCTTCCCTCCCCACCTTGCAGGGGTCCTCAGGCCCGCCCTGCGCTTAAATCACACACCTCGGAAGTTTTGTATTAGAGAGCCCAGCAGGGGAGGAAATTTTCTGCAAGTAAAGAAAGTAGAACTAGGGCAGTCCGAGGAGATTGAAAGGGCAAAACTATCAAGCAAGAAAACTGTAAGTTCTGATTAGTTTTATGACTTTGCCTTCATGCCTCAGGAGCTCAATTGATCATGGCTTCCAAGACAGGCTAAGGGTAGTGGTTTGGGAGGTGGGGGGGAATCTTGAAAAAACTCTCAAAACTCTCCTCCAGCTCCGTGCTTTCAAATGCAAATACCTCGCGAAGAGATGGATGGGCTGCAGCCCCTCCTTCTTTCAACCCTCTTCTTTATTTTCCTGCGAAGGAATCCATCTGTACAGATCTGTCAGGAGGGAGGTGGAGGAGGGTGCGCGTGTGTGCGCGCGCGTGTGTGTGCGCGCGTGTCGGCCGAGCGGCTCCCTCTTCGCGTTCTTTTCCAACAGCCCTCACTGGATCTCCGAGGGGTACAGAAGTCTCAGTGGCTCCCTGGGCCGGCCTCGGACGGTGCTGACAGCGGGCGCCCCCGGCGGACCACCATCACCCTCTTGCACTCCGTCTTGGCTCGGGGTCCCTGGCGCGCTCTCTCCTTGTCGCCCGCGCTCGCCCTCTCGCCCTCTCGCCGGACGCGCGCTCCCGCTGGCTCCAGACCTGGAGTGCGCCTCTCCCGCGAGTCGGAGGGGCCCCTCGCAGCCTGCAGAGGCAGCCGGCCCCGGGCGCCGAAGGCCAGGGCAGGGCCCCGGTGCACCGCAGAGTGGGCTGTGATTGGAGGAAGAGCCCGTGCCGGGCGGGCGCCAGCGGGTACAGAGCAGGTGCCTCCCGTCCGCCCCGCGCGCCAAGCTGCGCGCACTGGGTCCCGAAGCGCCCGCGGGCGCCCGGCAGGGGAGCGCACGTCCTTTCGGATGCAAACGTCCGGATCCGGGGCGTCTGACGCCGCTGGGAGGGCAGCGAGGCCCCAGGTGAGTGTGCCTGCCTGCCTGCTTGGGGTTGGGGAAGGCGCTGTTGGGCAGATGTGCGCCCTTGCTGTGCGCATTTGGAAGCAGAACTAATCAGTGAGCGGAAAGCGGGCGGGGGTATATCCGTGTGGAGTTTCCCTTGGCGTTCCCAAGTTACTGCGTGTTGCCGTGAGACGTTGCTCTGCGAGGCAGGACAGGCGTGTGGACCGAGCTGGGAGCGCGCGGCCGGGAAAACCGGTGCTGACAGACACCAGGTGCGACAGGAGAAGTAGTTCGGTGTGAGAGCACTCACCAGATGCAGCGGTAAACACGGGCGGTCGGGACCGCTCTCCTCAAAGAGGAACACAAGCGGGCCCCTCCCTTGACCTGGGACCGATGGGGGCACAACTCCGCGCTGACTCTGCCGCCGGACTCTGCAGAGGACTGAGGCTGGAAGGGGGTATGTGCCGCAGTGTGCAGCGCCTTCCCAAGCCCAGTCCTTTGAACCATCCGCGGTAGACACCTTTTGCCTTTCCTGAAGGTGGAACTCACCTAAGGGTGCTTTGCTTTTTCCTGTAATTAGTATTCTGCTGATATGGTGCTTCTGCGTCCTGCTTCCCCTCCGACTGGCTGTACCTTAGGTGTGCGATGGGAAAAGGGCGTCCTGCTTCTCTGAATGCATGGTGGACTTCTTCGTGGGTGCACATGGTACACGAATAGTTGCTGGTATACAACCTTCCAATGTGGATTAATGAGAAAGGACCTATTACTCTGTTCCACTTCACGTTTTAGATGGTTAACCCTACGGATCTCTTAGATGTCAGAGTTCAGGTGAGTAAAGATTGGCAATGAGTTCACCAGGCACTGGGAATGACAAACAGTTGAGAAACCATCAAGGACTCGGTATCTCAAGGCTTTGGAAATCTGCAAATTGAATTATGAATAGACTTAAAACATTTTTTTGCTTTGCAAGAAATATTTTGTCTTTGTTAGATCTTTTATTAAGTGAAAAACCTTTAAGAGAGACTTGCCCTCCATAATTTCTGTAACCAGGCAAGTGTTCAGATCATGTTTCATATAGAAGTAGATTAAACAGAACTTTGTACAAAAAGAAATAGAAAAATGTACCTTGTCAATATATGGCCCTTGCTGCATGCAAGTATTTATTTTAAAAACCATATTTACAACACACACACACACACACACACACACACACACACAAAATGTATACATTAAGAGTTTAGGAGCAGTAGCAGCCTTTGTTTAAAAGAAAAGTTTGTATAGACACACTGCCAGGAACATCCAAATAGTTTTAAGAGTATCTTTATAAAGAAAAATTGTTAGGGGAGAAAAGAGTTAAGGAAAAAAGTAATTACATTCAAAGCTTTCAGTAACTGACCAAAAATTACTTCTTTTCTAAACAACTAGTTAGCCTTTGGTTTACCTAAGCTCTTTTCTTGCTACTATATGTAAAGGCAAAATGCATTAAGAATGCTTTTCTTTATTTTTAGGGCTATTTGGAACAGTATGAATTACAATGCTAAAGAAATGAGGCAGGTAGTCAAACTGGCAACTTTGTGCAAGTCTTGCTTATATGTTAGTATTTCATATGGATTGGTGTGGCAGAAGCAATTAGGTAACATCCAATGTTAATAGTCTTATCTGGGAAAGCTAGCTGAAAGTCTGTCTGTGGAAAGAAAAATAAAGAAAACAATAGTCAGTAGTGCAGACCATCACCCTGCTAAAAGCTATTAGGGTTTGCAGCTTTAATAAAAGGGTATTGTGCACTTACAACGTGAGATATTATTGTAATTAAGGGCTGAAATAGGTCATTAGAATTGTGTTAACAATAAGTTGACAGACTCACAACTCTTCTTAAGTCTGCTTTTATGGATTTAATAGCACAGAGCTTTTCCCTTTCTTATAAAAGTGTAATTGTAAAGCATCTATATTACAGCAATTTGCCCTTGAATTGACTCTAGGTTTTAGTGTCCAATGAAGAAGAGAAGAGAGGGTCGAGAGCACAGTAAGTTGGCCACTGTTCAGCCTTTTTTGGTCTAAAAACCAAATGACTGTCTCTCCTCAGGCAAGATTTCTCTGCTGGTCTGTTATTCAGCACTTTGGTCTTTTTGATGGCAAAGCTAATATAAACTCAGAATGTATACTCCTCTGAGGAAGTGAATGCAATTTTGTCTAGAGTCACATACTTTCTTTGTCAAATCTTTCAGAAATTATAAAAAACTAAACTCATAAATTGTGCTGTGAATATTTACTCCTGAGTGATTCCAATCTTCCTGGTTATTATAAGGTTTAACATTTATCACTTTAATAGTTTGTATCACATCACGGTTCTCTCACAGACAAAAAATGTCTTTTACTTGATTGGAAGGCTTCAAAGCTTTAGCTTAAATTGGGAGTTTCAGGAACTTCTAAAATAACTAACATACATTAGTTGATTGCAAAGGATGAGATGGAAGCTTTTTCTTTCTTGGGATGAGGGAATCAGATGCTACTTGCTGGGGTGATAAAGGGGAGCTGAGGACAAGGAAGGAAGACATGTGATCAGAGTCCTGTGTGTGACCATCTCCCCAGCCTCTGACAAGAAGAGCGGCTCTATCTGTAACCAGCAATACACGAGTGCCTCCTCTGGGGATTTGCTGGTTCTGCAGAAAGACACCCCTGCAAACACTTCCCCCTTGTCATTCTGCAAGTCTCATGGAAAAAATTATCGGTGCAAATGAATATGCAGGCATCTGTCCATATATTCATTTCAGATTATAGTATAGATTTTCATTCTGATAGAATTTCTTTTCTATTATTTTGCAAAGTGTTTATTGAAACATAATGACTTTTACTGAAGTCACATAAATCACATCTGGCACAAGGTAAATACTAGGGTAAATTAAAAATTTAAATTGATACAGCTAAGATTTCTGGTAAGAATAAAGTATATACAAAAAAGACCTTTAAATATAATTTTAGAATCTTGTTATTACATAAGTAATTCAGAAGGACTCTGCTTTGATACTTGGTTACTTTTTTTTTTTTACAGAGGCTTCTTCTATGTAATTGTAAACTATTCTTTATCCCTTTTTTTATTCCTTTCACCCATGGCAAAGGTTGTGCTTAGTTGAAATTGACTCTATAATCCACTTTGAGAAGTTTTCTTTCCATGTTTGATAACCAGATGCACACTACAGGCTATGTGATTCATTTCCAGGGCCCCTGCCTGCATATTTAGGCCAGTTAACAGTAGGAGGTTGTGGTCTGTGGCTGTAATGTTATCTGGCACAGGGAGCTAATAGATTTGATCACAGTTTCTTTATGTGAGAAGTTACATATCATAGAGAGTCCCTAGCCTCACTAATTAAAATGTAAAAAATTATACCCTTTAAGTACAAAATAGAGGGCTCTTTCATTAGTATTAAAATTATTGAATGTTATGTTAAACTTTAAATGGTATACAGATACAACAAATTAAATGATAGTATATTGCTATACTAGAAGGTGAACATGGCAAAATTAAATCTAGGTGATTATAATATTAGGAGCAGTTATCTCAAAATACAGGATTTAGAACACCACCCAAAAGGGTATAATTGGTATGGAAGTTGTTTTGCCAAACAAAATGGCCCTATATATGTATTTTTATAGCCTAAGATATTTTCTTGAGTTCTAAAATATTCAATGGGCTGTTGTTCAAATTTCAGTGGAAATTGTTAACTACTTAGTGTCATAATGTATTAGGATTTTTTTTTTTTATTCTAGAGATGTTTAGAGGGGAGAAGGCAATTTTAAATTTAGATATTGCTCACTCTTCATTTTTGGTAACATAGAAACATACAAACCTAGACAATAGATTCCTCAACTTTTTCTTCTTACTCTGCATTCCCTGCCCTCCTGAATGGTAATTATGATGATCTACTACTTTGAAAATTAAAACTATAAAAATTTGAGTACAATCAAATCTACTTTTCTTGGCTTCTGGAAAAGGTCATAAATTCCAAAGTTCACACATTAAAAAGAGATTCATTACCCAAATGAGAAGTTTTTAACAAACACGTGGAAATGCTCATTGCATCCAATTATGCTCAGTTTCATCAAAAACTAGCTGTGTGACCTCGGGCATTTCACTGGAAGTATGTAGATTTGAATTGTTTTTTTAGTAAAGAAAGAAAGGGCTGTGTTGTTTTTTGTAATGTCTGTTCCAGTTCAAATAGGTTACTCATCTGTGGTTCTCCCACTTCAGGAATCTTTGAACATGAGGAGTTATAGAGTTTGAGGATTTCTTTAAAATCCTCTAACATGAACCCTCATGAGAATAAAACTATTACATTCTTCAGTATTGAAGTGACATTCTCTTTGTCTATCTCATAGACATTGTCCTTAATAACTATAATGTTGTGTTGCAGTTGGAAATAAAGTGTGGCTACAGTTCTTAGAACATTCCTAGTCCTGGAGTACTTTCTCTCTAGTGTTGTGTTCTGACAGCTGCTCAGTCATGAATGGGAGGGGATTAGAATATATCTTTTTCCCCTTTGGTATTACCAAAAATGTATTAAGCAATTGTACATTAAAAATGAGTAAAAGCAATAATGGATAAGTACTATCCTTTATACAAAGCAGACTACTCTAACTTTGTGGGCAGAGATAAATCACAGGGAGGGTGTCAGTGGTAACAGGTGGCAGCTGTCCTTGGGAAACAAGGTCAAATGAAGGTTTTTAAATAAGACATTGAATGAATCAGGAAGCAGTCTCTTCATTGAATTCAAATAAAACCATTCAATACCCAAAAAAGATCCAAAAAGAACAGACTTCTTTTCCCAGACTATACAAAAGAACTAATAAATGGAAGGTTGCTCTTAAGGCAATGGTAGTATTTTGGATCGTACCCTCTACCCATTGCTGTGGAGAGGTGTCATTTCCGCTTTTAAACATTTGTATTGTTTACCCTTCATAAAGATTCATTAACATATGCTGCTTGTCAAAATGCACTTCAACTTTAAAGCAGTCTTAGAAATGACAGTTTCCCCCAATAGGCCAACACGATTGTTTTTTTCATTTTACTGTTATTTTTAAAACTATGATTTCCTGTGCTATTATGTTTTATAGATCAGCCAACAAACATCTCAGGGAATATCAGATACTGGAGGTGTTTGGCAGTCAACCACTCTGAATTTTTCTGGTTCTCATGGATTATTTTATTAAGTACACTGTCAGTCCTCAAATGTCATTCCTACAATTGTTTTCCTAGAAAACACAAATTATTGAATTTATTAACAGACTGTCATGCTCCATCTAATTGCGAACTGTACCCATTTTTAAAATAAAGGCATAACTTCTTTCAATCAGTATGACTATTGATAATTAACTGTGTATTAGTGTGGCATACATTAAATATATTTCAAAACAGTTTCAGAAGACGTATTTCAGATTTCAAAAGATCTGATGTGGACTCCAGGCAGCAGAGAGAATGAGCAGCTGCTCTTGCCTAGAATTTAGAGAAGCTTTAGTGGTATAAGGTCTTTCATTGTGATAAGCCAGTGGTTATTAATATTGGACTTCAAAAAACACATTCCAGTTTAACAAGGGCCACAAAACCAAAAAATAGTAATATATTTCCCATTAATATAGTTGATAGTCATATATTATAGCACATATTATTTCTAGAAAGCATATAGCACTACGTAGTTTTCAAAAAAGGTAGTCTAGCATCTATAAATTAATTGGCAACTAGACATATTTTAAAAACTACTGTGGTTATATGTTAATGTGTAGTGGCTGAATATGATATACACTTGTCATGATATACACATGTCATGTTTTGAGGATGCTGATTTTAATTTAGATGGAACAGCTTCTCAAAGATTTGTACTTTTGCTGATTAACAATTGATATGCTAATGCATAAAAATGCATCCTTTTGGTTAAGGGACCTTTAGTCATTGTTTTTAAGTATGAACAAAGCATTTGATTAAGAGCATGGTAGTCAGTTGATCTGTTAAAAGTGGTTTCTCAGATATGCCAAGTGGAGTAGAAATTCTGAGAAAACTTTATAATAATGAATTTGTTTCAGTCAAATAATATTAGATGTTAAGGTTAAAGGAATAATAATCCTACTTGGAACTAATACTTTGCTAATTCATTGAAAAAATAATTGGGACAAAATGGTAGCATGATAAAGTGATTTCAGGTCAAATAAACGATGCTGATATAGTAAATACTGCTTGAGGGATTCTCATCCCCCCTCCCTTTTTTTCCCTTTCCTTGAGAAGGAGATTCATTTCAAATCTCCTTCTCAAGGTTTTATTTTAATTCTGATTGATTTAGGTATATTGTGCTGATCTTAGTACTACTTGTGATTTTCATGTATTTTCAGTTTAGAAAAAAAATGAATAAGATATCAGAGCAAACAGAAATATTTTAAAACTTACTCAGATAATTTTTTATTTCAGATTCTTTATTAGTTCACTAGCCATCACCACTACTCTTTCAAACATCAGTGGTTGACCCCTATTCAGTTCTCTCCACAGATATAACCTATTCCTCTTGTTTTCTCCTCAGAGTTATAATGCTCCACAGTTGTCTGGAAGATGACACAGATCTGTACAAGTTCCCTCAACTATATACCAGTACATCTTTTTTTAACGTGCTTTTTTCCTGCACTAGTAATAGTCAAGTGGTCAGCTGTCCAGACCTCCAGAGGGTCACTCTCATAAGCTTTCCCACGCAGACCGGACACCACACCATCCAGCATGGGTGCAGAGGTCTCCGCTTTTTTATGGTGTGGCTCCTGTTAACTCCTGTGTGTGAAACTCAGAGAGGAGAGGAGGCGGGAGAAAGGGAGAAGAGAAACAATTTGAAAGTCTAAAGAGGGATGCAGTGTTTTTGTTTTGGCTTTGGGGCACAGATTTGTGAGGCAATATTTAATCCATTGTGAAAAGTCAACAATTGTAACTGGTCCTGCACTCAAGTTCATGTAAATGTGAAAAAAAAAAGTTATTGTAGTATCTTTATACTACAATAATGTTGACCTTTGTGAGAAGATAAAAAGCTTGTTTGGAGAGTTTATGCGACAGATGAGAAAATCTCAAGTTCAAGTTTTAGTTACTTCTGTTTGACAACCATAGACACAGAACTAAAGGTTTTTCATCATTCTTCAGGGCTTTTATTTCTTTCATGATAAGCTGACTCAGGACAGAATGCATGGAGTTGAACTGTTATACTGGCCTTTACCTTGAAAATCAGATGTGATTGAAAAGGAAGGCAAGGATTTGGGGAAGGCTGATAAGTAAAGGGGAACCTGACCTGTGACCAGACAGCTTGTGCCCTGCCGTGTCGGGTGTATATTCCTGGCAGCTTTGGTAACTACCAAAAATACTGGTGAACAAATTATGGAATGTCCTTACTTTAGTTCATAAGTTCAGACACCATTTTCTCGTTTACCAAGGGCACTCCTGAAAGGGTATGTCAGCGGATTTACCTCCCTCGTGAAAGAGAATCTTGTCCTCCAATTATGTACACAAAGCCAGGTAAAGTATTCCTTTGCACTCTTGTAGACCTTTGGCGCAAGGTAAAGAAAATTTGGCTCAAGAGCCTGGCATATGCTTCAAATACTGCAGAGACATATAATGGAATTGACATGACTGTCATTCATAAACTTAGTAGAGTTACCCAGGAATTTATATATTGACTTATTATATGGTTAATTTTCCATATTAAAATATGAGGTTCATCATAATGAAAACAAATATTCCATAAATATTTTCCAAATGTCAATTATGTGCCTACTTCTTTTCTAGATACTACAGATACAAAGATACCTTGGCTATTTATATTCACCAAAGTTTATGTTAATACTATTAATAGCTGCTTTTAAAACTCTTGATTTAAATAGGACAGTATACAATCATCAAGTATCTTTCCTTCACAAATATTATCTCAATGACTGTAATATCATCCATGGCGTATTTTGTAATTCCCGTCTTTTATATGTTCTTTTAGCTAATTTGATGAATGTACAATCTTATTGTATGAAAGAGAAATTATCTTCAAGAGGCAAGATGAGAAAATTCAATAGCTCTTGTTAAAGAGCTGCATTTCATAAGCAGACAAAATGCTTCTTTTACATTCCTATACCTTTCTTAAACTTCTCTACCTTTTATTTTTAATTATTAATAATACACACTTTATCACAGCTTTTAAAAAGCTAACAAAATCAATTTTATGTAATCGTCAAGAGCAGAAAAATGACATACTTTATAATATAATTTGGTTCAGCTCCTTCATTTTAAAAATGCAAAAAGTAAAATCCCAGAGGGATCCAAGGTCTTACAGCAAGTGGTGGAGGTCATAAGAGCAAAAGCTCAGTCATCTTATCCTTAGTCTAGATTATGCTTCCTTTGTTCCTCATCAGTGAACACCTTAGTGAACTCAAATAAATATCGCCGATTCTGATACTAGTGTTTGATTTATAAAAAATTCTAGAGGGCTGGCCTTTAGGAAAGAAATTATTATATTTCTTCTTAAAACAATTGGCACATTTCTTTGTATTCATCTAGATATTTTGATTCATAACTATATATAGTTCTTTGGCATCAACTTCAACTATCAAGAATGTTTTCACTTAGCTTAAGAGTTGTCTAAAACATTTGACTATAGATGATATTAAAATGAAAACTAACATAATCTCACAAACCAACTTCAATTTTAACATAACCAGTTTCAACTAAAAATGCGATTGTAATAATCCCAACAGCTATTTTTATTGTTCTCTTTAATTTTATTTATTTATTTATTTTTTATTTCACAATATTATGGGGATACAAATGTTTAGGTTACATATTTGCCTTTGCTCCACCTGAGTCAGAGCTACAAGCATGCCCATCCCCCAGACAGTGTGCACCACACCCATTAGGTGTGAATATGCCTATCCCCTTTTCCTCCCTCCCACCTGACCAACTTTTTATTGCTTTTTGATGTGTAAGGCATTACTCTTAGCATTTCATGATTTGCTCATTTAATTCTATGAAGCAGATGCCATTTTTATCATTTTTGTTTTATAGGTGAGAGGCTTGAGGCTTCATCTCTGAAACTTAGGTTCTTAAAATTTAATTTACCCAATATTACATGATTAGGACATGACAGACCGAGAATTTGGATCTTTATAGGATGCAGACACCCACAGTCTTCACCAGTGTATAATTTGTACTAAACTCCTCAACTTTTGAATTCCAAAAGCTCATTTGCTATTTAGTTTTTTAGAAGTTAGATATGTGTTCATACTCAAAGATTATTACCAAGTCCACTTAATTCATAAAGTAGTCTAGATAATATAATTTTATCACTTTTAAAAAAATACATGTTAGGGACCAAAATGTTTATGTCATTATTTTTAAGAGATAATTCATTCTCTCTTGAGAAAGGAGACGGTGAAACTAGAACTGTTCTTTGGCCCCAGGTTTCACGTTCTGGTGTCAGTCCTATGACCACAACTCTAAACCATCCCTCCCCAGCCCCAAGAATGTGGTTTGCAACCAGATAAAGGAAGCTACGTGACCTTGCTCCTTCCCATGCCAACAGCAATGTCTACTAAAGGCCACTTCTTTTGCTTCTTGTCTCATCATTGGACTAATCTACACTAGTGCAGCATTTCTTGCTTCTTCAACTCCAGACAGCTTGTCTCTCAGGTGGGTTATTCAGACCTCCCTCCACTGATCTTTCAATGTAATCGAGGGGCCTACGTTGGTATATCAAGGTATGACCCCAAGTTACTTGCTCTTTATAATTCTAAGTCTAGAACCACTAGCCCTCTAAGGTGGTTTCTAAATGTAGTAAATTCATTTTTAATCCTTAGATGGGAGATTTGGATTTTGGGAGATTGTGTTCAATGCACAGGCCAGAGTTAGTATGCTCTAATAACAGTTACTATGCTGATGGGTCTCAGCACACATCAATTAGCTGAACATTGGATCATTCTTAAATGCACTCTGGAATATCAAAACTTTGTAGAGATATTTTTAAAATGTATATGTTCATTTTAATAGAGCTCAAAGTCAATGCAACATGTTTCTTCCAGGTGTGTGGAATATTTAACGTATTTAATAAATTTATATACATGTATATACATTCTTTTCCATTTCTTCTATATAGAGATTTTAAGAAATTTGGCTATCAGAAATATTTTTCTGTTGAATAACAGACACTTCTGTTACAGAAGAGACATGTAGAAAGATGGAAAAGCTTATAAAGATTGTGTATTTTCTGCTTTAACAGGGAGATATATTTTGGCTTCATGTTCTCAAAATTATAATTTTCACTTCTTATTTTTCAAAAATAACAGGAATAAACAAATGATAATCTTTTGCCTTAATCATTCTGTTGTTGATTTATTTATCGGAAGTAAAATGAATTCATAAACCGAAGTGCAACATAATGATTTAAGTGAGCACTTTGTCATAAATTCTCATTCCTCTGTGTTTTGGGGGTGTGTTTGAAAGGTTGTTTTGTAACTTATTTTATATCTCTTACATAATCAGAATTCTGTAACTGAAATAAATAGATATTAGAATAAAAGGTTTTTTCCATGCTGCTGCTAAATAACCTCCTGGATGCATGCCAACAATCTGTGGGGCTCACAAATATAGTTGTGTTTTCTCACCCATTTGTTGATCAATGTAATTCAATTCTATAAGTGTTTATGGAGAATGGCCCTACTATGCACAAGTCATGTGCAAGGTGTTCAATAAATATTTGTAGGATAGCAAATAACTGCAGTGTAATAGCATAACCTCACATGCTACACAGCATATATGACAATAAATTTGAAAGGGGGAAAATAGAAACTACTGAGCTTTTCAGCTGATCACAATCAAATCAGAACACATCAAAACAGCTGGTGTTCTGTGACTCAGAATCAATCAACCAGTTTTGAATCACCTCATACTTCTTTATTTCTCTTTACAGTTTCACAGAAGAGATTTATACCAGCATATGTCCTTCCCATTTGCTTAAATCCCTGCTTTGAGTTGCTTTGCTTTCACATTCTAATACCAATGAATGAAAATGACTGTAATATAAAGAAAAAAAATAAAGGCTAACATTAAAATGCTTTTTAAAATGATGCTGCTACATTTGTGTAAAATAAACCATATGCTCAAATAAAATGCCCTAGAAGAAACGTGATATTTTAAGGTTGTGTTATGGAATGGGGATAATCCTGCATCAGCAATATTTATGTAATTTACAAATATGGCCATGATTATTGTAATTTTCCAAGTATATAATTAATATTTTAATGATTATACAAATAATATCTTTGGAAAATCAATATTAGGCTAGTAAATAAAAGCTAAATGTTATTATGTGTTTTTGTTTTTGACACTAGCTCCTCTCTTTGTTCTGATAGGTACCTATTACACCATTCCTTGGCGAAGGCTATTCAGCAGTGGTGACCTCTTCCACTCCAACACTCTACAAATTATTATCTCTGGACTCCCAGCTGACACCCTGCCGGAGGCAAAAGCTACTAAGCCAACTGGAACTGTGCCTTTTCTCTTGTCAAGGTTTTTTTCTTACACAGGAAAAAGAAAGAAAAAAAAAAAGATGAAGTTGGGCAAAGTGGAATTCTGCCATTTTCTGCAGCTAATAGCTCTTTTCCTGTGTTTTTCTGGGATGAGTCAAGCAGAACTCTCAAGGTCCAGATCAAAGCCCTATTTCCAATCAGGGAGGTCCCGGACGAAGCGCAGCTGGGTGTGGAATCAGTTCTTTGTGCTGGAGGAATACATGGGTTCAGACCCCCTCTATGTAGGAAAGGTAGGGCATTTGGCCTTTCAAAGTTGCAAATGATTATTGTCAATGACTGTGGTTGGATAGAAAACTGCTAACTTTTGCTATGGGGATGGAAAACACAAAACATCATTCCTAGGAAAGAATTTATGAAGTTTTTGGCATTAGCCACTTCCAAGTTGTAAGCAGAGTGTTATATTCAGTACAGTGCTGTATGTTAGGGAGTGATGCTTCATTCCTAAAAACAGATGAGGATCCTACAGAGGCCTAGTTTACTGTGATTGAAGCATACTGGTAAAATTTTTTTCACCAAAATTAGAACATAAATATCCTCTAATAAATGCAGAGTAGTGGGTTTTTACAGCCAGTTGATTTTTTTAGCCTCTTCTTTTGGGATACTATGTAAATAATGTCCATACTAACGTTTATGCGTATGAATCATTCCCTGAAACAGTATCAAAACTGCAAAGTGAAATTATGGATCTTAATGGCTCTAGATTATGAACAATTCAAATCCACTTTTCTTACTGGTCTCATTTTGATATATCTTTGTGGGTTTCTTTCTTTCTTTTTTAGGTTGCTTGGTAAAATTTCCTTTTGATTAAAAATGAACATGAACAGAAGTCAGTTAGAAATGATATTAGACAAATGGTGGGCAGTTCGTGGTGCATTTGTTTGGTGGCCAAGAGTTAGCCAGATGGAGATTTTTTTTTCCCTCACAGCTTCCTTCTGTCTGAATATTTAGGCAGGAAGTTTACGTTGTAGGGCCTTGTGAACCAAATGGTGCTTCAGGAAAGCATAGCCGGTCGGGCGCAGTGGCTCACACATGTAATCCTAGCACTCTGGGAGGCTGAGGCAGGAGGATAGCTTGAGCTCAGGATTTTGAAACCAGGCTGAGCAAGAGTGAGAACCCGTCTCTACTAAAAATAGAAAAAATTAGCCGGGCATGGTGGCGTGCGCCTGTAGTCCCAGCTACCCAGGAGGCTGAGGCAGGAGGATCACTTGAGTCAAGGAGTTTGAGGTTGCTGTGAGCTAGGCTGATGCCAAGACACTCTTGCCTGGGCAACCAGAGCAAGACTCCGTCTCAAAAAAACAAAAAAAAAGCATGGCCTTTTCCCTGCCATTCTCATGGCATGTTCCCAGTCCCAAGTCTACTGAAGGTTCAATTATTTCAATATTTGTAAAGATTTCCTGATTTCTCAATTTGATTCTGAGTACTGGTAAAGGTTTCCTAAGTAGGATATATTAGTAAGAAATCTATGTCTGTATTTCACCTGTTCCCTCTGTCCATTTTATGCTTCTATTCCTGATAAAATGAAGCATAGCTAACTAATGAGTTTATCTATAATTCAATTTTTCAACTTTGAAAGATAGAGGTTATTTATTCCATGGGTCATTATTTCATTTGAGCACACCTTAAGTAAGGGTAGAAATTATTTTCATTGATGAGCATCTACATAAATCAAGGTAATCTTTATTATTTTTATTATTATTTCATTTTAATATCTCTGTATTTTAGAAATACTGACTGGCACTGTATTGTAAACAAAATAATTTGAGTAAGTTAAAGGTTTCTAGGAATGTGGATTAGGGTTTTTTTTTTTTTCTTTTTTTTGGCTAAGTCACAGCATTTTCCTACCCTAGGAAAGTATGTGTAAATACACAAGAGTTTTATGTACATGTATGTATTTTTATAGCCATTCTACTTTATCAATATCAGCATACTAAATACTATTAATATACATGTGCTAAGTTTCTCTCTCACTCTCTTTGCACTTGTTTTCATGTAAAAAAGTGAGAAGAGTGATCATTATGTAATGTTATTGACTAAGAATCTAGCTCTTAATTTAATTCATTTTTAATGGACATTTAACAAATTCATCAAGCTTTCTTCAACAGACAGATTGACAGATTCAACTAATTTACAGAGTCAATAGTTATTAGGTGAAATCATGTTTTTTTGGCAATGTAAAATTTTCTAAAAACAGCAAAAAATATTCCCATTAATTTGGTTTTAAATGAAATTTCCTGGGAAAAGTTGATATTTTAAAAATCAATACAATTTTAAAATGTAAATGCCCTTTTAAAAAATGTTATAACCTTCACGTAATAATTCAGAATGCTTATACACAAATAACCCCTGCAAGTCAATTTAAAATTATTAAAAATATATGTCCCTATGTTACTTAATTTCCAAACATGTACAAAGTTACTGGGCAATGGTGTTGTTATTTGTCTAAGAGAAATTGTGTGGTTTATTGATTAGGTAATAAGAAATATTCATATTTCCCTTTCAATTCATCAGAAAACGTTGCTTAGCAAATTTTATGTGACAAGAAAGTTAGTTTTTCTTTATCTCTTTCATGCTGTATATTGGGACTTCAATACAGCCATTGACAGTAAAACTCAGGATAGAAATGGGTTAAAAAAGAAAAAACCTCTTAATTGATTAAAATACAGGAAAAAGGGCAGTAAAATAATTTGAGATGGAAAGAGGATTTATAGATGAGAGACAAATGCAAGACCTTACAGAAACAATTCTTGTATTTTCTTAAAAAAAAAAGTGGCAGAGAACTTCAGTACTATAGATTTTATATATGAGATGATGAAATGATTCTTTTTAGGTTGGTGCTCTGAATAAACAGCAATATAAGAATAATTTTGACCTCAGTACAGTTTGATCACTTGGGTACATAAAATGTGTGTGTGTGTGTGTGTGTGTGTGTTTGTGTACAGAAATTGATGGCTATGACCAGAAATGTTTATAGGACAGAGAAAACTAAAAATTATAGATGAAGATGTGTTGGAGTGTCTAGACAGATAATCGTGAAAAGAAAAGAAAAAAACCTTATCAGAACTTTTCACAGATGTATATTTAACCTATGCTAATTGGACCAGGCTCTTAATTGCTCTGACAAAATTCTAGCTATTTAGATAATTTGGAAGATATAAATGATGGCTTTAATAAACTTTATAGCTTAATTTAATCGCATAATGGATAAGTACAATGTATGTCAGATTAACATCAGTTTTATTGCTGGCTCTACCACTTCCTACCAGTTGTATAACTTGGGGGCAAGTTGCCTAATATTACATTTTCATTTTCTCATTTCTAAAATAAGAACAATGATATCTACAAGTCAAGTCTGTTACTGAATAAAGGAGATTAAAATATTTGGAACATACATTCAATTAGTCTGGACATCATTTTCTACTTCACTACATATTAATTATAAATTAACTGAGTTATGGATAATCTATTGTATTATGTGTCAAATGGTGTATGTGTGATTTCTTAGATGAAAGCAGGCATTATTTTATGGTCCACTAGTGTATATATTTATTCCAGTTAATTAGACGAATGGTCCATTTTGGATGTGCTTAGAAATGTAGCATTTATTTTCATATTTATATAGGATTAAACTATGGCAGAAATATAATTAGTAGGTTAAAAATCCTAAAAACAGGAATTTCAAATGTTGGAGAAATCATATCTGTGAATTTTTTGAGACCTTTGAATTTGGAGGCCTTCATATTAGTGGATTGTGGCCAATAAGATCAATTAAATGACTGAACAGAAAGTAAAATTCGGTTATTAAGACATTGAGGATAATGAGGCCACGATATGGCTTTCAACCTTATTATTTCATCTAATTTACTGGGTTTGTTTTACCTATGATAACCAAGACTAACGTAGACAGAATAGTCTGTTGAATGGGGCTGGGAGTGCTTCTAGAACGCTTACCGAGTAACTGCCAGGGCACAGAAATTTGCGCTGGGTTAGACTCTGGTGGTGCAACCTTTATCATTAACTTTCCATTGTTTTCTTGTGAAATAAGTTGATAAACTGCTGACCCTAAATGTATAGACTTAAAGAAGGAGTCCTTAGACATTATTCTGATTGATTTCTGTTTCAAAGAATAATAGTGCATCTTCCCCTAAGTATATTTCTTAATTATCATCATGCCTATTTTCTTGTCAGTATATGGGGAGAATGAAAGGGACAGTCTTTTCTTTTCTTCCTCTGACTTTATAGCATCGCTCACCTGGCTATTTGCCACACATAGGAGGTGACAGTTTCCACCCATTTCATTCCCTCACACTGCACTTTTCCAGCCCAGTCTTTTTGTCACCTAAGCATTTCTCACTTAATGTCTCTCAACCATCTAACAAAAAAATCTGTCCACAAAACCACCCAGTCTCTGTTCCAGGGATTAAGTGTTTTTCATCTTTCCTAACCGTAATGGGCTGCAGGCCGATCACCGTGCTCTGGGCCATTACTTTCACTGAAACGTGTGCTCCGTGCCTCTTCCGCAGTTGCTTCCCTAGCTGTTAACATCACTCTTGCCTTTTTTGCTACTTTCTTGTCTTCCCTGCCCATTCAGGGAGAATTTATTCCTATTACCCCACTAGAAATCAAATACATAGAAGTGCAGTTTGCGGGATTCACTTTGCTTTAAATTTAAGCTTACTGAGAAGTATTGGTGAGCATTTTCAATGCATTTAATTACATGTCAGCAGTCTCTCTCACCAAGAGATTCTTTATCTCCTGATATCTAAAGATACATTCAGAGTTTCAGAAAAGACATTTTCATCTTGAAAACAGGTTGTGTTAAAAAAAACCTGAGTTACAAATCGGCTTCCTTAACTGGGAAATTTTGTATTACCTACAGAAAAAGAAAATAATAAATCCCAACTACCAATGACTTAGGGAAGACTGTACTCATCATAGCAAAATTTACTTGTTATAGATTTTGGTGAAAAGAAAAAAAACACAGGAAAAATGTCCTCTGAATATGTAGTTTGCCTAAAATCAGACCAAATCTTAGGAGAAAACAAAGACAGTTTGTTTTTTCTGAGAATGTATAGAAAACTCATTTTCATAATATCTTTATAACCAGAGTTAATTTGTGAAGGCCCTTGTTCTTATCTCTGTTAGTTTGCTGATAGAAGTCTGGAACTCCTGGTGATTTCAAAAGGAATTTGGACATAGATCATCTCTGTGGGATGCAAATAAGTTCAGGTTTTTAGAAATACTTTTTGGCAGTTATTTTTAGTGATTATAATACTCCTGCGTAACTGTAAGATATGAAATGCTTTAATGCTTTTTCTCCACATAAAATCAACAATTCAAAATTGTTATTTGTTTTCTTTCTACATATTGAAAATAAAACATGTAAGGTTGTGCCACTAAAATGCAGAAACCCACTATTAATTCAGTTTAATATTGCTAATTTTCTTCAAAGTTATCTTAGTTTCAAAATGGTTATAATTACCAAAGCCTTTATCAGGTAAAATTATACAGCTAAAAGCTGGAGGAAGTGGGAGAATTTCAGTTATATACCTTGGTATAGCCAAGATAGATACTATAGATTGGGTTATGTATTTCCTGATTGTCCGTGTATATTGATCAAAATTGTTTAAATATGCTATCATTTTTTTATTTTAAAAATAAGGGGGTACAAGTAGTTTTTTGTTATGTGGACAAATTGTATAATGCTGACCTCAGGGCTTTCAGTGTATCTGTCACCAAAATAGTGTATATTGTACTTGATAGGTAGATTTCTATCCCTAATTTCCCTCCTACCCTTCCCCTTTCTTAGCTGTCTTCCTTAACATCTGTTTATGTTCATACACATTCTACTTGCTGCCTCTTTGGTGATGGAAGCAGCAAAAATAAAGAATAAAATACAGTCCGTGCTAGCTGTGTTTCCACATTGTGTTTATGTTGAGTTTTTAAATGCAAAATATAAACTAAAATGATGGTTTAGGTCTTTCTATTTAAAGCACATTATAATTGTTTGGACAAGCTTTATGGCATTGCTCACTGATACATTCACAGAATCTGCAGCAATCTCTGTGACTCAACAGGATACATGACAAAATTAGTTAAATGGCAGGACAGTCACTGAGTTTTGCTGGTTTGAGCATATATAGGCAAGGACTTTATTGGGAGAGATTTTGTCCTAATCATTTGGCATGATTTTATTGATTATGTGTCTTAGGTTGATTACCAGAGAGAAACACTAGTTTGGACAAATATGCTTAACATTGTATCCAAAAATTCTTTTTTGTCTGTTGTTAAACCTGCCCTCTGTGTTTTCCCTCTTCCTTTTTTCCTCTCTCCTTCTTTCTTGAAATACTTATCAAGTACTAACTCTGTGATAGATATTGTGCTAGACAGAAGAGCTAAAAAATAGATTCTTTCATAAAATTCACAGTCTGGTTGGTAAGCCAAGCAGGTGACCAGATGGCTATGGAAAGCAGTAAATTCCAAAGCTAACCAACAGCTGTAGATGGGGGTTAAAAGCAAAGGAACTCACTCATAGATTCATGAACAAGTGCTTGCATAAGGATACCTGGCATATCTCTGAGATTTAGTATCTTTTAAATAAAATCTTCAAACAAACAAACAAAAAGACAAAGAGAGAGAGATTTATCTTCTAAGAAAGTAGGACAGAGTCTTATAAAGTTATATTTTGGGAGAAGCTTTTTATACAGTAGAAAAGATCAGCAAGCAGAAACCCTATAAAGTTCTCATTTTATCATTATTTTGAACAAGTCTCTAAAACAAAAAGTTTTGATTTCCTCGTCTATAAAATGGATATCAAATTGGCAAAAGTTTAAAACTTTTTATTTTGAAATAATTTCAAACTTACAAATAAGTTCCAAAGTGCTGTTCCCAAATCAAGTTCCCCAAATATTAATATCTTGCATTACTACAGCAATTATATAAACCAGAAAATTAACACTGGCATAATACTGTTTACTAATCAACAGATTGTTTCAAATTTTGCCAATTTGTCCAATAAAATACTTTTTTCTGATAGGAACCAATTCAATATCACACCTTTCATGTGTCCTAATCTCCTTAGAATTTTCCAGTCTGGGATAGTTCTGTAGTCATTTGTTGTCATTCTTGACTAGAATTATGGTAGAAAATCTCACAATCTGGGTCTGTTTCATGTTTCTTTTAATGTATACATTTCAGGAGATGTGTCTTTGGCAAGGATAAGAGAGAAGTGATGTTTTTTCCTTCTCACTGCATCATATCAGTAGATACAGGATGTTGATATAACTCATTTATAATGATATTGAATTTGATCACTTGGTTAAGGTCTTGTCTGCCAGGTTCCTTCTCTGAAAAAACATTACCTGAAAGTTCTGATATCCTGAAAGATGCATAAAATTATCCAAGCTGTTATTATAGATGGGAATAAATACTACCACTGGTTTGAGGGGGATGCGAGGGATGATTCAGTACAGTTTATGGTCTATTTTGAGAATGAGGAGTGGGTTAGTCTGAAATGTTGGCCAGATTTAAATCTATAATACTATTAGGTAACATCCATAATTTTATATAGTAATTGATTATGTTTCTCAAAAATACATCAATTTAGGATGTCTTGGGGAAATTAATTTTGTTTTTTTGCTTTTTGCTTTTTTCTGATCCATGTAATAATGTTCTTTATAGTCCAGAATTCCAAGAAAGTTTTCTACTAGAGTTAAAAATAAGAGTTTTCCTCCCACATTGCTTACAAAACATTAAAAAAAAAAGACAAAAAAAAACCTGTTTTACATCGTAAGATTGGGCCCCAAATACGTAGCCATTATAATTATACACAAACATTATTTTAGAAAATAATACACTTAGATTCCTATAAATTAAAATAAGCAGTACGAGATATTACATTCTAATGTCTTATATTTATTGTATTTACAAAGTTGAAATCTAAATAATTCATAGAATTATATTTAATTTTGAAAAAAAATAATTCCTTCTAATAATTCTTTTGTAAATCTTATAATATTTTATGTTTCATGGTCAATATTGATTAAATCTTTGGAAAGCCTTGTGAGTTAAAAAGGAGGTATTCATATATTAGGTGTGCCTTATATATGAGGTAATAGATACATTTGGGAGTAAAATAAGTAGAGCAGGAGGCACCCAGTAGAACTGTAACTGAGAAGAGCTAGAAAGCATATCTAGATGTTTATATCAAATAATTATCCTTTTTTAAATTTTAAAATTTTAGAACAACTTGAGCTAAAATTAATACCAATTTGTCATAAAACCAACCAATTATATTTTGAGGAAACAAAGTTTCAGTATTGTATTAATCTGTTCAGTTCTATGACAAAATATTAGACCAGTTGACTTAGACAACAAAAATTTCCTTCAGTTCTAGAGGCTGGGAAGTCCAAGATCAAAATGCCAGCAAGGTCCGTTTCTGGTGAGGGCTCTTTTCCTGGTTTATAGACAGCCACCCTGTTTCCCACATGACAGAAGAGAGAGATCTCTTCCTCTTTTTCTGAGGCTACCAATGCTGTGGAACCTTATGACCTCATTTAACTTTACCTCGTAAAATCTCTATCTATAATACAAAGTCAGTCACATCGAGAGTTAGGGATTCACCGTATGAATTTTGAGGGGTCATCATTGAGTCCATACCAAGTACCTAAATTTATTTTACTTCATAAGAAATGAGTGAATAGCAAGTAAATTTTGACAATATTTAATATAGTCTACGTTTAGTTGTAGTAAACAGAAGTTCACATAACAATTTCAAAAATGTATGGAAAAAGTAGTTTCACTCAGGGTTTGAAAACTTTACCCACGTTTTCTTCAGCTAGCCATAGGTCAACACCAAGAGCCTGAGAATTATCTTCTGTTCTTTCACCATGGGAACAAAAAAAAAAAAAAAAGAGCCGAAAGATAGTGGGGAAAAAACAAGACAGTATGGTGAGGCCATCTACATTTCTAGTTAGGGTAGAATCCTTATCTTCTGTAAGATAAATGCAGGAGGGTAATTTCTCAAGATGGGACTGTGTTACAGGAATGGTAATTAAAGTTCCAGAACCAAAATGATTAGCATCATTCCAGCAAGTTGTGTGTGTAAACAGCACACAATTATCTGATAAGAATGCTTCCCTTAGAATGTTTACTTATCTCCTTCGTTAAAATGCTGACATGTTTTAAGGTATTTAACTAAAAACACACAATCAAAATTTGGACAACACATACATAATGTTCAACAGATGTGAGTTTGAAAGATTTGTGATGATCACTAGTGAAATTAGTCAAACCATGCTTAAATTAGATTTTTCTGATTTGTGAGTCATTTAAGAGTCCATATTGGAGTGGAATATGTGTGGAGAGGGAAAGATTACACATTCTGCACTTGATTTTTTGAAATGAAGAAGAAATAAGATAAAAATCATCATTTTCTTTCCCATAACATGTCTAAGAACTCAGTTCTGTATCTCACATCCACTCTGTTCCTCACACAGTTTACATAATTTTCTCAACTGAATCATAACAAAGCTGAATTTATTTGGTTAACTGATGTTTTGTTTATTTGGGAGAAACAGATTCTGGTGAGCTCTAGTCATTGGGATTTGATTTAATTATACCTAAGGAAAGTGAAGCCATCAACAGTTAAAAATATTGCTAAAAAAAAAAAAACCACAAGAATTATCACATTTCTAGAGTAGATAGTGTGAACTTATTTGTAAAGCTAAGGTCATACATAGAGTCTACAGGAAATATAGAACCGTGACTAAAATACAAGTACCTGCATTGTAGGGTACATTCACAACCTTGGAAAAGTGATTTTTACAAGAATAATATGGAAAAATAGGATATACTTTAAAGCCTGATATTAAAATTTAAAATACTAACTTTATTACCAAGAGTAAGTTATCTTTTTGGTTGATCATTTATAACACCTGCAAATAGACTTTCACCTATGGCAGAACAGCTGCGTTCAGTGATTTTGGGAGAGCACTTGTGGAGTGTAATGATCTGAAACAAGACTGGTTTTCCCATTGATTAAATCATTTGTGGGCACTTGAGTGCAGCTGATGATAGAAAGTACATAAAAGTTTGAGTGAGAATTTAGGGTTAGAGTCAGGGGAGGAAGTACATTCTGTTTCAGATCCAATTAAGTTTTTATAGTGGGTATTTATGACCAAAACATTATTGAAATTATTAACATCCTATATGTATATTTTTCTCAGTGTTGCTGTCTTCATACTATCTATAGCTTCTAATTTATACTTAAGTTTGATTTCTCAGTAAACTGTGGACACATTGGTAAAGTTCAGTTTTTCACACAACTTCATTATTAACTTTCTGCCTACCTAGACCTGATGTGTGGCTCAGTTAGAAACTTTAAGGAGGAAGGTGTTTAGACTACTTCAGAGGCTTCAACAGTCATGCAACGGCTCTTTTTATTATTTTTCCACAAAAATATATCTCTTGGAATTTAGCACGGCAGATAAGTATATCATATAATTTTGGTAATGAGATGCACATAAATCACATATACTGATTTTATCAAATTACATGCCCATATTGAATCTAAGTATTAAATGAATATCAAATATTTTCATCAAAAATAAAAATAACATATTCTTTTTATTATTGCATTTTTAATATTAGAGCTGCTGGGGGCTTTAAAACTTATTTATGTTAGTCTCCTTCTGAATTCAGGAATTATCTGTACAATATCCCTAATGGGTGATCAGGCAGCCTGAGGTCCATCTGTTAGTGGGAGCATAAATTGTCACGGAAATACACATTTCATAGTCACATGACTTGGGTTTGCACACTGGCTCCATCACTTACAAAAAGATGTGACTTCAAGGAAATCACCACTTTCCTCATTTCATGCACTTAAAAAATAGAAGCAACAATACTAACCTCACGAGTCTGTTGTAAACATGTAAAGAAAGGAATGAATGGGAAAGCATGAAATAAAGTAAGGGGGAAAGTATATTTCTAAAAGTTAATGAGCTTTGTGAGGAAAGGAACTGTGTTCAATCCAAGCATCATGCTTGTACATACTCAAAGAATGATTATTGAATATATAAACAGCTCATGAAATTATGAGATATTGTAAGTGTTATTGTGAGAGAATACTGAGTTTTAGGATAACTTATTTTTAGGAGGATAAATTACTTTTCACTGTTAAAATCTTTTAGGCAGCACTTTTGCATCTCCCTCCAATTTTAAATGAATGCTTGAAAAGATTAAATAATTCTTCATCTCAAGCATTTCATATGAGACATGATTTCCAGAACTGTCCTCATGCTTAGCTGTGCTTGCTTTTCAATGTCCTAAAATTTGAGGATCAAGAGTAAACCTCAATAATCTGTAAAAATCTATAAATCAGTTAAAACAATAGAAATCAAGATTTTTATTGATCTTGATATTTGGTATACATCCTATCCCTCTACTAACCCAAGCCATGATTGCATTAGTTATCATTAACATTATCATCTCTTGAGGAAAACAACATAAGAAAAATTGGGTTTTGCTATGAAATATATAGTGATTGAATATAACTAGTGAATATCCTAAACAAAAGCTATAATAAAATTAAATATTAACTATGAAAGCCAAAGTTGATCTCTCCAAAAATTATTTTCCTTAAAAAAAATGTCATAAGAAGAAGGAGTTCAGTATCTCTTCTTCCATAGCAAACTCTGAAAACTTCCTGCATAGGCTGTCAATATTTGCTTTTGCTTACCCTTCCCTTCAGGTCTTTCACCATTCTCCTTTGGTTTTACGAATTAAAACCACCTTTTTCATATGCTTGCTCCTCCGAGCAGAGAGACCGCCTATTGCAGTGGTAATACATCATACAACCTTGGTGTCCTGATGCTGCATTTTCTACATGTAACTGAATCTGATGCACCCAAGTGAGTTCGATTTCCCCAGGGCTGTCACTGGAAGTGCCTACACCTACTCCCAACTCTCAGACCATGCTGGGACCCCAGGTTGCAGGAGATGTGGGACGCAGGAGACAGATATCGATTTGAATCATAGTTATACCACTCTGATGACCCAGGATTACAAACCTTACCATTTCTATAATTCTTGTGATGACCCTGGCTCTCTTTTAAAATTTTCCATACACTAAGGAGAAGGAAATTAAAAATAAGAAAAGAGGTAGAGAATGGGGTTGAGAGGTTGTTTGTGACTGTCTGGATTGTTCAATGCATGACCGTCCTTCTTCTTCAAAGCAAATGAGAGGAAAAATTTAGTTGTTTGTCTGAAGTAAAGTATCGAAGATAATGGAAATGGGGGCTGACCCAAAAAAGTAAGGGCTTTTGAAAAGTAAGATAAAAGCTTTTTGTTAGTTTAGTTTCTCATAGGGAATTGGAAATTATGTGGCAATTTTCATGTTGCTTATTCATCTTTGAATATGTTACCTACTACAGATGGCATAGACACTAATGAATTGGTTTTATTAAGCCAGGGCATAGAGAGGAAGTTTAGCCTAGTAGCCACCTCCTAAATCTGGTTCAGAAATCAGAGAGATCTCAGAGTGAATCTCGGTATTGTCATTTAATTAGAAATAACTCAACTTTTCTCAGCTTAATTTCTATAACATGGGTTTAAGAAATAATAGCTTTTCTAAGTTTAATTTCTGTAAAATGGGTTTAGTAATAGATCTTATACAACACAGTTGTTAGGACTAAACAAGACATTGTATGTAAAAAACTTCATATTAATATTTGAAATATAGAAAGTATTCATCAAGACTTACTTGTTATTGTTAATAATAGTGGTGCATATTTTTACTCTGCATTCAATTGCTATTTTCTGTGACTGACATTATTTAGGTGTTTGCTTTTTAAAGCATATTTTGAAAACAACCTAGAAGGCTAAGGAGAGAACAAAGACGAATCCAAGCAAAAATCATCACATTGGCACACTTGGGGAACACAGACAAGTCCTTTAAATTACCTTTCCTTGTTCTATCATCTATCACATAGGGATGGTAACACCAGACCTCCCTCCTCCTCAAAGATGAAGTCAGATTTCAATCAGATAACATCTGCTAAAGTGCTTTGTAATGCATGAAGTATTAAATGTTAAATAAAAGTTATTTTTAATGGGAAGAAAAGATACTATTTATATTTATAAAATATTAGGGTAAGAACAGAATTTGTAACACATTTACTCTTTTTGGTAATTACGGATGAGTAATACTTGGACAGTATCTTTTGGCAATTATTGATGAGTAATTTTTTAAATTTATTTAATTTAATTTAACTTTTTTAGAGACAGGAGTCTCAGTATGTTGCCCAGGCAGGCCTCGAATTCCTGTGCTCAAGCAGTCCTCCTGCCTCTCAGCCTTTTGAATAGCTGGGACTACAAGAGCACACCACCGCACTCAACAAGTAGTACTTTTATGTGTACCAAAAATGCTGTTGGGATTTGGCTGCTGTTTTAATAGTTTATATATTTAGAATCAACTCAGAATTAAAATTACATAAGACAGCTTTTCAAATCACAAATTTGAAAAAAGGACAGAACTCAACACATACATAAAGGATTGTTCTAGTCTCGAATACTTTTCAAATCTTGAAAGCTAATGAAATCTTTGAGAGTTTCCCAGCAAGAGAATGGTACTACATACCATTAGGATTCTACTGAAGAAAAGTGATGCTTAATGGAACTAGATAAAAGAGATTGGTCGTTAATCTCTCAGTTAATTTTCGAAAGAAAATTCCTTTTTTTTTTTTTTTTTAAGATCATGCCTTAGGTCAGAGCCTCATTTAGTCTGAAGTTTGGCTTGAACTTACTTCTAGGGTTTACCGATCCTACACATCATTATTTTCTGAATTCAGAATCCGGGTTTGACTAATTCATTTTAGTCCCCAAATGGTAGAATATAAACATCCCCAGCTTACGTATTCAGGATTAATACTGATTGCACAACAATTTCGGAGTAGTGAAATTCTGACATTTTGAGAGGACGAAGGTACCAAACATCTTGATATAATTTAAATACTGGTATAGACAAGCATTTTATATTTATGTCTTTGGAAAGATAAACAAGTAGAAACCAAATATTTTGCAATTATGATAGCCTTACCAACATATAAAGGGAGGGGTATAGAGTGTTCATAAGGAGAACCATTGCCAGGCTTTTAGGAATTGCCATTGCAAACAAACCACTTTGCATAGCAGGTGTTCTAGGATATAATTAGAAAAAAAAAAAAACAGAGAAGAAATGAAGATCAGAGGGGTTTTTAATCCATTTTTCATAAATTAAGGAAAATGAAAGACATGATGCTGAAATTAATCATCCAAAGGGGCTTCCTATAATGCAATTCTACAGTATAAAGCTGAAGAAAATGCTAACTAAGATAAGTATTTCTTCATGCACAAAACTAATCATGTCAGTTGACTATATCCAGAGGAAGCTACATGGATTTTAGGGAAAACTTTATACATTTGAGCATGAAAGTACTTAAAGCTGCTTGGTAAAGTGAATGCTAAACGCACCCACAAGCTCAAAAGTCTCCAAAAGGAGACTACATGATCTCTGCAGTGAGGCTAGCCAGAAGTGAAAAGCAAAACTCTTCAACCCTGGAGTGAATTTATCCACTCAAATGGATAAATTTATATTTTATCCATCCAAATAGAAACATCTGGTTGAGTGGAGAGAACACATATCTTGGCATCACAAATTCATCAGGACATAACTTGGGGCAATGCACTTTCTCTCTTACTCCCTGGCATCTATGAAGTGAAAATTCTGGTAAGAATTCATGCTGTAGTTCTGCACACCAACAAAGTATAACTATTGTTCACCAAAGTATAGCTATTATAACAATTTATTTAACTTTAAAGTGTGTATAAAAATATGGTAATTACAAGTGCCACTTTTGTTGGTTTTGTTAAAATGTCTGCTTAGACAAGCTAAATTGTGGACACATACTTGTCTCAGTTTTAATCATAGCTCATTGGGAAGTGTCCTTCAGCCATTTAGTGATTTTAATCCATATTTTTCAGTCAATGAGCTTTCCTTTTTATTCATTTTATGCTGATCTACAATGAAATGCTAAGTATGCCTATGTCTATCATCATTATTTTTATCAAGAACTACTGACACACTGGTTCAAACGCACATGACCAAAAAAAAAAAAAAAACACGCACATGACCCTAAATTCATACAGAATTATATGAACATGATGGGCTAAGTTACAAAACCAAATCAGGAAAAAACTACATGGAGGAGACTGGTTTATTTTTATTCCCAGGATATCTACTATCTTCATGTTTTCTGCTATCAGAACTTGCATGAATCTGAGAGTGAGTACCTCTTTAAATTTTGTGTCCTAAGTGCCTTGCTCTTAAAAAAAAACTCACACTCTTGGGGAAACACAAGGGTAGGGTTAGCACTTGCCCACTACTGAGATTGAGTTCCTCCTTAAATTTTGCACAGTGAACTGCCTTGTTTGCTCCACTTTATTCCTGGCCTTTTGGCAAAGAAGATAAAAAGAGGATTTTACTCCACAAATCTCTGACACTGACTCAATTGCACTGGCGATGGCCCCATCTTTACTTGAGTCACATATGGTCCTCATCAATACTCTTTGGAAGTCAGTGGAGCTATAAAATACAAATAATAACTGCCCAAGATGGTATTGGAATGGAAAGAATTGCCAGTCTCTTATAGCGTTTTAGAAGGAACATCTGGCAGAGCTTGAATTCAATTCTGTCTCATGGCCACATCATTGCCAGTTTATCAAAGAATTGACACTGAATCCTGAGAAAGCTTAATTCCTTTTACTATATGGGCTCTATTTTACCTTTCATCTTGTTATAAATCTCAGATGTATTTAACTTTATGTCAACCACATTTGGTACATGATAAAACATGAATGAAAAGAGAAGCATTGATTTAATTAAGAAATCAGGTTTTAACATTTAAATTTTATGTTTTAAATAGCATGCAATAATCTCACCATACATATAAATAACATACAAATATATGCAAACATACAGAAGGTAACCATTTTTTACCCTAAGCATTTTATATACTTGAATGTGACTTTGTGGTACAAATTTGGAGTTACTTCACCTAGGAAAATATGATTTTGCATTTATAAGTCAACATTTTAGACATTTTAAAAGGTGATGCTATTGGAAAGAAGGGAATACAAAACGGAATATATGAAATTGAAACTCTTTTTACTTTATATTTCTCATTTCCTTCCCTTTTTCCTCTATCCCCTGCCCCCTCCTTTTCTTTTTTTTAACTATTCTTCTGTCACATTGGACTTAACAGTAAGAACTACTATCTTAACTAGGGCAAACAACCTTGCTAGCTAACTACCCTATTGGCAGATTACTACTTGCACATAGAAGTGTAATTTAGGACTTACACAGATGTCAAGGTAGAACAAAATTTTCTCTTGGATGGGTGATCATTTATGTACAGTTGACTCTCACATATGGTAGTTATTTCTATAAAGTTGACACGAATACTAAATTAGTGAATACTGAACCATTGCTCTTAGAGGAAATAAAAAGTTAGATTCTTGTGAGTTTGTGGTCTCAACATTTTTATCAATGATCAACCCTTAACTTTATTTTATGTGTGTTTCTGTTTTATCTGAAGGCACATCACAGCCTTTCTGTGCCTACTAACAGTAAACAGCACTTTAGTTCTATACCCGGGGGCCGTTTTAAACAGCAAAATCACAGACAGAAAGCACAAAATAAAAGAAAAATGTGTTACTAACCAGACTGAAAAAAAGGATAATTGTTTACAATATGAGAGCAGAATCAAGAGATAGGAGTGTTGCCTTGTTTGACCTTAGTTGGGAACATATGAATCAGAAGACTCAAATTTTTTGCTGCTCTGTGTATGTCCATGAATGACCATGGACAAATAAATTTTATTGAGTAGATGAATTCCCAAATACAGAATCCTGAAATAATAAATATCAACTGTATCAATTTAGTCTTTGGACTACAATGCCTGAACACTTTAACATTCTGTTATTAGGTAACTAATCCACCCAAATAAATAAATAAACCAGATAAAAGAAAATTGATAATGATGAAGATAAATTAAAAGTAAGGTAATCACAAAGCAAGAATAGCAATAGTTGAAAATTTTGAGTAGCTCAAAACATCACTGATAATCCAGCATCCTTTCTGAAAACAAAGCAGGATTTTCAATTTATCGCATGCACATATATAATATAGGAGGTTGGCAAAAAAATATGTTGTTTCTTGGCAACCACGTTTCTTGTAGAATTTTGAGTTAGAGTCTGTAAATGATCAGTGCCCTAACTTTAGCTTATGAATGTCAAATTTAGTCAGGTACTTGTACCAACCCGTAGGGATATGAAGAGTTTCTATAAAAACTTCAGTGGTACAAAAATTTCTATGAAAATGGTGAAGACTTTGGTGAGCTGAAGGAAAGCACCTTGAGGATCACTGATTTAGACTTTGCAAAGGGTGTTCCCAAGTGCCTGATGCCATATTTTATCAGTCTAGCCTTTTTGATGGAAATTCTTGCTAGAGCCAGTCAGGAAGAAGTCCTAATGGCTGAAACTGGAGATGGAGAAAGACACTGAGAATGTGATAGAGTTTACATTCTAGTTGGGGATGGAGGCAAAATCACATAAATAAAAACAAAGAATGTAATAAATGCTGATAAATCCTGCAGAGCAAAAAACATGAGAATGAAAATCAAGAGTGTCAGTAGAGAAGTTATAATTTTAAAAGGTGGTCAGCCTAGCTGAAAGTGATATTTTTACAAAGTCTGCAGGGAAGTGCAGGAATGAACAGAGTGAACACCTGGGGAAGTGAATTAGGCAGAAGTGGCCTGGTGTGTTTGAGGAAATAAAAAAGGCCAGTGTGGCTGGTTTGGAGTGAGTAGAAGATGAGAAAAGAGAGGAAAAGGGAATCAGCATATCATTAAGTTGGTGAATTATCCAACCCACTATCTAATTCCTCTTAGTGACGTGCTCTTTGAAGTAATGACATTGGACTATAGTTAAAATATGCTGTAAAAAAAAAAAAAATCCTAGAAAAAACATGTGTATGTCTGCCGTAGAGATATTGCCCATAATCTTGTTAATTGCATTCCACAGTATTATTTTTACAAATTCCTTTGGAAAAGTCATTAGGTTATCTTAATATCAGTAATCATTGCACTTAATCTCCATTTTAAGTCTTGGAATCTCAAAACTTTTCTTTTTTTGCCAGAA
>NW_012152508.1:412437-414457 GCF_000956105.1 Propithecus coquereli | reverse complement strand
TGCTGCTGCTGATGATGGTAGAGAAAATTTTGGCATGATTTCAATTTAATTTTACAAGGATTTATTCAGCATTTGCCACACATTCTACAAGATACAATAAGAGTCTACTTAGTAGCAGGAGGATAGAGTAGTTACCAAATGCATATTTTAAGGAATTCTTAATCTAAATTTCAGAAGATTTGGTCTAAGTAACCAGGGTGCAGACAGAAGAAGGATGAAATTAGAATTGGTTTAGTTTTGAATTCTGTATCATGAAGGACTGAATGGGCTGTTCAGATATAGAAAGACAGGAACAACATGTGATAAGGCAGAGCTGTAATTACCTACTAATTGGACCAGCTCTTCTCTTGGATGGAGAAAGAATCATTTTTGCATTCTCAGCACCTAGCAGATGATCTGATGTAGGTATTTTTAAAATACATCGCACATGTGAATATAGCTATGAAACTATGGTTTCTAAATAGATTGAGACTAATAGGACCATGCATTCAGTGGATATGTGGGAAATATATTTCCTGAAAATGTTGAAATTTAAGAGAAAAGTAACTAATTAGTGTGAAAATAGAAAAAAAGTAAATCACATTTACATTTTAACAGATTAAATCTTAGAAAAATAAAAGCTCTGAAATCTTGTCTTAAAATACTAAGCAAGAAGAAAAACATACTAACTATAAGGATTTTTTTTCAATATTTTTACTAAACTCTGTCCTTCATACGAACACACTCTGAAAATAAGATTGTATTATCAGAAATTGATTCAAGTTCATTGACACAGGGCTTGGTTAGTTGCAAAGCATGGGTTAGAATGGGCATCCTAACTGGACGTGCCAATGACACGTGGTTCTCTATTCTCAAAAACCTTCAAACCTAATAGATGCTGTTCTTACTTAGGGTGATTTCCACTACATTTCATAGCAAATTCCATATCACTGTCTGAAATCACCAATGAAGTTTGCAGACAGAAAAAAACATTAAAAACAGGAAACAATTTGTGGTCCTCATCACTAAAATGGTTGGTTTGAAGTGCTTTACCTAATCAGCTCTTCCTAAATAACACACAAAACCCCTGAAATTCAAAAAGAAAAAACAAAAGAAAGAAAAGCCCCATTTGTCACATAGCTTGTAAAGTTCACGGTAGTAGCTGCAGTCCGTGCCACATAGTGTGAGCAGCGATGTTTATAGATAATCATTTCAGGTGCAGAGGGCTCAGGGGCCATCTGCTGGTTTGCTCAACTAATATAGTCACTTGATTCTCTAGTGGCTCTCAGCCTTCTGAAGTCACCACTTCCCTGACCAGATAGACCTTTTTGATGATGCCACTTGCCAGACCTCTGTGCAACCCAGAGAATAGAATAGTGAGTGCTATTTATGTATATCCTCAATGAGAAAAAAGGGAAGTAGAGTTATACCAGCTTTCACCTAGATGGAAGTTCTCAGATTGTTTGCCAGTTTGTGAGAGTCAAAGTTTTCAATAAGAATCTATTCTGGACAATTCTGTCCTACCCTAGTTTAGGTTTTACCTGTAGCTAACACAGTTTGCCTGGTTGGAAACCAAACTATGGGTTAAGGAAGTACAAGAAAAGAAATTCATAGTCTGTAATAGTCTTGTAGAAAGTTATGCCATCGTGAATATTTTTCAAGACATTCATTCATTTCCTCTTCGAACAAATATTTATGAAGTATGTAGTCTGTATAGCCATGTGGCTATGTATATTGGGGATTTAAAATATGGAAAGAAATATTCTTGTCCTTCCTGTAGGTGGCAATATAATGAGGAAACATACATATAATCTTAGTGTTGTTTGATAGTGAATTTTATAAATGTGCAAAGGAAGATTAAGGAAAAAGCACCAAAACCATCCTGGTGACATCAGGCAAGACTTTAAAGAGGAGATAATATTTTGGCTGACCCTTGAAGGATGATAAAGTGACCCCTACATAAATAGGACAAGAGGAAAAGATCTTCCTATCCCAAAGAAATAGTTCATACAAAGGTGTGGAAACATGAGAAAGAACAATT
>NW_012152508.1:411224-412387 GCF_000956105.1 Propithecus coquereli | reverse complement strand
AAATCAGGGTAATTGGGGTATCCATCGTCTCAAGCATTTATCATTTCTTTGTGTTAGGAACATTCCAATTCTACTCTTTTAGTTATTTTAAAGTATACCATAATTTATTGTTGACTATAATTATTTAGTTGTGCTATCAAATATTATTCATTCCATCTAACTAAGTATATTTTTGTACCCATTAACCATCCCCACTTTATCCCTCCTTCCCCTCTACCCTTCCCGGCCTCTGGTAACCATCATTCTATTACCTCCATGAGATCAATTGTTTTAATATTTAGCTCCCACATATGAAGGAGAACATGTGAGATTTGTCTTTCTGTGCTTTACTTAATTCACATAACATATGTTCTCCAGCTCCATCCACTGCACACATCATGGAGGGAGCATTCATTAGTTTTATTCTGATTTTGATATTGTCTAAGAAAAAACATGAACATTATGTTTGTAAAATACTTTCATTTAGAATCCCTTTCTATCTTTCTATACAAGGGAATGACATAAAAATTAAACAAAATTAAACTTTTGAACATAAGAAAAAGAAAATTTGTAATCATAAGTAGAGCGATAGAATTTTTAAAACAACATATACTAAGATACTGAACATTTGTTTTAAAACATATTATAAATACTTGTAGTGTTCATGCAACTGCATGTTTATCCTACATTGATATGCAGTCTTTGGTTCCCTAATCCCTGAGATATTTCCTGGAATAAGTAAATGGTAGTGGTTAATCTGAGTTAAAGCTGCCCATTAGTATGGTTATATCATGAATTGCTAATGATGAAATTTTTACTGTAATATTTAGCACACATTCAAGCTTGTGTTTTCACAGTGAAATATACTGATAGTATCAGGGAGACCAATGAGGAAGTAATTTTTAAGCCAAGCAGTTTGCTTTAATTTGACAAATAACATCAGAAGCATACCTAACATTTAAAGTGATAACCAGGGACAGATAGGAGTTTCATGGGCTCTCAGTCTGACATAAAATATGTGTGTTTTAATGCTTCAAAAAATATAAAAATTTATTTTGGACATTTTACAAAATTATAATTACATTGCTAAGCCTACAACCTCTTCCCCCAGTTCTTAGATCTTAGAAATGACCTGTGCAAGTGTGAGGCCCTAAATCTTAGGCTGCATTAGCTTTTGAGTAAAA
>NW_012152508.1:392171-408339 GCF_000956105.1 Propithecus coquereli | reverse complement strand
AATATTTTAAGAAAGATTTAATCTGAATATTAGGAATTGTACTTCTACCTTTTAGTCTCTGTGCTTGTCATCTTCATTAGGAACATGAAACATCTGAGTGTATATGTATGTATGTTTATATATGTATATATGTACATATATGTACATATATGTATATATGTACATATAGATTTATATTTCAAAACATTGAAATTTAATCACATCTAATCAATCACCTCTTTGCATATATTTATGCACACCAATTAGTAAAAAGTTTGGTTCATAACCTGCCCTTTCTTAATGATGTTCTTAATGCCATAGGACTAGCATAATGAAAATTGTCCTTTATTTAATATTATGTGGTTTGTAAACCATGTTTTTTTATATTGTCTTACTTGATTCTTATAAAAATTCTTTGAAGTTTGGAGAGATATTGTTATCACTAATTCACTTCTACATATAAGAAAGTGAAAAAGTTAAAGCTGAAAGAAAGTTATATACATAGCTAATAAACGGTAGAGCCAAGCCTTGGCTCCAACTCCTCTAATCACAGACCAGAGTCCCCATTCCACTGTGGGTCACTGTGTATTTAATCTGATGCCAGACATTCTGTAGACTCTCACTGAATGAACTAGTCCAATGTTACACTGTAGCAAGCATATGAAGCATATGATGTCAGGACTTATTTTCTGTTCGTTACAAATATAGAAAATGCCTTTTATGATTATTAGGAGCCATGTTACACTCACTCTCTCTCTCTACAAACACACACGCACACACACATATATATATAGTTTAATGCTCACTCTCTGAGGATTTACTGAGATTCTGTTCAGTAAATCCTGTCACTAGTTTCATAATTTATTTAAAAATATGACAGAATTATGGGGGAAGCAAATACAACTTGACTAGCTCAGATTCCTTCTGCCCTCATGGTTGTATACATTCTCCTATCATCCTTATCTTTCATCTGTTTCTCTTTGGCCTTCATTTTAAATGGCTATCTCTGGCTTTTAATTAAATGGCATTTGACTACATAAGCCTGCCCTGCTTAGTATGCTAATTTGTTTATACTGTTCTCGGATATTGAATTTTGAAAACTGCATTAACTGTTTATTTATAGTAGCATGTTAGATATTTTTCTTAAGTGCCCCTGAGGCTGACATTCTGTGCATTTAAAATGGCTCTTAGAAGTTCTAGCTATACTCCACGAGCCCCAGAAGGGCTGCTGCAGCCAATCTGTTTTTTTAAGGCTGGCAAAACATATGGAAAACATCTTAGAGAATTTGGAAGAGAGAAGAAGCAAAGGAAAGGGGAGGGTTTTCTGATTTCTATTCTCCAGGAGAGTGAACTGATGAGCTCTCTGGGGCTCAAAAGGAGGTCAATGTCTGCTGAGTACAAATGTAAAGAATCAAACATCTGAACCTTGAAAAGGCTCCTTTGTCATTCCCCTCAGAGAAGCTCGCAGGTGAGACAGCAGGCAGTATTTAACCCTAGGGCTGTGTGTTAGCCATTTTATATTATAATTTTTTCACCATATATTAAAAAAAAGGACAATGTAGATGGAAGAATAGGTGTATCTTCTTTCTAAAGTAATATGTGTATGAATAACATTGTATCCCAGAATAAGGAGTTTTCAGCTTTTTCTTTTTAACATGGCCACAGAGTTGCATTCTAATATTGTAGCACTGTGCCCTCTAGAGCAGCAGACAAGAGAAAAACAGCCTTCACTACATCCACTGTTACCCCTTTCATTCACACAGGCTGATTCTGTTTGTCCTGCATTGAAACTCAGCTCTTTGCCAATTTCCATTTTAAAAAAGTTCAATTATATCAAGCATTTTTGTTATATTTAAAAAATCTTAAAGATAACAGAGGTGATGGGGAATGCAATACAGCATTCCTCTTCACACATCCTCATCTGATGTTCTGACATTTGGCTATCTCACCTCTGAGACCCTTTCTTGAAGGGTTTAATGTTTTTTCTTTTACTCTCTCCTCCATGGAGCATATAGCTACTGGTTTCTTTCTCTCTTCTCTATCTGTTCTGAGGGAGTTAGTAATTATCCTTCATAAGTAGAACATTTGTGTGAACGGAACAAGTTTCTCTCTCTACACTCCACAAAGTTTATAAAACATTTCCTCTAAATAAATATACATAAGAGAAATTCCAGTAAATACACTTGTTACCATTGCATTACAAAACAGAAATATTTCTCACAATGTTATTACAGCCCAGTCTGTATATCGCAGCTTAGAAATTAGGTAAGCTTTGTTGTTAATGGTGGTGACTATAAATTTCTTACATCTCATCATACTGTACTTACCACCAAAGTATCCTATCATGCAGTGTGATTGCAATGGAGATTTGATTTTGTAAAGAAAATAAGAATAAGATAATCTTAAAAGATGTTGTAAACACATGCAGTAGCAGTACTAAAGAAAGTGCTGCCATTTATTGAAGTGCTTGTCATCATGTTTCTTAGAGCAATGCATAATATTCATTACTTCATGTGTTCCTTAACACTTTTATTTGTCTTTTCCTGATTTTTACTTTAGATAAATGCAAAATAGGGATAATTTTTTATGGAATCTGATGGATTTGATTGTAGGAAAGCTCTGGGGAATGTGTTGTTGCTTTGCAAAGCCTGGTGCATTCCCAGGGACGAAAGGGGGGGATGTAGAAAAATAGAGGAGAATTAGAAGTAGGAAGTAGGAGATAAGAACCAAAAACAGCACATGCTATCAGTTATAAGATACATGGTTTTTTTTCCAGATTTTACTCTCAGAAATCAAGATGATTGTTACAGTAAATGGCATTTTAAAATTATAATATATAGGGTTTTTTTCATGGTTGTATATAAGATTATGGTGTACATTACAGTCAGTGAGCCCATACCATTGAACACATTGAATACTAAGCTGATTTTTAACATGGAAAGTCACAGGGAGCCATCCATGATCTTGATTGAGCTGGAGAGAAACAAAGTTACTGTGTTTTAATGAGATATACATGACAATCATGTAATACTATGTGTCAGAGATGTGAAAGTATAGGAGACCAGCTAAGAATCTGCAAGTTTTTTATAAAGTATAAATTAATAGGTTGTTGATCCATGTAAAAAATAAAACAATCCTGATTCAGGGCAGGGATAGGGGAAGTGGATACAAAGAGAAAGAGAGTTGGCAAGCTATGGAGGTGGGATATCGGGAATTGACAACTGATTGGGGGTGAGGATCAAAGGACTAGGAGGGGTCAGAAACAAAAACACTGAAAATTCAGTAGCTTTAAGTTGACATTTTTGTCTTACAAATGGCTAAATTTTTCATAGGGGGAAATTTAAGAATCCAAACTCTCCTATGTCACCTTTTATGAGAGGAGATGGGGTGAGAGTAGGATCCACCCCTACTCCGTGGGCACACCCAGGGTAGTATAGTGGGTAAGAGTACAGGCCGTGTTGTTGGAGGGGCCTAGATTCAAGTCTGTGAAATTATTGTGTGAACTTGAGCAAAACCACAAATTCTTTAAAATCATAGTTTTCTCAAGTATAAAATTAGGACAACAATGGTCAAAAACAGAAGTTTGTTAAAAGAATTAAAGGCCCTTTTACCATAGTGTCTGGCACATGAGTTTACTCAGTAAATATTAGCTGTTCCTATTAGCTATTTGAATAAAAGAACTATAAAACAATATGTGAAGTAGAGTGGATAAAAGTCAAGATCGACAATTTAAAGTAATATAAGGTTAAATAGAGAGATAGAAGAACTACATTCTTTTAACCATAGTGATGGGATTTGAAATTAGAATGGCTCAAGTGTGGGGGGGAAATTTCTGTCATAATTTCATCATTATGGAAATGGTCCCATTTCACGTAGTATTGTAGTCCAGGGTCACCTAGTTATGGGGATTACTAATTCTCTTTTTAATATTTGACGTGTTATAACACATACTCATTCAGGTATGGTATTTTTTTTAATCGTAAGTGATGAAAAGTGATTTCATTGATTTTTTTTATCCTCCCACAGCAAAGAATGTTTTAATTAAGGAAAACAACATTGATAACAGAGGAGAAAATATCCACCCATAATGATGCCCTCCAGGAATGTTTCTCCGTATTAATATCCCAAAGAAGCAGGCTTCTACCAGGAAATCATTATCATCCTATACTGCTGCAGGGGGGTTGGGGTAGTTCAAATTGAAATAGAATAATGCATCTAAACCATATATCTATAATGTGACAGAAGGAAGTACAGAGAAAATGTAACATTGTAAATCTCAGAGAAAGAAAGAGAAAATGGGTTTTCTTAGTGTGTATATTTGTAAGTAATACTAATTGGATTTGTGCATAAGATCTCATAAATTACAAGTAAGTACCTTTCGTAATATGCCCCTCTAAATAAATGTACTTGTCATGACAGCTGCATGTTTAGGTAATGTATTATATTGACATACCCTTTAAAGATATTTTGTGTATGTTCTTGACATAGATTTTTAAATCATAAGCTAAGTACTTCTACTGAATTACCTTAACCCAATTGTAAGCTGGTAAACATAAGCAAAACACAGATCCTCACTCTCAAGTGCCCAGAATAAAAATGCCTTAATATCTTTCTTTCACAAGCCAATACTAAACAGACATTTTGAAATTATAGAAAGGAATCTTACAAAATAAATCTTAGGGATTTTCTGAGGACACAATAGTCTGAACATGTTCTAAAATAATCCTTACTCTGTCAGAGTAAACTACTAAAATAAATAAATAAATAAATAAATCACTCCTGATTTTTCCAAGGTGGCATAACTACACAATTCCTTTATGTATAATAATTTTATGAATTTTTTTAAAACTAAGGCAAAACCATGCACCTAAGACTCAGGCCCAATACCTTGTGTTGTTCCTAGAATGTACAATATGTATTGTATACCTACTGTATATTTATTGACTGGACAAATGATTGTAGTTCACCTATGTTTGTTTAGAGGAGATGTATAGAAGGAGCCTTTAAGACTCCTTAATTCAGTATGTTTTATGGATGGACAAACTAAAGACCAGAAAAAGGACTGATTTCCTTGGGTTATCCAACATCAGAGCAGGTCGACGGCACTAGTGCCCCAATCCCTTGGCTCTCATCCTAAGTCAGGTTGCATAATACAGACATGAGTCTGTTTTGATATCATTTTGACTCACATTGGCAATTGTGATCATATTGCTGAAGAAGTTGTTTGATTCACCTTGAATCGCATTTTGTGGAATAATGGATAAGAGAATATAGCTCTAATATTTGATACTTATTTGAGTAGAAAGATTGAAGAGTCATACTACGGAATCAATGTGGCTGCTCAAGAAAATTACATTTTAAAAATCTGGAGGAAATTCAACAGTAAAAAGCTAAACAGAATTTTGCAATCCTCAGTCTTAAGCAATCAATGGTTTTATTCATCCTTTATCACTTGTTCCTCAGACCTGTGATGTGGCCACCTCTCTCTAGGTGGTAATGTTGGACTTCCCCTGTTAATCTCAAAACAACCTATATGCAAAGACAAAAAAAATAAAAACAAACACAAAACTCTGGCCAGTCTCTACCAGCAGGAAAACCAATGATCAGTGATGCTTTTCCAGAGTCTGCCAGATAATAGCTGTTTGAGAATGTCCTACTTATGTGGCAACCTAATTATTTACTTTGCTCAGTGGTGGTTGTTGCTTGTCCCTTCCATCTCACTCTCTTTTTCTTCCTATTGATTTACCTATTTTATTACATTTCTTCATGGAAATGTTTATCCTTAGGGCATTGAACACTGCAATCAAGACTGTGTAGGAAGGCAGGAGATTGAAGTTTCTGTGGTTGCAGAGATGGGGCTCTGAGAGGACTCAGGAGAGACTTTTTTTCCTTATTCATTTCTAAATGATATTTTGCTTAGAGGAGAAAACATCTCTTAGGTCTTCTTAGGTCGTCTGAGCCAGAGTGTGGTCTTATTATTCTTTATGTCTGCTATATTTTAAAAGAGACAATTACGTATCCCATGGAGGGTCCTGTTATGTGAATCTGGTCTATCTTTTATTTTGGAAGCTTTAGTGCTTATTGAAATTATGCCAGAGATTGTTTGAGGTATGCTTTTAAAAATTTGCACCTTCTTAACAAATTATTGCCAAAGTTCTGCAGACATGCTTATTTTTCCTTTTATATCTAGCTAATAAATCTATTTTTCATCCTTAAAAATGATATATCAATATAACAGAAGAACATTTTCCTCAGAATCCTTCTATATTTCTTTCTTCCTTTTAGGCCAGGGGTTCTTACCATGGGTATATAACAGTTTGACCCAGGAAGCTTTCACAAATAAAAAATCCTGGGCTCACGGGTGGATATTCTGATTGAATTATTCTATAGTGAAGTCTGAGCATCATATCACTTGAGCTAATATAAGATGCTCACCTGGGCATGGAAAACTGGGAAGAAAGCATGCAAATTGGATTCCTGGGTTCACTGAGCTAAGACAATTTTGCTTCTTTTTCTTCCCAAATGAAAAACATCACAGTGAATCCTTCTCACTCTTGGGATTGGTTCATTCACAGTGTGAAGTTTCTATAAATCACAGTATTTGGGAGCATGGAAAAACAACTATGTCAGATATCTACTGAAACAAGTGGCACTTTTCCTGGGGTTACAACTTTCATGAATTTTGCCACCCTGAAACCTCTGCTTCAGCTGCTGCTGCTTCTGATCTGCAAATACACATTTCTCCCTGCCTTATATAAATGTTCCTCTCAGTTGCCTACGCATCTGAAGGAGAGAGTATGGTATACATGAGGACAGATGTACACAGGGAGCCAAGCTCTGCCATTCATCAGTTACTGAGTTAGTAAATTGTATGCATGTTGCAGGTCGGACCCCAGGGATACAAGGTTGGAGACAGGGAATTGCCTATAGGGAGCTTATTGAAGTGGATTCTTGGAATAACCATTTGTGAGGGAGAAAAGAAAGGAGTAGGATTGGATAGTAGAAGGAGTTGAGCTGGTCAACCTAGGACTCAGCTGATCTTTTGGGGAGCTCAGGAGTAGGGAAGGCTCTCAGAGTTGTCTGGAATTAAGAGGAGATGGAGCAGCTTTAAAGCCCCACATCAACCAGTCTTTGGATGTGAGATGCCTCAAAGCAAGATGTAGTAACTTGGTTAGGGTGGCTTTCTCCAACTGAGAACCATTTCGGGGACCATTTTGGTGGCTTTATCCAACTGAGGACCATTTCTCAGCTTAGCTTAGCTGAGAGCTTGGCTTAGCTGAGAAATGTTGGCCACCAGCGCCCTCAGTGTTTCACTGGGTAGGGCGGGGAGTGGACCTGGGGGGCTGTCATGATATGCCTTGGAATCCATCCCTTGCACCCCTCACATTCACTAGCTTCACATAATACATTCAAGAAAAAACTTTTGCAGAAATATATTAGGCCTCTTTTCCTGGTGGAGTTCACAAGAAGATTAGTGGTCTCCTCATTTCCCTTTCATCTCCAAGTCCTTCTCAGGCCAAGGTTCTTGTTCTTGTCCATTTGCCATTGAAATGGACAAAGGAGCATCAAGAGACACTCAGGTGCCCAAATTCTAAAGCTATTTTTCTTACCCCTGTTGTATAGAATCCCGGGTCCTCCTGATGGTCAAGGTCAGTTACACCTACCAGGACAGTGGCACCTGTCCTTATCTGCTGGTCCTAGGAGTCCAAAGAGAATGAAGCAGACATGCCTTGTGTTCCTGGTGGAATCACCCTGCTCTAGGAATGGGAAGCACACATTCCCCAAGTGGGTAAATAGGAGTGGGTTAAGATAGACAGTCCCACTCTAACCCTTTGGTTCTTGGTCCTGTGTGTTCTACCTACCTCAGGAAGCTGTGTGATGTGGGATGGGGGGCCTGTCTTCAGTGAAGTATATATTTTAGAATGTAGATGATAATATATTTAGGCTATAAGGCCTCTTTTTATATATCAAATGCCAAAATTATTCTCTATTATAGATTAGTGAATTCTGTGTGTTACTCAGTATGAATATCCTTAGAAAGGAATTTATTTCATCGGTTAGTCTAGTTCATTCCTGGAAATCAAGTTCTGCTTTTCATTGCCAGGCTAACTCTTAGTAGTATCCTTCTTGTCTCAACTTAAATATCATTTCTTAATAATGCACTTTCCTGAATCCCTGGGCTTAGTTTGGTTTTTCTGCCATATGCTCTCTGGGCACATGAAGACAGGGGCTGCTTGGTTCAACACTTCAGGCTCCCTCTTGCTACCCCTTTTGGTTACCCATACACACCCACAAACCAGGAATATAATAGATAGTCCATACTTAATAGATATTTAATAATGTTAATATATAGATAAAGACAGAAACAAATTCAATTCAATTAAATTTATCAGAACAATCCAGTTTGGGCACCAGGATAATGTCAATGGTATCCATCTAGTCCACGTAATAGCTAATGTGAACTAGATGGTATTAATTTTAACATGATACTTCAAATAACAAATAAAGGGATATTTTTAGTGTGTAATTTTTATACACATGCTATAAAGGGTAAACTAGACAAACACTAAATACCCAATAGGGAATAACTGAGATCAACTTTACTTAATAGATCATAGAATTACAAATGCATGTGCATACTTACTATGGATTTAGAGTTAACCATCAGAGCCTCCTTACCAAGATCTGATCAATAAGTTCAAGTGTTGAGTTGCCAAATCACTGCCTGTCCTCCTCTTGAGCTAGTTTCTTTTCTCTATTCACCCTCCTATTTTTGTGTTATCTCTGACAATCTCTGTTTGTCCATATCTTTATTCATACATTGGCCTCCATTTGTCTTCATTAGACACACATTATCCATATATTAAAACCGATAAGCTACTCTAGAAAATTCTCTCTTTAGATTGCACAAGTACTGAAGTTTTCTCCCCTCCCACAAATGCAGACTATAAAATTATATTTCCATTTCTTTAGCTATTATTGTTTCTATTTTCTAATGCTCAAGGCAATGCAATGTAGAAAAGGTTAGAAAATGTTTTGCAAACACCTTATGCTTTGGCTGTCTGCAAGGTGCACATGAATGCCTTCCCCAAAATGCCAGGTATAAAACATCTGTGCAAGTCTTAAGGATAATGTCTGCAGATTGCCTCTCCCTCCATTGGGGTGAGTATCTCCTAATCTTCTCTAATGTTAGGCCAAGAAAAAAGAGTTTTAGATGTATTACTGCTGACAAGCATTCAAGAGGCTTCATGTAGGGTTTTATTCACTGGCCAGTGCTTTTCAATGGATCTGTGATGAAAGGCTGAGTTTTTTGTTGTTGGTAGTGTTTTTGTGCATGATTATTTGTTTTTTAAGAACAGAGAACATATTCTGTTGTGACCTCCCAATAATTTTATAAAATGCAATAAAAATAAATTACTTAGATAAAAAATCAATCCTCATTATTTTCATTATTGTTTGGGAGTTCAACAGGCATTAAATTATTCTGTAAAATTACTATCACAGTTGCTAATGCATTCCTCTCAGTTTCTGTACTTACTTTGACCTGGAAAAATGGACACAATCCTCAGACTACATTTTGAGTGTGGCTGCTGTAGCCTCGGTTATATATTAATATATTTTCTGTTCAACCAACCCCATTTAAAAAAAAATTAAAAGTTATCCTCTGGAGAAAAAGCTTAGCCTCTACAGAGATTTGCTTTTAACTGATTCTCACCCATTTCTTGGCATTTATTAATACATCTAAGGGAACAAGGTACTGTCCTAGCCGGTGAACATGAAGTGTCTATGATTACATTAAGCAGGGATGAGACCTTGGCTTCAATTTTGATCATTAATAATTCAACTCTAGGATTCCTTAAATTGTGTGAAAGTTTTGGATCCGGCCTAGAGATATCAATCAGAGATAGGATGAGATCAGTACTGTGGAGTTTTCTTTAGGGAAGTGAATGTAGCTGTGTGGAACAGAGAATGATTTTCTGAGTTGCTATCTCTTGGTCCCTGTTGAAAAAGCTGGGGCTGGGAACGTGAAGCTCTGAGTAACCATGCAGTAGGTTTATGACTTTGTCAAACAAAAGCAAGATGGTTTTATCTAAGGGATGCAGGTATTTTTATTGTACCACTATATGGAAACTTATAAATATGGATAGAAGGGTTCACTTTATGAAAAGGCTTTCAGATGCATTACTTCATTTTGTCCTCACTTGAATATTGAAGGCCATGTGCATGTTTACAGATAGGATCTATAACAGCTGAGTAAAGTGGGATTTAGAAGTGGTCAAGGCAGCACAACAGGGACAGAATGCAGATTCAGTAGCCACACCTGGGGCTCCATTGCATTGACCTTACAACTGTGACATTCTGCTACTAAGTAAATGAACTAAGACCCCAGAATGAAAGTTCATTACAACTTAATTACTGTAAACATTTTCTGCGAATAAAAACAATATGAGTAGCTCTTCCTTTTTATTTATTAAAATAAAAGAAAAAAGAGATTTTCCTGACAATTTTAACATTATCTGTGTACTTCTCAATTATATCCCTTTCCTTTATTGGTTTCTGTGTAATAATTAATACTTATACTTCTTAAACCACACATCTTCATCAAAAGTATTTTATAAGTAAATTGTGTTCCATTACCCTGGACTATGATGATAATTATAAATTAGGAATACTTCAGCCAGAAAGAAATGACTCATGCACTTGTTTTCATCTATAGTATTTCTGTTGAAACAGTTTGATAATTACAAGGTAACCAGTGGCATGTGAAAAATGTTTATTAAAAGGCATAATGAGAAAAGAAAACTTCTTTATAATGTGAATATTCAGGTAGGTTTATTTCTGTCAATTATTGTTTAAATCTATCTTCTATACTTAGTTTTATTTTTTATTTCAAAGTATCATGGAGTACAAATACTTTTGGTTACATGGATTGCTTTTATAATGCTTGTCATGGTTATAAGTGTGCCTGTCACCAAGATAGTGCTCATTATACCCATTAGGTAGGTTTTTGCCCATCCCCGTCTCCCCTGCTCACTTGCTTGATTTCCAATGAGTTTTACTTCCCTCTATGCGCATATGTGCTCATCAGTTAGTTGAATATAATAGACAGTACATGTGGTGTTTGTTTTTTCATTCTTTAGATACTTCGCTTACAATAATGGTCTCCAGTTCCATCCACATTTTTGCAAATGGCATTAAGTCATCCTTCCTCATGGCTCAATAGTGTACCATGGTATACGTATATCACCTTTTGTTAATCCACTCATGAATTGATGTCACTTGGGTTGATTCCACATATTTGCAATTGTGAATTGTGCTGCAATAAACATTCCCATGCAGGTGTCTTTTTGATAAAATGCCTTCTCCTTTGGGTAAATATCCAGTAGTGGAACTGCTGGATCAAATGGTAGGTCAACTTTTAGTTCTTTAAGGTATCTCCATGCTATTTTCCATAGAGGCTGTACTAATTTGCAGTCCTACCAACAGTGAATGAGCATTCATTTCTTTCTGCATCCATGCTAGCATCTATTGTTTTTGGACTTTTTAATTCTAAAAGGGGTAATGTGATATCTCATTGTGGTTTTGATTTGCATTTCCCTGATGATAGTGATGTTGAGCCTTTTTGCATATGTTTATTTGTCATTTGTTTATCTTCTTTTGAGAAGCTCCTGTTCATATCTTTTGTCCACTTTTTGATGGGGTTGTCTGATTCTTCCTTGCTGATTTGCTTGAATTCTTTGTAGATTCTGGTTATTAGCTCTTTATTGATGTATATCTTACAAATATTTTCTCCCATTCTGTAGGTTGTCTATTTGCTCTGTTGATTATTTCCGTGGCTGTGCAGAAGCTTTTGAATTTAATCAAGTCCCATTTATTTATTTTTGTTGTTGCTGTGATTGCCATTAAGGCCTCCTTCATAAATTCTTTGCCTAGGCCAATATCTAGGAGAGTTTTTCTAATATTTTCTTTTAGAATTCTTATGGTTTCATGCCTTACATTTAAGTCTTTTATCCATCTTGAATTAATTTTTGTGAGTGGTAAGAAATATGGATCCTGGTTCATTCTTCTGCATGTGTCAATCAAATTTTTCCATCACCATTTATTGAATAATGATTCTTTTCTCCAGTGTATATTGTTTTCTGCTTTCTCAAAGATCAGTTGGCTGAATGTAGATGGTTTTATATCTGACTTCTTTGTTGTGTTCCATTGGTCTATATCTCTATTTTTGTGCCAATACCATGCTGTTTTGGTTACTATAGCCTTATAGTAGAATTTGAAGTCTGGAAATGTGATGCCTCCAGGATATGTTCTTTTTGCTTAAGATTGCTTTGGCTATTCAGTCTCTTTTCTCTATCCAAATGCCTTAGTCTCTTTTCTCTTTCCAAACAAAACATAGAATTATATTTTCTATATCTGTGAAATATGACATTGGTATTTTCATGGGGATTGCATTGAATATGTCAATTACTTTGAGTAGTATGGACATTTTAACAATGTTGAATCTACTAATCCATGGGCATGATATGTTTTTCCATTTGTTTGTATCATCTGCCATTTCTTTCCTTAGTGTTTTGTAGTTCTCTTTGTAGAATTCTTTCTCTTCCTTGGTTAAGTATATTCCTAGGTGTTTTATTTTCTTTGTAGCTACTGTGAATAGTATTGAGTTTTTGATTTAATTCTCAGCTTGACTGTTATTGGTGTATAGAAATGCTACTGATCTGTGTACATTGATTTTTATAACCTGAGACTTTTCTGAATTTACTTATCAATTCCAGGAATTTCTTGGTGGAATCTTTGGGACTTTCTAGATATAAGATCATATCGTTGACAAAAAGCAATAGTTTGACCTCTTCTTTCCTAATTTGGACATCCTTAATTTCTTTCTTTTGCCTGATTGCTCTGGCTAGGACTTGCAGCACTATGTTGAATAGAAGTGGTGAAAATGGGCATCCTTGTCTCATCCCAGTTCTTAATGGGAATGCTTTCAACTTTTCTCCATTCAGTATGATGTTGGCTATGGGTTTGTCATATATGATTTTTTATAATTTTAAGATATATTCCTTCTATGCCAAGATTGTTGAGGGTTTTTATCATGAGAGAGAGACAAGATAGCCTACTAGAGACATCATTGGCTGGACCATCACAGAGGGATGATAGGATTTCAGATAGGAAAGAGGGGAGAAGATATGTAGTATGGGTGTAGGTCATAGAGAGAGGTGCCAGAGCCTGTGGGGATCTAATGGAGGTAAATTGCAAAGCAGAGAAGGAAGAAGATTAAGAAAAAAAGATATCAGAGATGTTCTGAGCCCAGTGAAAAGGTAAGGGGTGATCCTTCTCACCCTTCCACAAGCATTCATTCGGTGGCCAGTGGCTACCAAGTTTCTTGGAGGCTTTTCCACTCCCATGGGCCCAAGCACAGTGACAAACATGGTATAATGGGGAGAACTTGCATGATCCCAGAGCTTGGACACTCTGTGTGGTGCTCCCCTCCAAGGAGAGTGTAACGAGAGACCAGAGAGCTGGCTTTCTTCCATTCAGACTCTTCCTTCCCCATCTCTCTCCAAACCACTGCAACTGGAAAAGCAGTTTGGGCCAAGAATTTGGCCAGTGGCCACATGCTATACTTACAATTTTAACCTTGTAAAAATTTAATAGAAGTGTCCTGCATTCGTTCTAATAATCTGGAATATAATTTTAAACTTTAAACGTCAGGAATTTATAATAACTAAATAAATGATAGAACATTCACTTTAAAGACCTTTGCTAATATTTTATATAAATCACTCTCAGATTGATTAACTCACTGCCCAAAGGACTAAATTTTTTATTCTACCATCATCATTTCATTTTTGTATACCCTTGCAATAGCAGTTATAAAGTTATAGCTGGCATTTTTTTTCTTCTCCCAGTGTCCATTACAAGGAAAAATTGAATACAAAACTATAATTATTGTAAATAGGTCAGCGAGAATAACATAGGCTTTAATTTATTTTTATTTTATTAATGTCAAAGCTTTCATAATAAATATCTCTTTCCTGATAGTTTCATGTTATATCTCTATTCACTCTTTTTTGTGACATGAAAATTTAGTATGTTTTTTAAAGCCAAAAACATTAAAAAGTGCAACCCCAATATTATGGTAACTTATCACATTCCACCATATCATCTGAAGTAGTGGTCACAATTGTTCAGTCAAGTCCAATTGTAGATATATTTATTTCCATTTTACAGAGGAGTGGGTTAAGAGTCAGAGAGTAAAGACAAGATCATCAGGAACATCAAATAACAAGCAGAGCTTAAGAAGTACATAGAGGAAAGAAAAGCTGATCAATATGTTGAATTGATTTTTTTATTTTTTACCTCAGTGTGCTTAATTGAGGAAAATTTCCTATTTTCAGACTTTAATCAGATGGATTGAAAATACTAGACCAAGTAGTTCATATCAGGCCCAATCTGGTTAAATAGATGTAATAAATAGAATGGCAGTACACTGCTCTGTTTTTAGTTTTGGTTGCTGCAATCTTAAAATAAAAAATTGATGATGGACAAAAAATAATTAATGAGAGATTCTGGCATCCAAGAACATGCAAGGGTCTTTCTACCCTCCTTGAGGACCTTTGTGTGTGTGTGTGTATGTGTGTGTGTATGAGAGACAGAGAGAGAAAGAGAAAGGGAGATAGAACTACTGTAAAAGAAGAGCTGGGGAAACAGAGAAACAGAGAGAAATAAGAAAGCACGTCTGTCTCTACAAGGGCTCTGTCTCCTGGGAAACACAAACATGTAAATGTGAAAGTAGAAAATAACATGCCTAGTATTACCATGAGCAACAAAGTGAAGCATCTGAACTCCATCTAGGTGGTTCAAAGGATTAGGGAAAACAAGTCAGAGATGTTTTTTGTTCATTTTATTTTTTGCATAATGTTATTAGAACTTAAAAGGATAGAAATTGAAATAAAACAAATACTACTATTTTACAAAGTACATTATAAATTTACCAAATTTAATACAACAGACTGTTTATTGAGAATATGGACTATGATGATAAAAAGAACCTAAGTTCTTAAGACGTTTATAATTTAAATAAGTTGGCTATAAAAACAATGAAACTAGTTTTCAGTATGAAGCAGAATTGAATGAATACTGCCATAGAAATTTGAAAAAATGCTATGAAAAATAATAGGACAATTGTAAAGCTTCAGTAAAAGGGAACTCGTATTAAGCTGAATTGGGTGTCAGTTAGTGCGTAAGACAATGAAGGACGTATTGAAAAGGAGGGAAATGCTTGCTATGCTCAGACAGGGGGACCTGTCCAACATGCTTGGAGCGTAGCATGTGAGATGTGGTGGAAAAGTGAGGCTAGGGAGATGGTGTACAGCCAGATTGGGCCCCATGCGTAGAATTTTTGGTTAAACCATGGGAAGCAATCAGACGTATTTCATGAGCATGCAGAAAAGGCCAAAGAATGAGGATCAAGAGTCAGTTGGGTAAATGTTTCACTCACTTTCCAATGACTTCTAATGAACTGAATTCTCAGCAAGGATGTGCTTTCCACATGTTCTAAAATGAACATAACCACAGCAACAGATGCTCCCTGAAATTGTCAGCCACAATTGGCTGGACCGTTGGGGAACTCCATGCCATGCCCATCATGAAAAGTCCTTCAGAGCCAATATTGCTGTACAAATGTGAGATGATATCATATCCCAATATTATGTTTTAGTACTCAGTAAAGATACCCGTGATATGTAAAACCATATTTGATGGAGAGTGTGATGGAATTTAATGTATATCTTAACTTCTGACAAGTGTCATAACAGCCTGGACAATGTGAGTTATTAAAAGTAGGGAATAATTGAGGAGTTTTGTAACAGCCCAAGTGAAAGGTTGGAGGCTTCTGAACTAGGAGTGTAGTTCAGAGAGGATGAAAAAAGTATAGGATATAATAGACACATGGGGTTGCTCTATGAAGCAGGATGATGGAACTGTCATGGATTATTAAGAGATATATTTTGGGGTACCCGTACAGTGTTCTTTGCATTCCTGGCCTGTGTAGATTATGAAAGTCCAACCCAGTTTGATATTTCTTACATTTTTCCATACATGATGCTGACATAATAACATATAGGATTCACATAATCATTATACCTCCCCCTTTGCTTATCTTTTGCCTGATCGTGAGACAGACTCA
>NW_012152508.1:386615-388346 GCF_000956105.1 Propithecus coquereli | reverse complement strand
TATATCAAATAATATAAATTGTTTTAAATTTCACTTGTTCAAGTACTTCTGGAATAGTTTATTGGCAGTATATAATTTAAGTGTGAATGATCTTTAAAAAAATATTATGGGGCTAGAAAAGAGATCAGTTGATTTATATATTTATTTCCTGCTGTTTTTAATACTGAAGTGGAAAGTTTATTTAAAATAGTAATGGAACATGTTTTAACACATGGGCATTTTAGCCAATGTGATTTGTTTTATCTTACATAAAGGTTAGTTCATTCATTCAATCATGCAATCAACACATTTACTACTCTGGGGAGTAGGATTACAAAGATGTATATTATGTATGCCCTTTAGGGAATCACATTTTAGTGACCCTAAATTTCTGTTCCAATCAGATGAGAGAGGGAAAATTATTTGTGATTCAATGACTAGCGGCTAGAGAAATACAAACTGACAATGAGACAGGAGAATCAATGCTCGTGATTGGGAAGAATTCTGAACCACAGTGGCAGGATCTTACTAGAGTGAGCACATAAGTAAACATTTCTATGACCAGGCTGATTCACGCTTTCTCCACACTGACCACACCTTCAAACTGATCCCTGCTGTCGTTGCTTAACAACAACAAAACTAATGATAACAGGATTTTGAAAGTTTTAGATAAAAGAGAAGGCACGTTTTCCTCCCCAAATTAGTAATATTTATTAAAATAGGAATTTTTGAGGTGCATTTTGAGCAATTCAATTCAACTTCATGCTTCTAGTTCTCGTGGACAACTTGGGCATTCTTGGCTTGCTAAGGTTAGCATAAATTTTTATGCTTTGCTACATAAAATGTAGCTATGCAAATTGGGTATATGTGAACTTTTTGTTTTAGAAGCTATATAATTCAATATAGTTTTGATTTTGATAATATTCTGATATCGGAATCAAAAGCAATGATTATTATACACACATGTAATTTGTTTACATGGCTAATTCAAACAGGCTTAGAACTTTTTAGAAAATGAGTTTCAAATATCTTTGAGATTTACTTGACACTAATTCAGACTGCTGAGTTAATATAAAAATTCAAACTTAGAGCAGTGAATATCTATAATACATAAAATATGTTATATGGATTTATAGTGTTTATTAAAACAGTGTAGTTTAGTAAAGTGTTGAATTCTAACCAAACATAGTAGCCATTAAATAGCATGGTATATACAAAGGAAGTGTTCGGTGTTTGATATTCAGGGATCTTTTTTCCATTGGATGTTAACTAATTATAAAATTTTAAACACACTAATAAGCTCTTATGTTAATTTATTCATTGCCTAAAGAGCATACATAAGCATGAAAATTTTAAATTTATTTGTGAATATGTGTGTATGTGTGTATGAATGTCTATATATATTAAATTAGTTAATGAACACTTCAGAAAAAATATTCTTATACGGAACAAATTTATTGATTTAGTTTTCATTATTTTGTTTAAAATTGTTTGTTTTCTTTTAAAATCAGGTAGAAAATCATACTTAAGCATATTACTAGAATAAATATTGCTGTAAAGATGGTACACTATGGAGAAAATAGACAACATCAATGTAATTTATTATAACATTAAAAAATGTTCAAAATTTAATTCTCAAAAAGATTTTAAAATATGTATCATTCCCCATCTTGGTCCTACCAGGCATCCACATGGCATAATCACCTAAGTCCATAAAATACAAAATTTTAGGATTTAAAAGATGGTGCCATA
>NW_012152508.1:384064-386565 GCF_000956105.1 Propithecus coquereli | reverse complement strand
TTGTCAGCAACGGGAAAGATAGTAAAGTTCAGGGCTTCTGAAACGGTATGTGTTGTGTGTATGTGTGTGTGTGTGAGTGCTGGAGGGATAGTAGAAGAGAAGGAATCTTTCTGTTGAATGATTGGAAAAACAACCAAATGAACCTTTTACTTTTAAGCTCTTACACTGTCAGTAATGGAGAACAACCAACAACACCATAATGTAAAACACAGCATCACAGCACAGGGTGAAGTTCGTAGCCAGGACTTAATGTGTATTTTATATTGAAAAGACATTTATCCTCTCCCCATACCTGGAATACCACAGGAACAATGAATAACCATGCCATGAAAACAGCAATCAGTTGACAGGAACTAGTTAATTATGAGGGCCAGTTCCATAAATGGAAGCCCTTAGAGTGGTATTAGCCTTTCTGTGCCTCAGTTTCCTCATCTGTTGATAGGATTAATAAGGGCAGTTGTGAATATCGCATGAATGCTATGTAGAGAGTGTTAAGAATAGTGACTGACATCTAGGAAGTTCTCAATAATTCAAATATTTCTTCCTTCTTAAATTAGAGAGAGATAAGTACTTAACAATAACCCTGAGAATGACTCAAGAAAATTAAGTAATTCATAATAGTTCAAGAACAAACCTTCCCCATACGCTGGATAAACGTGTGGCACAGTTATCCACTAGATAATTCCACGTTGAAAAATTTAAAATTATAACTTGTGCCAGAATTATTTTTTGTATTATTTAGTCCCGACTAAAAACTTCAGATACAGAAAGATTTGCTCCAGGTATTTAAATACTCTGCAGCAGATATAAACACAGCTGTTACAGCGTAAGGGAAGAATCGCTTACAGGAGACCATGGTAAGGATGAAAATCTACTGTGCCTATACTTTCCTAAGTGGTTTTTTTTTCATATTTTCTATTTCTTAGCACCTAATTGTCTTAAAAAATGCAAGCCCAGTTCTGTAGGGCCTTGAAAAGCTTTTTTATTTGGTAAATTGGGTTTTTATATTCATTTTAAACAAAGTCCAGAATGATAGCAGTTATAGGGAATGGAAGATTATTGAAATGATAGACTGAGTAGTGTGTTTCTCAGGTTATGCAGATCAGGAAAATGTGTAATTATTTCTGAGTTTCCCAAGGTTCCTCTGTTCAACATAATGTTCTGACATACAGAAGGGACAGTCCCAGATATGAAATGCAAATCAGTAGGTGCTACCTCTGCTGCTGATGCCGGGGTTAATCATGCAAATCTAATGCAGTTCTTGGTATTTCAAGAAAGGTTTTAGTTGAAGTCCCATGCACGTATTGATTTAAAATTCCCACTTTAGAGAGCCGTGTAATTTTTTCAGCTTCATATTTTAAAATACAGAACAGGATTTGGAAGACAGATTTAGTGACTGGACATCCATCTGTATTTGTTAATCACGGAAAGTAGTGTGAGTAGGGGCCAGGGAGGAGGGAGAAAGGGTCACCTTTGAAGAATGTGAGGATTTCTGAGCATATTAAATTATACATTAGAACTAAATTTACAAATGTTCTATAGAAAGTCTCTTTGCTTGGAATAAGGTCAAATCAACCAATTATACATGTTTACTGAATGCCCGCTCTGTTCAAAGAAGATGGCTAGAAGTGGCAAGGACAAACCAAATCAAAAATAACACTATAACAAGTTCCTAACTTTGGGAATGATAATAAAATACCTTTGGAAATGAGACTGTTTACAGGAAGAAATGAAATTGTCTTGCTCACGCGTACAAGCTGACACATTCTAATAGCCTTTCTGCTGTGCACAATAAGCGTTAAGCTTATCTTTCCAAGAACAATAAAATTTCATGTACTGCTGCCTGACGTAAGAATTATTTTTACATATCTACATATCGCTGACTCTCTTGTAAGTTAATCTCATCTCACATGAATTTTTCACCAGCTTCACTCTGATGTTGATAAAGGAGATGGTTCCATCAAATACATCTTGTCAGGCGAAGGGGCAAGTTCCATTTTCATTATTGATGAGAACACTGGGGATATTCACGCTACCAAGAGACTGGATCGCGAGGAGCAGGCCTACTACACCCTCCGAGCTCAAGCGCTGGACAGGCTCACCAACAAACCCGTGGAGCCCGAGTCTGAGTTTGTCATCAAAATTCAGGATATCAATGACAACGAACCCAAATTTTTGGATGGTCCATACACTGCAGGAGTTCCTGAAATGTCTCCTGTGGGTAAGTAAAGAACATGCTGCTTTTGTAGTGAGTTTCTGATGTTAGGAGGTTTGTATTTAAAATTGAATTGTCATTAAGAACTGGGGAGAAAAACACATTGTATGTGTATAGCAACTACTAGGATGAAAGGAAACTTTGAGACATGTTAGTGGTCAGTACCCTTTAATTCAACACATTGTTTTATTTATATGAAAAATTAGGAAAATTTTCCTTTTGCATAGCTATCTCAATGTCCTGAAGAAATTATTTATATTTCAACTATACACACACACACATGTAC
>NW_012152508.1:370581-372414 GCF_000956105.1 Propithecus coquereli | reverse complement strand
TCCCAGAGTGCTGGAATTACAGGCATGAGCCACTACCCCTGGCCTATTTTTAGTTAACTTTTTATACTGTAAGGTTTTGATTTTTTTCTTTTTAAATTTCAGTGGTTATCAATATGTTACATCACAGAATGAGTTGTTGAGTTTACTGTGCTTGGTGAATTACTCAACCAAGAACTCTCCCCAGGAAAGAAGGTGGTATTTAGGACTCTGAATAAATTTGTAAAAGTGATCATTATCCAATCTGAATGTGCATAGGGGAATATTTACTTTCACCCATAAAATAATGGCTTATCACATTGCACTAAAATATGCAATTATGCCTTTAATATCAAAACATTACATTGGAATTCTTTCCTGAATATGTACTATATTTCTAAATATCATGTAACATAACACTTATTGATATAAAGTAAAACAGAATAGGCTAATATTGATAATATGTGTCACTGATATATTTTTAAAAATTAATAATGCATATTGGCAGAAACTGAATACATAAATACATATTTAGCTCATCTCTAGTTACATCTATTCTTTGTTCACAGGTGCATATTCATACAAAAATTGCCATCTTTAAAGTAGCTACCAAGAGTAGCTATTGAGTTAGTTCTGTTAAAAGCAAAACAAACAGACAACCTACATAGATTTTAAACTATCTTATTCTCATGTATGGATTCTCCTGTCCATGTCTCAATGCTGCTCTTTCAGTGGGCTGCTCCCTTTTGGTGATGGCCAAACCAAATGGCTTTACTTCATTCATGGTCCTTACCTCTGACATATATTATATTATTAAGTAAATACAAGCCATAAGGAAACTGATATTTCTAATCTCTAATTCTATGGTCTTAGAGCTCTTGGAGTAGCTATAGAAGATAAAAGTGTGATCAAGACGGTGGGGAACATAAATGGCTTCAGGAATGGATAAATGCAGATGATCCATGTTCTGGTTATCTTAAGATGTTTCCTCAGTTTCTTAGATCCCTGAGAAAGTTGGTTTTTCAATACTGAGATTCCCTTTGGAATATTAGTCCACTCAAAGTGATATCCAAAAACACTGATAATGGTTTTAGTGAGGGAATCCCAACGGGTTGAGGCCTCATGGCGTGAAAACCCGCAGCTCCCATTACTTGGGTTCCTGTGGTTGCCAAGACTCCTCAGGCTAATTCAAAGCCTGACTTTGCAGAATCTGTGCTCCAGTGATTGTTTGGTTCCCTGAGCTGTGGCAGATTTTGAAATCGCTCTTACCCGTTACATGTTGTACACATATCAAATGTTTAAGAAGATTCCACGGTAACAGAATATGCTTAAAAAATTATCTGTGGCTTGTAGGACATTACAGAATCATCAGAATATTGTTCCCCAGACTTAAAAACAGTTTTTGAACAATAGCAATACAAGTTTATGTTTTATATGCACGATGCTTTTTGTGAACATGGATTATAAATAAATGCAAAGTTCTGAGTTACTGGGTCAGATGTTTATATCTATGGAAAAACTCTTATTCAGAAAACCTGAAATTTGAGCCAGTATCTTTTCTAAAGAGCTAATGGTAGATATTTTTCTCATCATAAGTTACCTAAATTATTGAAATTGAAATTAAATAATTATCTTCCATGAAATAGTTATCTTCAATAAATAGTTATCTTTCATGAAAAACTCACAGATTATAGGTATTCAATTAGACAAAACTGGACTTTACCCATTCAGTTACATGGTATTAACAATTTGCTGTGTGTGTATCTATATATTTATGTAATAAGTGACAAAACGCAAAGAAAATCCAATATATCAGAATTCTTTGCCAAATGTAGACAATTTTTACTTAAAAGTAAA
>NW_012152508.1:364142-370531 GCF_000956105.1 Propithecus coquereli | reverse complement strand
CAAGGATTAAATATTTTGCTGCTACTAATGATTGGCTTGTGGTTTTTGCTTTCCTGCAAGAGAACAGGATTTTCATATAACCCAGTTAGGAAAAGCCTCACCAATTGATCAACTGGACAATAGTGTATGTCACAGGATTACATTATTAGTTCTTCAAACTTAATTTTAAGAAAGGACCATGTATTATAGGCGATGAAGCAGGTTTAGTTTAATTTTTTAAATGCTGTAATTATGGTAATCATTGGGACTTCTCTTTCTACAGCCATTGGTACAGAGATATTCTAGGCATTTTTGTCCTTTAGCTAAATTCATACTATGTAGAATACATTTTTTTGCAAGAAAAAATAAATTATGTTTTTCTGACAAAAATGGGAAGTTTTCAGTCCTGAAGGGCATGGAGAGCTGTAAATCAAGTTACATTTGGCCTTCCTTACTTGGTGGAAGTTTGATTCTTATTGATGTGAAAAATAACATCATTTTCCACTTCGAATCTAAGGGTTTGGGGGAAGAAAGTAAAATTTTGACAGGAAAATGCTGAAAATGTACTAAGCAAAGATTTTGTAAAAATAGGCCCATGCCATCACTGTTAGGAGCACTTTTTTAAATTCCAGTAGATTTAAGGATACAAGTGATTTTTGGTTACATGAATGAGTTGTATAGTGAAGTCTGGGCTTTCAGTGAACCCATCACCCACATAGTGTACATTGTACCCCATAGGTAATTTTTCACCCCTCACCCCCTCCCTCCATCCCTCCTTTTGAGTCTCTAATGACCATTATACCACTCTCTATGACACTGCATTCCCATGGTTTAGCTCCCACTTATAAGTGAGAACATGTGGTATTTGGTTTTCTGCTCCTGAGTTACTTCACTTAGGATAATGGCTCCAGTTCCAACCAAGTTGCCAAAGTCATATGGAATCAAAAAAGAGCTTGAATAGCCAAAGCAATCCTAAACAAAAAGAATGTATCTGGGAGCATCACATTACCCGACCTCAAAGTATTCTATAAGGCTATAGTAACCAAAAGAGCATGGTACTGGTATAAATGTTAGGTGCATTTCTCTACAACTGTTTAACTTCTAAGAAAGTATCATGTGTTCTCAGAACACAAATTCCACCTGTAGCACTGTTTACAGGCTGAATGACCAGGGATAACTAACTGTATTTTCTACCTTTATTTCTTCTTCCACAAAGCCAGAATGTGAGTATTTGCAAAACCCAATGTTGACAATTTATTTCAATAAGCCAATAGCATGACACTAGAAAAAAGATAATGCAGTGTTAAAAGGACTGTGAAGTTTCTCATCACCTGTCTTCATAACGTCCGCAAACTTACTGGGAGGTAGGATTATTTTAAGATGTAACCTGCAAGCAAATAGATCCCACTTTTGAATCTATTTGATATATGACAGGACTGGCTACATAATTTGCAATTCAAAATGAAAATGCAGGCCCCTTGTTCTAAAATGATTAAGGATTTCAGGATGTCATCAGCAGAACTTTAAACCAAGCACGGAGTCAAAATGACTGCACATGTCACATGGCCATGAAGCGAGCCCTGGATAATGGATTGATTGTTAAACATCACTTGTCATTTAGGACTTTTCCTTAGACACAAGAAGTGTGAGTATGTGGTACCTGAATTTTATATTACATGTGTGCTTCTTAAATCATAATTTTATGTGAGTAGTATTATCATAGCAAATCACCCCTCGCAAATATGCCATTCACTCGCGTTTCATTCTGGGATGCGTCTCATGTTCTGGAAGGTCCTGGCTCCTATCAAGCTTGCTAAGAACATCCCACATAGACTGCAAGAGTAGTCCCTTCCTCAATGACTGTTCATTTGTTGTCAGTGGAGGAATACTTTGGTGATCCAGAAGCTTCCAAATTTACTACATTACTACTGTTGGTTCTTCATCTTTTTTATGGTTCTGTTATACACTATACTTAACCAATAGTCAGCCAAATAATATACAAAGCTTGCACCACAAAATGTAGAAAGAAATATAACCTTATTAACATAAGACTTACATCTTATGTGTAAAATAAAATGTACATCCAAAAATTTTGTGATTTTAGTTTTATAAATAGTTTTTTCTTTTCTCCTAAGAGTTTTCTCAATTAATCAGCAACATAGTTCTTGCATAGTCAGTTCAATGCATTTCTCCTTCGTATTTGATTTACTATAAATTTCAGTAATAAAAATACCATACTTGATTTTATTGCCTATTTTATTAAATTATTTAAATTCATATTCTAATGTTTAAACTCCTATCATCAAATGATATTTTTAAAAAGAGAAAACAGGTCTTAAACTGTTGTCCTTATTCCAATTTCTTAGTCCCTTTGAAATTTAACTTTCAAGCATCATGTTTATTTTTCTTAAAAGTTAAAATTGCTTTGTTCAGGATCTACTCCATCATGCCTCAGTGTCTGTATTTGTAGGAAAGAGTCTTGCTTGATCCTAATCTGTATTCATCTCTATAATTCTACAAATATGTAATATATTACTTTATACTATATTAGACACATTAATATAATAGGATTTTTAAATGTAAACCCGTATACTTATTTCCCCAATACAATTCAATTCAATACAATTCAAGTCTCAGGGATATACATACCAAGAATGTTTGTCCATTTCATTCTCCCTTTGCCCTGTGATTTATTTATTTATTTTTTTGAGGCAGGGTCTTGCTATGTCTCCTGGGCTAGCACGTAGTAGCATCATCATAGCTCACTGCAACCTCAAACTCCTGGGCTCAAGCAATCCTCCTGCCTCAGCCTCTCAAGTAGCTAGGACTACAGGCCTGCACGACCACGTCCAGCAAATTTTCTATTTTTTGTAGAGATAGGGTTTTATTCTTGCTCAGGCTGGTCTTGAACTCCTGGCCTCAAGCAATCCTCCTGCCTTGGCTTCCCAGAGTGCTGGAATTACAGGCATGAGCCACTACCCCTGGCCTATTTTTAGTTAACTTTTTATACTGTAAGGTTTTGATTTTTTTCTTTTTAAATTTCAGTGGTTATCAATATGTTACATCACAGAATGAGTTGTTGAGTTTACTGTGCTTGGTGAATTACTCAACCAAGAACTCTCCCCAGGAAAGAAGGTGGTATTTAGGACTCTGAATAAATTTGTAAAAGTGATCATTATCCAATCTGAATGTGCATAGGGGAATATTTACTTTCACCCATAAAATAATGGCTTATCACATTGCACTAAAATATGCAATTATGCCTTTAATATCAAAACATTACATTGGAATTCTTTCCTGAATATGTACTATATTTCTAAATATCATGTAACATAACACTTATTGATATAAAGTAAAACAGAATAGGCTAATATTGATAATATGTGTCACTGATATATTTTTAAAAATTAATAATGCATATTGGCAGAAACTGAATACATAAATACATATTTAGCTCATCTCTAGTTACATCTATTCATATTCATACAAAAATTGCCATCTTTAAAGTAGCTACCAAGAGTAGCTATCGAGTTAGTTCTGTTAAAAGCAAAACAAACAGACAACCTACATAGATTTTAAACTATCTTATTCTCATGTATGGATTCTCCTGTCCATGTCTCAATGCTGCTCTTTCAGTGGGCTGCTCCCTTTTGGTGATGGCCAAACCAAATGGCTTTACTTCATTCATGGTCCTTACCTCTGACATATATTATATTATTAAGTAAATACAAGCCATAAGGAAACTGATATTTCTAATCTCTAATTCTATGGTCTTAGAGCTCTTGGAGTAGCTATAGAAGATAAAAGTGTGATCAAGACGGTGGGGAACATAAATGGCTTCAGGAATGGATAAATGCAGATGATCCATGTTCTGGTTATCTTAAGATGTTTCCTCAGTTTCTTAGATCCCTGAGAAAGTTGGTTTTTCAATACTGAGATTCCCTTTGGAATATTAGTCCACTCAAAGTGATATCCAAAAACACTGATAATGGTTTTAGTGAGGGAATCCCAACGGGTTGAGGCCTCATGGCGTGAAAACCCGCAGCTCCCATTACTTGGGTTCCTGTGGTTGCCAAGACTCCTCAGGCTAATTCAAAGCCTGAGTTTGCAGAATCTGTGCTCCAGTGATTGTTTGGTTCCCTGAGCTGTGGCAGATTTTGAAATCGCTCTTACCCGTTACATGTTGTACACATATCAAATGTTTAAGAAGATTCCACGGTAACAGAATATGCTTAAAAAATTATCTGTGGCTTGTAGGACATTACAGAATCATCAGAATATTGTTCCCCAGACTTAAAAACAGTTTTTGAACAATAGCAATACAAGTTTATGTTTTATATGCACGATGCTTTTTGTGAACATGGATTATAAATAAATGCAAAGTTCTGAGTTACTGGGTCAGATGTTTATATCTATGGAAAAACTCTTATTCAGAAAACCTGAAATTTGAGCCAGTATCTTTTCTAAAGAGCTAATGGTAGATATTTTTCTCATCATAAGTTACCTAAATTATTGAAATTGAAATTAAATAATTATCTTCCATGAAATAGTTATCTTCAATAAATAGTTATCTTTCATGAAAAACTCACAGATTATAGGTATTCAATTAGACAAGACTGGACTTTACCCATTCAGTTACATGGTATTAACAATTTGCTGTGTGTGTATCTATATATTTATGTAATAAGTGACAAAACGCAAAGAAAATCCAATATATCAGAATTCTTTGCCAAATGTAGACAATTTTTACTTAAAAGTAAAGGCTAACAGAAGTCATATGACTAGAAATATATTATTGAATGTCCTTATTTTAATTCAACTTTTCCCAATTATTTCATTCTTGCCAAAAATATGTCTAATAGTTGAGACATTTGGAAATTACCTTTCCCACCTGCATTAGTTTGCAAACTTTGTGATAACTTCTGCTTTGGAAAATTGTTATTTATAGGATCACTTATAAGAAACAATTAGATGTGTGAAAAATAAGTGAGAAACTTTGACTACCAGATTTCTAATGACACTATATTTCCTTTCAAAAATGATGCCACTAAGCAAAACCATGACAGGATGAGGCTGCAATATTTCTTTTGCTGATTAGGTGTCATGTACTTCTATCTATCATAATAAATGTGCAAAGATAACTCACACATATATTGCTATTGGGAGGAAAAATGAGAGATAACTAGAAATAAAAAAAATTAAAACTTGATAAATAGGACATTTTTCCTAAAAATAACTCATCTTATTAGTATTCTTCATACAGATAAAATATGTTTATTGGTAAAATGTTCAAGATAAGCAATGCTCCATTTACAAAAAAAAAGAGGATTGCAAAAAGAAAAATGATAAACATGAAAAAAAAATAAGAAAGAAAAGAAAAAGGTAGAGATATATATGTCCCAGAAATCTTAGTCAAACATTGTTTATGTTTGATGACAATGAGTATTAGGGGAGTCAATGTTTTATTATAAATTAGAGTTAACAGAAGCAGTCAAGAACAAATATGAAAAATTCATAGAATCATTATGGCTCTAAGACGAATATTTATGTATAAGACACTAACTGGACCTAATGGGTACATTATTTTTTCATTTTTACTATAATATTTCACAGATTAATTATAAAGTATGTAAATAGCCAAAAGATTCAATGAAGGTGTTAATTAAAGTGAGGCTTTATTGCTCTCATTGTAGCAAGAGCATCTGATTGTTGTTAGTGTATTAGAGTAACTGAGTAATGTTGGAAAAAAAATCTGGCCTAAGTGTAATTTAAATGCTTAAAATATGATGTGTTGCTGACATGTGTATGTGTGTGTGTGTGTGTGTGTGTGAGTTTATGTTTGAAAACTAGTGTGCTCAGACCTAAACAAAAATAAGGTTCCTAAAGATAGCATGAGTATTACTTAACTCAGAAACTGATTATAAATTGTTATGAGTGATAAGTTGTTGGAAAGGCTGAAAGAGAAGTTCATTTTTGTGTACTTGTACAGGTGACTGCCCATTATTCTAGATAAAGGGCCATTTTATTTATTTATAATTCTTATTTCTTTAACCATGTTTTCATGAAACCTAAAGATAATCCTCTATATCCAATATTGAGAAGACCACATTATATTTTCTGTTTTGTAACAGTGTATAAATGTATCATATGCCTTTGGTCTTTAATGTGTATTTAAATTATTTAAAGTAAACAAACAAAACAACAAAAGACAACAACTCAACAGCAGCTTGCTACTTATATCAATGTTCTCTGTTAGTATAAATGCAGTGATTCATGATGCATTTTACTGGGATTTGCAATTTTACAGGAGTCATCAAGACTGCCCTTCCAAACATGGATAGAGAGGCTAAAGACCAGTATTTGCTTGTTATTCAGGCAAAGGATATGGTTGGTCAAAATGGAGGACTGTC
>NW_012152508.1:351133-352164 GCF_000956105.1 Propithecus coquereli | reverse complement strand
TCTTATATAATGTCAATGATATTTTGGAATACTTAAGCACACATAGTGTATAGGAGAACCTTAAAAAACAATGATGGTGGAAAATTTCATAATTTTACTTCTGAGTTGTAAATAAGCAATAAAAATTTCAATATTTAACAAAGCAATTCTTGTTCATTCTGAATTATTATATAATAGAGAACCAAATAGACTATCTAGTTATCAAAAGTCAAAAAATTACATTTAGGTTGAATGCAGAGATTTTAAAAACATCCCTAGAAAGTTCAGGTATTGAATGTTAATATGATTTTCTATAACTTTTTGAGCTTAGTAAAATATACTGTTTATAAGAACAATAATTTAGACTGAGAAATTAGTCATAACTTATTACTTTTAAAGATGATCGCTCAAACTTGCTTTCAGTTTGCTAATGTGTAAAATTGACCTCACTTTTAAATTTCATCTTAATATGGAGGGTATATTTACCACATTAGGCCCGAACCTTTAGATACTAAAAGCAAAAGAGTCTACAGCAGCAGATGACGTGAGCCTAAGCAGGATAGTTCTGCAAAATTTTGATGATCATTAACCCATCCTCACAGGATACATGTGTATTAAGACAGTACATTTGAAACTTTTCTATTTGAAACAGGTAAAATTAAATAAATACCTATAGTGCTTATAAAGTGCAGATAATATCATCATGGAAATAAGTGGAAATAAAATCTCACAGTTTTCTTCATGCTAACAATCTTTAGGATTAGCAAATGTTACTTCAAACTTTTCTCCTACCCCCTTTTTACTCCGCAAAGTTCTGAGTAAGTAATAGATACTGAGGGAATTACCTGCTATTTATCAGTTTATTTTTTTATTTCTAAAGCTCCCTCTATCCCCAAACTCAATTTTAAAAGTTACAATTTTGCATTGTGTGCCCATATGTTTCAGTACTTAAGCAGTCCAATTCAGAATGCTCACCTGTATTGAAATAAACAAGCATAAATGGATAATTCCTATAAAAATTGACTAAAATAGTGAAAATGGTACATTTACTT
>NW_012152508.1:348198-349613 GCF_000956105.1 Propithecus coquereli | reverse complement strand
AAGCCTCTCAAGGATCTGAACATGGCCTGGGAAAGCAGTTGAACAGTGGATGGTAACACTGTTCCTCAGGGAGACAAGGGAAAGGGGGCATTTTCTCATGGAAGCAGCCACCCATGCAAAGACATCACTGTGTGAGATACGGCTAAGTTCAGGAAAGCAGAACCACGGCAATTTCAATGGAGAATAATGTGGAAGGGACTGAGGGCACCCACCAACGGAGGCAACGCAGGTGAAGGGGCTATTAATGCTTCCATCACAAGGTTGCTGCTAGTAAATAGGAACATATGTGTATGGTGTTTTGCAAATAAGAATGGATTACAAATACAAATATTATATGGTATTTTAGGTACAGCCCAATAAAATAGACTATGAGTAGAAAATTTAAATATTTGCCAATTTCTCTTCAACATTTATTCATGGAACTATCTGTGATAATTCTAACTCATTTCAAGCATTTTACTTCTTTTCAAAGGACTATATTTTAATGGGTATCAATTTTTATTTAAAATATTATCACTTTCCTGGTTACAGTCAAATAAATTCGTCTTTCTTTCTTTTCTTTCTTTCTTTCTTTCTTCCTTCCTCCTTTCCTTTCCTTCCCTTTCCTCTCCTTTCCTTCTCTCTTTCTCTCTCTTTCTTTCTTTTTTTTTTCTGTTTAAAGGCTCAAAGTCATTTTTAGTTTCTTTTCTTGCTCCTTCCTGATCCATGATAGCTCTTGGCTGTATGTTTTCTTTTCCCTTTAGCATTATCCTACGATTGGTTATCATTGCTTCACTCCTGAATAGCTTCACTCCTTAATAGCTCCTTAGCTCGCGACCTGCTTCTAGCTTCTTAATTCTTAAATCTATCTTTTTTTTTTTAAATTGCTGTTTACAACTCAACACTGCTTTTATTATTATGACTAGTGTTAAAAGAATTTACCATATATTAAGGGAATAAGACATAGTGATGCCATCAATTGAAAGGAAGCAGTGAAATAATTTTTACAAAATAATGAGGCTATATACTTAGAAATTCTAAATTAATTCATTAAAATTATTTTGTCAACATTAATGAGAACTTTCATTAATGAACACTACAAAAATAAGTTAAAAATCAACAGTTTCACTATATTCACTTTGTGAGAACATTTTCGTGAGCTTCTGGACTTAATCTAACCATAGAAGCTACAACCCACTAGGAGATGTATAAGGAATATCTATCCCTCTCTTTCATATCGCTAAAACTTTGCATCTTAAAGCAATGTGGTCTGTTGGCCTAACAAAGGCTGTTTTTACCCCCAAATCCAAGTGTCTTTCCATCATGAAGCCAACAGTGTCGCTATACTCAATTTCAGAAGAGTCTTTGCTTATATTTTTGTAACTATAGCTTATTTAGAGTGGTTCTCTCAGAAGGAAGGAATTCTTTTCTTAAGA
>NW_012152508.1:337264-346653 GCF_000956105.1 Propithecus coquereli | reverse complement strand
AAGAGGCTGAATGAAGTCAAAATAATAGAGCATTATGTGGAGGTGTTGATAATGCTACCTGCCTCCATTCACTGTGAGTAAGGAAGAGTTAGAAAGTACAGTGTCCTTTCAATTGTCAAGTTTCACAGATTTGTCAGATCTGAGGTTTGCTATCTTGTATTGAAATGTGTACTTTGCCTACTATTTGCAATAATGAGGGACTAATTCCCACAGTCAAGTATATTACAGTATTTTGTAAATGTTGCTGACATGTGGTGGAAGAAAATCAAACCAACAACATTTCTAATTTATTTTTCTTCCTTCCATTAATTTTTTTCACAGATCTTATTCAATTACTTTTGTTGTTAAGAATGCATATTTCTCCAAATGGAGCAAAGATATTGCTCTCATTTGTGAAAAGGTATAAAGTTTGGATAAAGTTGGAATGAAGTTTGGTATAAAGTTGATTTTAGTTTTAAGGTTGGGATATGAAAAGATTGATATACTTACTCTAATTTGGTGAATTTCTGGATTTCAGATTATATTTTCCACTTTATTCAAGTCACTGTTATTTTGTATATATAAGTGTATTCTCACATCATTTTAATCATTATGCATGTGTGTTCATATATACAGGCTTATTATCTGCTTATTAAACACTTAACCTGTATTTGAGTAGTCAAGATTAGAGATGAATTTAGGGTTTTATAAAAAAATAAGAAATCAACATTCTTTGCAGAAAGTCAATACTAACTCAAATGTTAACACGTTTGACCTGCTCAAAAGAGAATAAAACTCTATTCACTTAGTAGCATGTCGACTTTTGTTGATTTTGTTAGTTATCATACAAATGTTCTCAGATATGTGCATGCCTAAGACGTTTTCCAGTGAGTTCATCATGAAATTTATTTTGCTGAGTACGAGTCACAGTTTTTCCATAGTATATTGATGCCTAGATCAGGGTCAATCTCTAGGATTCCAAGAAAGAGAAATTTAAGAAATAGATGTGAGAGAATTTAGTGATTGTATAAGGAAGGTCAGAGGGAGAATTTAAAGACAAAACCAGTGTTTCTAGTTTGAGTAACTAGCTGAATAATTGTGTTGTTCCTTGGAGAAGGGGGCATGGAGATGATTAGTGCTGCTTGAAACATGTTGTTTGAAGCAGCTCTAAATCCAGGTAAATACGTCTGGGAGGTCATCAATAAAGATTTGTAGCTCAAAGAAAAGGTCTAGGGTACAAATTTAGGTCTAATAGAAGCACATGCATGGCAATGGAAATTAAAGGGACTATTGAGAACATGCATGGAGCATTTATATAAAGTGATAGAAAGGTGGCTTTTGACATTTCTTGGTGGAACTGAAAAATCTAAGTTAGCATGGCAGAGAAAGACTCAGAGAAAGCAAATCATTTTTTTCTTCCAGAATTAAGCTATTGTAAGAGGGTTAAAAATAACCGTTCAACGAAGTGAATAAACAAAAATTATATTTAGATAAATAAAAGGACTTGCATATATTATCAATAGAAAAGACAATTGATGGATCCTGAAATCTATGTTGGATAATAAAGACAGGACATAACAGATAAGGAAAAGGTTAGAATAGTCAAGGCACTAGAGCTCTTGCTGAGTTCAAAGAAATTCCCATGTCTAAATCTGATGTCTCCGCACTATGTAATTTTGTCATTTAAGTCATTTTTTGTCATTTGGTCATTTAAGGTCATTTTCCTTGGTATGTTGCCATCACCTATCAAAAACTGAAGTCACCAACTCTCATCCGCCTCCTCTCCATGGTTGTATCAACTAAGTACTGCTGCTTAATAAATCACCCCAAAGCCTGGTTCTTTAAAACAACGCATTCCTTTAGTTCATGATTTTGTAGATTAGCAATTTGGCTGGGACTCAGCAGGGTTATTTTTTCTGCTGCTCTTAAGTGGGCTCACACATGCATCAGTGGTCAGCTTTTGGTCAGCTTGGTGGTTCTGCCTCTGCAGAAATGTTGTCTGTCTGTTGGGACAAGAGGGGCCTGACATGTGCCTCTCTCATCATCCAGTAGCTAACCTGGGCCTGTTCCAAGAATGGCAAGAACAGAAACTGTATGGTCTCTTGAAGCTGATATCCGGTATTGACACATTATTTTTGCCACTTTATATTGATCAAAGCAAGAGACAGAACAGCCCAGATTCAAGGAGTGAGGAGAAAAATCCATGAGAAGAGGGAAGCAATAATGTATTGTGGACAAAGGGAAAGTAAAAAAAAAAAAATACTTTGAGTCCCAGCTCTGCTCCAGAGACACTAAATAACCTTCAGGTTATGCTTACATGAAACAGCAAAGGCAATACTGAAACTCAGGTCTGCTAACTTCCACCAACGTCTTCTCTCCTATATTAGTCTAACTTACAAAGTAATTGTATTGATCAAGATCAGTCAATATTTGCCACTGTTTGATGAAGTTTACCAGGTAAACATATGTTAAGTTGTCTCTGGGTCATAATATGGACTCAGCTTCCCAGACAATGTGTGAGACCCTCTATGGGAGTCATTGGGTGCAGTCCGTAGTGCATGCTGGAAAATACAGACCTTGACATACTAAGGGAATTGGCCTGAGCTATAATGTCAGCCAGGTTTTAGATGTTGGGCAGAAACGTCATTTGCAAGGCTTTTTTTCTACTTTATGCATATAAAATCAAAGCAGACTACCTAAATTCACAGTAGGAGGTTGTGGTATACACAACAGTGCCTTTCCCACAAAGATATCCACAGAATCTATAAATATTTTACTTTGCATGGTAAAAGGCATTTTGCAAATGTGATGAAGTTAAGGAGCTTAATGGGGACATTATCCTGGATCGTTTGATTGGACTCAGTATAATCACAAGCATCCTTCAGAGAAGGGTGCAGAATGAGTCAGAGTTAGAAAGCAGAGATGCATAACACAGAGGCTGGATAACGCTTGAAGATGGAGGAAGGGGCTGTGAGCTAAGAATATATGCAGCCTCTAGAAACTGGAACGATTCTCCCCTACAGCCTCCAGAAAGAATGCAGCCCTGTCAACACCTTGATTTAGACTTTTGACATCCAAAACTGTAAAATAATAAATCCATGTTTTTTAAAGCCACTGGGTTTGTGGCAATTCATAGCCGTAGGAAGTCAATGAAGAAGTCAAACTGAAACATGTCTGTGGGGGCAAAAGCTGATCCAGACAACAGAATAAAAGAGAGAAAGAAAGACAATCATTAACTTAGTGTGGATAAGAACCCGAATAGGCTGAGCCAGGCATTCTATATTCAATTTCAAAAATATAACATGGCAGTGGACATTTTGATGAGAGCAGCATTCAACTTGCCTCTCTCTTGAACTCATCACTCTAACATAGACTGCTTGTTTCTACATCAAATTTATAGGGATTGTCCTAATTTCTTCTTTTGTCATCATTCTGTCATTTCCTTCTACTTTTTTTTGTTTTAGATTATCCACTTCATGTTTCCAGTTTATTCTGATATGTTTTATTAATCTGTGGGAGCTCAGATGCTATAGTCACAATACCAACCTTACTATCTGTGTGATTATGAGCAAGAAACTCAAAACTCTCCTTGACTCTGTTACCATATATATCTAAAAGATCTGTCAAAACCTGTATTATATAATAAGTTGTGAAAATTAATGAGCTATGAGAATTTTATGAGTTAATATTGTGAAACTTCTAGAATAACTGCACATGGTAAGGACTATAAAAATATGTACTGTTAATGAGAAATACATTGAGCAGTTTATGCTAACTGTAGATAAGTCCAACTCAGTATCTGAAATGTGTTATGCATTTAGTTGGTGGTTACAGATATAGAAAAAGAATTGTTGCAAAATGGATATAGCATGTTAGAATACACACTTGAATTATTTTTTTTTTAATATCAGGGCTTGGCTTATTATATCTAGGTTAAAATGTTAATTTAAGTATTTATGGAAGTTGGAGGAAACTCATGTAGCTAGATGTTGTAAATAATAACTCCTGATATTTACATCCTTATTTTATTCCTAATGTCTTGGTATAAATTAATGTTTTTAGATACAAACTGTTCTTGAAATTATTCATAATATCTTTGTTTCAATTTACCTTTAGAACACTAGGCACTTTCTATGTGTTGTCAATAGTCTTTTTGTAAAATATGAATGTCTGCTCATGTACTGTCCTGATAGCTGTGCTAAAGTATAATTTTGAAAAATTAAAGTAATGGCTGTCATAGAACTATAAAATGAACACAGAGACACCCAGTGATCTCTTTTGCTAATTCTAAATTTACTTACACTTACATTGCTATTTTCTCAGAAGATTTCTGTGTCCTTAGATTTTTTTTTCTTCATTCAGAAATCAGTGAACCTCTGTTATATTCAAGATAATGGTTACCTACCATAGATGTGTAAAATTAATAAATTTGGGGGTCTTATTATATGAATCTCAAAGTCTAGGGCAGTTAGACAGTTATGAAAGAGTTAATACCCCTGCAGAGGACACACAGAGCTGACAAGACCTCCTGAGCGTTTCTCCCCCTTTACCCATAGATCTCTAATGCATCAACAGGGTGCATCTAAATAGAATATAGAACTTATTTTTCATATATTATGTTCTCCTCTATAAAAAATAATTTCTTGCCAAAATCTGGATATAGTTTTATGATTCACAAAAATTTCAAGACAAAGACTACTAAATATAAATATACCTACTAAAATCACTTGCAGCTGTCAAATCAAAAATTACACCGGAGAAAGCTAAACAGGTAAGGAAGAATCTATTCAAGGCTGTTATTGTAAAAGGGAGGAGAAACCAGACTCAGTCTAAATGCAACTTGGCTAAAGCAAAGGGCTGGAGAGTTTTTAAAAGCTGGGATGGGGCAAGGGGTATTGGAGGCCATCTGTGTTTGATAATTGGTTTTAACCAATGGAAAAGTAAATTTTGTTGTGTCTTCATGACAGGAGATAGTTTTACAACTTGGAGCAAGGCTCCCGCTGAAGTTAGGGTCCTATCCTCCCACAGAAACTGGGAAGTGGAGGCTCTGTCTTCCCTGATGATTACATTTCAAAGGGATGGCTCCTGAGCCCTTGAGGAAGACAGTCCTGGGTTGTAAAAATGCCAAGAGGCTTTTAAAAAGATTTACATCTCAAAAGGGCAGAGAAAAGATTTACAATTACAAGTTTTCTAAAGTAAATGCTCTAAGAAAAGAGAGGTCAGAAGCCTAAGGTCAGGAAGAAACCTGTCTAAATTTACTCAAGCTGGGAAAACAGTAAGGCCTTCTTGGTCATGACTCAGGAAAATAAGAAAATAAAGACAGTAATGAGTTGTGAATAATAAAGACGATGTGTTTTGCTTTTGGAAAGTATGTGGGGAATAACTTTAAAACTCACCATTGTATTTAAATGTATAGAATTATTCTTGCTGTGATATCGTATCTGAGGTGGTAGGTCACTTTTAAGGTTCTGGGTAGTAGATTTATTTAGAGTAAAATTATAATAAAGGGAAATTTATAATTGAGGGTTATTTTTTCCACAGGTATGGTCTCATTTAAACACATTAAATTAGCAGAAAAGTAAGATTTATACTTATTTGATCAAGAAATAGGGAGAGTATGGAAAGTTGCAGAATATGCTTTGATCTATAAAAACAGCTGGATTCTCCAGAGGGAAAAAATGCTTTTAAAGATGACAGTCATAGAACTTTTGAACAAAGTCAACATTAAATATAAGACATTAAATATGTAGACATGCACACAAACACACACACACAAACCAGCCCTGATGGTACCATGGTACGGTTAGAAAAAATAGAGTAGACAATTTCCAGGTTTCAACTTGGATCAATTCCTGAGACATTAACCACAACATTGGCCAAAGGTGAGAAATCTAAAAGGTCGTCATTGAGCTTAATGAGAGTATATTTAGCTACAGACCAGAAAGCTATATTAAAAAAAAAAAAAAAAAAAAGTTCAGTGCCATGATTTTCTTAAATGAATTCAAGATCTTTTTAATTTAGGCTTTAGTATTGAAAAAGCTAAAACTGGCAGGGGGCACTACTGAGACTTCTCTATTTGTGATAGTCATTTTTTTTTTTTTAATTCAGCAATCAATATTATCAACTGACTTTGCCAAAGACATAGACTTAGGTGCCAGAGAGGAACCATAGATGAGAAAGACATAGTATTTACTTTCCATTTGCTCATAATCTAGCAGGCAATAATGGTACTAATAATAACAGTGTAATAGTAACTCAGCAAATATTATACAGTGATTACTCTATGTCCATCACTATTTTAGGTGCTAGACATTTCTAAATAATTTACAACAACCCTATGAGATTGATGATGTAGGTAAGTACTTAGATGTGATAATTTAATACAGTATGAGGCCCTAGTTGCCCTTAGAGCTTGAAGAATGTGTGCTTGTTGGAGCAGAAATGGAATGGGTGGTGGACATACATGGCCGTAAGTTCACATTGCATCTCTGACTCTTAAACACGGACCTTTTGAACTTTCACTATATCTATTGGCTATTTAGTTTTCACATCAGTTGATAATACTGTCTTAGTACATTTGGGTTGCTATAACAAAAATATCATACACTAAGTGTTTAAACAACAAACATTCATTTCTCACAGTTTTAGAGGCAGAAAAGTCCAAAATCAAGGCAGATTTTGTTTCTGGTGAGGGCCCTCTCCTTGGTTTATAAGACGGCTGTATTCTCACTGTGTCCTCACATGACAGAAGGGGTGAGGAAGCTCTCTGAGGTCTCATTTATAAGGGCGCTAATACCATTTATGAGGACTTCACACTCAATATCTAATCACCCACATACGCTTCCACTTTTAATGATATCCCCTGGGAGTTAGGATTTCAACATATAAATTTGGGGAGGGACACATACATTTAGACCAAAACAAATACTAAGCTTGTAATTTTTAAAAATGAATGTTAAATATTGTATAAAACTCCTTCTTTGTAGTTAGCTCTTAATATAACAAGTGTTATTATTACATAGATAAGAGGATTATGGAAACACTTACAAAGAAGTTAATAGTCTCTAAACGATTTCAATAAGAGAAATGACAAAGGCATATGCGAAGGAAGTACAGAAGGTGATATGTCCTAGAACAAAGTGTCCTAGACACCCATCGTAGAAGGCCTTGAATATTAGCCTTGCCATTTTGGGTTCTTTAGGTCAGGGGTTGGCAAACAACTACCTGCCTGTTATGGTCCAGACCCTGAGCTAAGGATGGTTTTCTATTTTTAAATGATTGAAAAAAAAAAATCAAAAGAAGAACATGTTGTGATCCATAAAATTTAAATAGAATTTAAATCACAGTGCCTATAAATAATTATTTGGAAACAACCATTGTTTTCATATGGCAGAGAATGTATGTGCCGCAAACTCTAATATTTACTGTCTTCTGCATTACAAAAAGTGTGCAGACCATCACCTTAGATATAACTTTTTTTCTCTTTTATCCTAAATTTCATCATCTTTGATGACAATAACTTTGGAGAACCCATTTTATAATTTGGGAACTAATATACCAAACACACTGCTTCACTCTTTCAGTGTCTCTGACATAGTTGTCACTTGTCACTTGAAAGATGAAAAAGCATTTTGTAGAGGTCACAGAATCACTCTATGGCTTTGCTTGTTTGGGTCCGTATGACTCTTAATTGATTCCAGCACCTTATTAATCTGACATATTACTTAATGTTGTGGGCTACAGTGTGAACGGTGTTTTGTTTAAATTTCCAATTACATACACTTTCCATGTACATGTAGTTTCAAACATTGAAATGAATCTATATAGATATTACTTTTATTTTTTCCTTTTCCTCCTCCTCTTTCTTCAACTGTTCTTTTAAATTGTACAAGTATGGCCCTAATAATTAAGTCTAATAGTTACGGAATGTATTACTTATATAGAAATCAAAAATGAGAAAGACTAATAAAAATTAAAATTTTATTGCAAAAATATTTTCTTCATTTGTTTAATAATCCTATTCATCACATAATTCCTCTCTTTGGAAACTAGAATCTCTGGCTTATTGTGATGTGCTCTGAAAATAATTTTGTATAGCATTTCCTTTTATCTGTAATCTTGATTCATAGCCTTTCATATCAATTCTTTTATTGCTCTATTTTCATAATAGCTTTTAGGCAACCAATCATCATGCATAATACTGTGTTTCTTTATGACTTTGTAGCATCCAGATGTCTATACTTCATGTTCCTGCCTTTTAGACACATTTTAAAAAACAAGTTGCTATAAAATAATTGCATTTGTTTCCATAGTAAATTTTAAGTTATTTTTTCATAAGTGAGACAAACTTTTACTTGAATACAGAAATATTTGGTATCCCTTTTGGTAATGTTGCAAACTTGAACAAATATCTTAAAGGTTGTGGTTTTGCATTCATTTGAAAAGAGTTCGCAAATAGCAGTTTTTAACAAGTTCTATTATATATAGATACATAATGTTTGACTATAAGGATTCTCTTATAATTATTCATTTTTATAAGGAACATAAGAAAAAACTGAAAAGGTTATTATCCGAACTATTTATGTTTTAGGTTTCTCGGTAAATGTTTTTAGGTAAATAAGTATGTTTTGCTTTATTCTTATAACCTCCCCCAAACAAATGTTGAATTTTATGTATAGTCCCAAGAAAACTTTAGTGATTAGGCCAGGTTTTTTGAAACAGGATTTGTATCAGAATTACCTGATGAGCCTTCCAAAAATACATATACTGTGCCTCATCCTGGACCTGCTGGATCAGAGTTTTCTTGGAAGGGGCCAAGTATGTTTTACAAAGTTCCACTGTTTGGTTCTGATTCTCTCCTTAAGCTGACAAGCATGTAGCCATTAGGCTAGACCCTTTCTTAAATAATAAACAAAAAAGGGAACTTCATAAAAAAGTCACTGAATTTGTTGATATAATGCTGTTTATGGCATTGTTCACCATGTGCCCCAACATTTTTATATGAAACCTCAGATAAGAATTAAATCTTTTTCTTTTTTCCTGGAGCAATTCTATGAAGTGTTTTATGGTCAAGAAATGCAATATACCTGACTGTTTCTTTCCCCATCTCCCACTTTGGCCATCACAATTCTCTGAGTCGAAGGTGTAGTTCAATTTTAAGGCTCTTGTTTCCTGGATATCTGTGTTCTAGGTTTTTTTCTTTCCTCCCAAATTCAAGAAAAGTATCCTTAAGAATTTATTGAGACTCCTCTGTTTACCAAAACAACATTAGATACTGGGAATAATAGTGATGGACAAAACAATCTGAGTTTACAATCTAGTGCATGAAACAGATGTGTTAAATAAACATCTCAGTATGTCCTCTCTGGTCTACATATTATAAACCTATTTTGTTATTAATTTATATATTT
>NW_012152508.1:332131-334151 GCF_000956105.1 Propithecus coquereli | reverse complement strand
TTTTAATATGGTGATCATAAATCATTTCTAAGATTATACTTTTCTGTACACTAGAATATTTGTAAACCACAAATGTGCCAGCTAGTATAAGCCTCCCCCTCACCCTCTAATAACTCAGCCTTCATTGTCAAAAATGCTTCCTAACTAGAGCTCAGCCCCACGTACCCAGTCACATTGACTTGGGCAAACTTGAATTAGGTTTTATTATAGCATTCCATCTCTCGGTGAAACACTTAAGTCTCCTGCCCTCATGAACAGTCAACCATGGCACAATTGTAGGCATAGATTAGCTACTTAGGATAGTTTGACTATGCTTAAATCATTTAATTTAATGGGGAGAAAGAAAGACATGCTTTAATGAAGTTGGAGATATGAAGAAATACAGAGACACATTAACATACGTTATAATTTAGTACTAAAATGAATGAGGAAGGCAAGTGCAGTGGTGTGCACCTGTATTCCCAGCTACTCAGGAGGCTGAGGCAGTAGGATCACTTGATACCAGGAGTTTGAGACTGCAGTGTGTAATGATCACACCTGTGAATAGCCACTGCACTGTAGTTTGGTCAATGTAGCAAGAACTTATCTCTAAAAATAAATAAAATGAATAAAAAAGGATTTAAGAGCATTTCAATTGATTGTATTGATATTTTTGTCTTGTTCTTATTTTTGCTGTACTTTCTTCCCTTGTGTGTCATACTATTGAAGCCTTCAGAGAAAATATTTCATTTTTTATAATATTTTATTTGAAAAATAATAGTATTAAAGAACAATTTGTGTAAGAAGGAGGAAGTGTGGGCCCAGGTGAGTAGTGTCTTGAGTCAGAGAGATGAAGTGAACTCCAGGACTATTCTCTGAAGCACAGAGATAGAATGGGTCAAAGACTGAACTCTGCTGATTTTAGAGGTCAAGATCTCTGTGGCCTTTATCAGTGAAAGAGTAGCTGGCCAACATCATATTTTTACCTTGTTTTCATTTTCTTTTTTTTTTTTTTCCACAAAGAAACTTAGGGCTGCCAAGAAATATTTATTTATTTATTTAAATATATTTAGGGGGTACAAGTGTTTTTTTTTTTTTTTTTTTTTTTTTTTTTTACAAGGCTGAATGGCTTAGTGGAGATTCCCCTTCTCAGTCTCCAAGGTCCATTACGTCACTTTGTATGACCAAGCATACCCATTGCTTAGCTCTCGATTATAAGAGAGAACATGCAATATTTGTTTTTTTATTCCTGGGGTACTTCACTTAGAATAATGACCTCCATTTCCATTTAATTTGTTGCAAAAGACATTATTTCGTTCTTTTTGATGGCTGAGTAATATTACATTTTGTGTGTTTGTGTGTGTGTGTGCATGTGTGTGTGTGTTCTACATTTTCTTTATCCACTCATCAGTTGGTGGGAACTTAGGTTCCATATTTTTGCAATTGTGAATTGTGCTGTGATAGACCTATGGGTGAAGGTGTCTTTTTTTATAAAATGACTTCTTTTCCATTAGGTAGATCCCTAGTAGTGGGATTGCTATTAATAGATAGAATGGTAGGTCTACTTTTAGTTCTTTAGAAATCTCCATACTATTTTCCATAGAGGTTATACTAATTTATGTTTCCACCAACAGTGTTTAAGCACTCCCTTTTTGCAATATGGGAGCCAGCATCTATTGTTTTTTGACTTTTTAGTAATGGTCATTCTGACAGGGATCATGTGATGTCTCATTCGGGTTTTGATTTGCATTTCCCTACTCATTAGTGATGTTGAGCATTTTTCATGTTTGCTGGCCACTTATTTCTCTTCTTCTGAAAAATGTCTGTTAATGTCTTTTGCCTACTTTTTAGTGGAGTTATTTATTTATTTTTATTGCTAATTTGTTTGAGTTCCTTATGGATTCTGGATATCAGATATATAGCTTGTAAATATTTTCTCCCATTATGTAGGTTATGTGTTTACTCTGTTGATTATATCTTTTACTGTGCATAAGTTTTTAGTTTAATTAAGACCTATTTATTCATTTTTGTTTTTGTTAAA
>NW_012152508.1:328184-330810 GCF_000956105.1 Propithecus coquereli | reverse complement strand
CCACATATAGTGCAGTATGTATTACATATAGTGTAGTGTGTGTGTGTGTGTATATATATCCTATTTTATAACTAGACTTTTATTTATTCTGATCACCATCACATCCTTTGCAGGATGAGTTGAAATATATGTATGCCTACATATGTACATACACATATGCTCACACATATACACACACACATATATATAGTGAATGAATTTGAATTAAAATTCTCAGCATTACATATTAGCTCATTTTTCTTAATGCTTTTTTGTTAAATATTGAAAATTAAGTAAAATATGCATTATATGTGATAGTATTTCTATAAAGTTCTTTACAATTTTAATTTTTTTAAATTTTTTATCTCAGCATTTTATGGGGGTACAAATTTTTACCTTACATATATTGCCTTTGCCCCACACATTATTAAATGTAAGAAGTAATCTGGGACAGTTTTTTGGTGATGAAACTGAAATTGAAAGTTATAAAAAACTATTACTCTCTACACATTGGAATAAGAAGTATGTTATTGTCACAACTTCTACATGTTGTGTATATGATTCTTTTTTCACAGGTGGTGCTTACTAATGCAACATTTAATTACCCTTACAAACTTTTTAAGCTCCCATGTGGTTTAACTTCGTAGCTATTTTTAAGGAAAATGTTAGCATGTTAATCCTCTTGGAAAATTAGATACAAAATAAAGAATCTACAATATAACTGTTAACTGTCTAAAACAAAGGGAGATATACTGTATTTTGGTTAAGAAATAATGAAGGCACAAAGGATGCTTTATCGGGAGGAATTAAGTTTGCTGTCAGATTGGACAACTTTAGTATGGCAATTCTGCCACTGAAGCTACATTTTGAGTAGCTGAAAACTCAGGATCTTAATGTAGTCCCCAAGTCACTGACCTTTTAAGCGAGAAACTCAATGGAAAGTTATATTTTTCTTCCTTTTTAATATGCACCCCTGGGTTGTGCAGTTAAATTACATGGTTAAAGAATATTACATTGATGTCCCTGTTAGAAAGGTTTTAAAATTTAATCAGTTTTCTTTCAAATAATATTCTAAAGACCCACATATGTCTGTCCATGAGACATATAGCAGCAGAGTGGATTAAGTTCGTTCAAAAGCACTTAGCATTTTTTATGAGCCAGAAGATCAGCGGGGACTTTGATTGACATTATTATTTATTATTTTTGAACGCTGATGGTTCATTTTCATGGCAGAGTCCCCTCTATGTTTATTGACATTCATAAATGAAAAAGCTCTGCTTTGCTGACTATTTAATTGCTAATTTAATTTTCCTAATAACTTGCTTTACAGGAACTGGATTTTGAAGCCAAAACAAGTTACACATTACGGATAGAAGCTGCAAATAAAGATGCCGACCCTCGCTTTCTAAGCTTGGGGCCATTCAGCGACACGACAACCGTGAAGATAATCGTGGAAGATGTAGATGAGCCCCCCGTGTTTTCGTCACCTTTGTACCCCATGGAGGTGTCAGAAGCCACCCAAGTTGGGAATATCATTGGCACCGTAGTGGCTCATGACCCAGATTCTTCCAACAGCCCTGTGAGGTAAAAGCCCACTGCTCTCCTATTCTACAAGTTCACATCAATGTGCCTTCATTCACAACTTTGTTTTTGTATTAAGATGCTTTTTTGTTCATAACACATAAAAACCCATTTTATATATGCATCAGGTCATAGCAGCAGAGGCGAAGCAAGATCAGAACAATACAACATTTTACTAATTCAAATATGTCATCCAAGGCCAGTATTACATAGCCATATTTTTAAGCTTCCATTGTTATCCACAAGCCGGGGAGGATATTTCTATTCAACCAATTATCCTGAGCCTCTTTAAGCAAACCGTGGTCAAAACTGAAATGATGCATGTCCTTGCTGCAGGGTAAATGCATATGTTAGAAAAATAATTGTATCAATAATTTAAATTAAAGATTAATTTTAAACAAATTTTTATATTAGTCTACTTAGTATATATTTGTTTAGTTTATTATTTCCACTTATAAAAATAAAATAGTACCTGTCTATGTATAAAGACTATTAAAAATATTCTTTCAGTAGTCTTGTATCTACTCTAGACACATTGCTAAAGTCAAATAATCTCTTTAGGACTAACACAATGATGATATGTAAGCATTTCAAAATATGTCAGCATTCCATCTTGCACCGTTTATCTATAATTTATAATCTAATATCTACATGTTTGTTTGTGTGTATGCATGTGTTTGTGTGTGAGTGCAATCCTTATTTTTCCTGAGTTAATATTATAAATAGAATGTACTTGAAAGAAAATGCACATTGTAATATATATCTTAATTTGGGCTCGTAAGATACTTACTTCACTTTTCAATGTGAAGATTTGATTTTGATTACAAAGACTATAATGTAAACAAAACCAATAATTGTTTTATATTCAGATATGGTCAACTTATAAGCTAACCACACACTTTTAGATTTAAATGATCTTTAAGAATGGTAAATGTTTTTGAGCTAAGTCTTGACATTGGCTATAGAGTGTCATGAAAAGTATTTATAATTTAGACAATAATTCTTGGCTAAGAAAAATTGATAATGCTCTTTTCTCCCTTAGGTAATAAATTGATTTTATATATAT
>NW_012152508.1:298276-325974 GCF_000956105.1 Propithecus coquereli | reverse complement strand
TAGCCATGACTTTTTGTTTTAGGCCAATGTTTGGAATAATTTTTCCTAGGTTTTCTTCTAATATTTTTATGGTTTCAAGTCTTACATTTAAGTCTCTACTCTATTTTTAGCTAATTATGGTATATGGTGAGAGATAAGGGTCCAGGTTTATTCTCCTGCATGAGACTATCCAATTTTCCCAGAACCCTTTTTGGAACCGGGTGTGCTTTCCCCAATGTATGCTTTTGTCTACTTTGTCAAAGATCAGTTGGTTGTAGGAATTTACTTTACTTATGGGCTTTCTATTGTGTTCCATTGGTCCACTTGTCTATTTGTATACCAGTTCCATGCTATTTTATTTACTCTTGCCTTGTAGTATAATTTGAAGTCAGGTAATGTAATGCCTCCAGATTTGATCTTTTTGCTTAGGATTTCTGCAAAGATCATTCAGCAGCAGGCTGTTTAATTTTCATGCATTTTTATAGTTTTGAGAGTTCCTCTTGGAATTGATTTCTAGTTTTGTTCCACTATGATCTGAGAAGATACATGGTATGATTTCAATTTTTTTCAAATTTTCTGTGACCTATTTTATGGCCTAACATATAATCTGCCTTGAAAATATTCCATGAGCTGATGAAAAGAATGCCTATTCTGCAATTTTGGAGTAGAACGTTATGTAAATGCCTCTTAAGTCCATTTGTTCGAAAGTCCTGTTTAAATTCAGTGTTTCTTTGTTGATTTTCTGACTTAATGATCTCTCTAGTTCTGTCAGTGGAGTGTTGAAATTCCCTATTATTATGTTCCTATGCATTTCATTTCCAAGTCCCATGATTGGCCAGAATATAGCACCATTCTGAGTATTATGTCTCTTTTATACTTTGCCCACCATCCAGATGACTTACCTAGACCACCATTTCATGTATACTTTGCTTTCCTCTTTTCCCATATGGAAACTAAAACTGCAGTCAAAGCCAAAGGTAGAAATTAGGTGATATTTGAGATTACTTGAGATTATTTGATATTTGAGATAAAAAAGTTTTTTTGTAAAGCAGAAATGGATAATGGAGGGCAAACACTTCTCTGCCTTGTTATTTAAGTAATTGTTTATTATTTTATGTACATTTTAGCCCTGAATACTAAATTTCAGGCTTTATCTGTTAAACTTCACTTCTTTCTCATCCCAAGATGGTAAAAACTTCAAGAGCAGTCTTGAGAATTCTAGACTCATTTCTCATGTAAGCATTGGCAGAATACTCAATGACAGAACATACATTTATTAAGAACCTGCTTTGTGCAAGCCACAGGGGGAGATGCTGATAGGAAAACAAAGATAAATAAAACATTTTCTCTGACCTCAAGGAACTTACAATCTGGTTGAAGTAAAAAGATAACATGGAAGTTAAGCAATATGAGGGGGAAAAATGCCAGCACTGCATATAGCATGGCAAATTGTGAGATAAATAATAATCACTCTGAGTTCACCGGCCATGAGACTTCATTTGAAGGAATGACAGCATAAATAGGGCTTTGAGGGATGGCAGGGTCTGGACAAGCCAAAAAAAAAAAAAAAAAACAAATTATGCAAAGTATGCTTATGTTTTATTTAGTTATACCCTAAGAGTCTACTGCTAAATTATGTAATCAGAAAATTCATTTCTGTAGCCCAAAGTCCCTATGCTAAAAGTAGTCAATGAGTTGAAACATGATATTATTACAGATAAGATCAGATATGTAGATGGGTGAATACAAAATAATACACATCATTTTCAGCATTTCTAACAAATATAGAAATATGTTTACATTTATATTCAAGGATTCTTGGATAATATTTATCTGTGGGCTCTTTTGGCATTCTGGTATTGTATGTCCTCAGATAAAAAGTGATAAAATAATATCAGAAATTACATTATGTAATGTGACTTGTATGGACACATTTGGGGTGTTTGAGTAATCCAGTGTTTATTTTTTAAGTTGCTTGTATACATATATGTATTTCTGTCAGGTTTCAGTCTGAAATGTTGATTCTTAGCATGATCAGGGCCAAAGAATGACCAGACATGCCAAAGTAAGGCAAGCATGAAAATGAGGTTTATTGAGGAGAGAAAGATACAATTATAGAGCAAGAGCAAGATATAGGTTTATAGAGCATGATACATATGCCACAGATGACTTCCAGATCCATTGTCACAGCAAAGGGAGAGCAAAAGGAAGGGGCCAAAAAAGAGGGTGTTGGTTATGGTCTCAGTCTTGTTTCACAGTGCCCAGATAGGGACCTCCCTGTGGCTCAGATGTCACCATGGAACCACTTTGATTGCACAGTTGAGAGTTGCATGATCTGAGTCTTAACTACGCATGTAGGTTGTTCTAGTTCAATTTCTAGACTCTATGGTACCTATGAGGCTTGGCCTATGGGCTAGAGAGTCCCTGTATTCTTTTGCAATTAGCATCCTAAATTCTGATGGACAGATTTGTAGGGTGTTTTCTCTTCCCCTAGGTATGGCAGTTGCTGGGGAGAGGATTAGGGTGGGGCAGGACTGAGATGGGGGCCTGAGGCCCACCCTTGTCCTTCCCAGGTGAAGCAATTGCACCAAGGAAACAACACCCACTTTCATCCCACTGGAATCCCTCGCTGTCTACGTAACATTTCTACATATTAAATCTAAATTATTTGTGATTATTTGATTTTTATAAGAAACTTAGCCAGTGAGTAACATACAGAAAAATAGTATTAGCAATAAAACTGATGAATTTGAAAAGTAGCAGAAATCAATTTTGGGAGAAGTACTCTAATTCAGCCACTAAAAATGAGAAAAGAAGGTATATGTGTAGGTATGGTGAAAACATAAAATTTGTTTTTGTTAGACTAATGTATTAATACTTACTATTCAGAGATCATTTTCTTGGCTAAGGAATCGTTCTTCTCAGGGAACACTAGCTAATGCTTCATATATCAGCTCCAGTTTGTTGTATATCCAGAGGGACTGATAGAAAATAAGTAACCCCTTTAATACTGGATGATCCCAAGACCTTATCATTAAGAATTATAATAAACACCGGGACTGTTCAGGATGGTCTGTCTACTCCTTGGCCTGGCCAAAGTCTCCTATCTCTTCTTAAGCTAATGGTTCATTCTCTCTCCATGCTTGCCCTGACTTCCTTCATTATACTCTAGCATAGAAACTTGTTAATTTCCTCCTAAATATTTATTATTTAGGTTGCTATTTTTAAAAATTATTTGTTTATGTATTTCCTGAAATAGAGTGTCACTTACAGGTGCTCAAGAATAATTGCTGAATATATAAATGAAAGGAAGACATAAGAAAATCATAATAAATCACAAATTATCATATATATATAATCATATATAACCGTGTGTGTATGTGTGTGTATACACGAGGCTGTGCTATTTAGTGAGATCTAAGTGGGGATTACAGCTATTAACAAATACACACAATTTATAAGTGTAAGCTGCAGAATTTATAATTTAGGAATGATAAATATTTGAATTATAGAAACTTTGGTTACCCATGTTTCTTCCAAACATAGAGAGATTGCAGTTATAACTAGATCCGTAAATGATTAGTAATTTTTCTATGAGGTGAACAGTGGTTGAAGACATTTAACATATTAAATGACTTCTCAATTTTAATATCCTTTATTCTAATGCTGAGATCTTTGAGACTATTGATAATTGAGGCAAGTGTTTTAGTCATTGACTTAACTCTGTGGGGAATCACAGGAACTCATTTAGACAGATGTATTTCAAGTTCAAGCCTTTTTTGCTTTAAAGATTCTAGATTCTGCTTTTTCATGAATATGCAAAGATTATCTTACTTATTAATGTAGAGATTTGACAAAATGAACAATTCAGGGATTTAGTATTGACTCAACTGATGTATGAGTGTGTGGGTATTGTTACAATCCTCTTATCAGACATTCATATCAATTGTTCTGTTATTGGATAAAGCTTACATAACGGTAAATATTTACATACATGCGTTGTCTACATAAACATGTGTATATGTGTAATATATATGTACATGTATGTAATCCTGTTCTAAGTAAGGTATTGACAAAGTGGGGTAGTACACATATAAATCAATAGAACAGAATAAATACTCTAGAAATGAAACCACATACATATGTTCAATTTAGTTTTTACAAAGGTGTTGAGGCAATTTAATGGAAACGAATGGGTTTTCCAACAAGTGGTATAACAACTGGACAATCATATGAAAAAAAAAATGAGCTCTGATCTACACCTTCCGTCTTCTACAAAACTTAAAATGGAATAATTATCTAAATATAAAATGCAGTAGTATAAATATTTTAGAGAAGAACATAGTAGAAAGTACTCACAAGCTAGGGTTAGGCAAAAAATTCTTAAACAATAGGAAAATCCTTAAAAGAAAAATAATTGATATATTGGGCTTCATCAAGATTAAAAACATGTGCTTGTTGAAAGGTACTCTTAAGAAAATGAAAAGATAAGCTACCTATTGAGGAAAGTATTTCAAGTTACACATTCAAGAAAGGCCTTGTATTAAACATGTATAGAGCTCTCAAAACTTCACATGATGGAAACAAACAACTAGATTAAAAAATGGACAATGTTCTTGAACACATATGAATGTGACAGATAATCACAAGAAAGTATGGTTATCATCTTTTGCTATTAGGAAGATGCAAATTAAAAGCACAGTCTGAGGAGACTGTAGAGTAACTGGACCTCTCATATATTTCTGGTGGGAATGCAGCAATGATGAAAAATAGTTCAGCAGTTTCTTACATATTTACCATGTGACTTAGTGATCCCACACCCTGAAGAAGAGAAAATGTGTGGAAATAAAATTTGCACATGAATGCTTATAGTAACTCTGTCAAAACTGAAACCAACCCAATTTACCTTTTAATAGATGAATGAATGAGTAAACATGCTGTCATATATCCATTTGAGCATTTAAAAAAAAATGGGCACAAAAGCAGAATAAATTTCATTCATTACAATGAGTGAAAAAAAATCAGTCCCTAAAAGTTACATTCTGTATGGTTCCCTTTAGATGACATTCGCAAAAAGATGTAATTATAGTATTGGCTAGCAGATCAGTGTTTGCCAGGGCTTAGTGGTGGTGAAGGTTGTAACTACACAGAGATAGCACAAGAAAGTTTTCTGGTGATAGAACAGTTCTGTATTCCGATTTCGGTAGTGGTTGTTTAATTCACACATGTGCATTAAAATTCATAGAAGAGTACAAAAAAATCAACATTCCTGTTATTTTAATATTAATAATAAAATAAAATTTTAAAATTGTGAATTATCTCTTTTGAGAATTATTTAGATAGCCATTACTTTAGATAGCCTTGCTTTAGACTCTGAATCAGGAATGAACATTGGACAGATTCTTTAGTGAGCATTCTTTCTACGTCTATACCTTAGTTTCACAAATGGTACAATGAACAGCTTCATAAAACTCATTAATGAGTTCACACTAATTGTTTATTCTTGTTGATAAAGTATATTGAAGCTACTGTATAGCATATTATCTCTCTGTACAATGTAATTTTTTTAAAAGCCTATTAGCTTTGGCTGTCCAGTTTTCAAGTTGGCTCATAGTGCCCTACATGAGCAATAGAATATAATGAATTATTGGTGCATTGTTTCCAAGGCTAGGTCATAAAAGTGTTGTAGCTTTCATCTTCTTACATATTTTTTAATTACTCACTCTGGGGGAAGCTAGCTGTTCTGCCATGAGGACACTCAGAGAGAGTTACTCAGAGAAGCCAACTTGTCAGCACCAACTGGTCATCCATGCCATGCACATGGCATCCATGTGAACAAGGTACTTTGGAACTGGATCCTCTAACCTCAGTCAAGTCATCAAATGACTGCAGACCCAGTCAACATCTGACTGCAACCTCCTGAGAGGTCAGGAGTGAAAGCTGCCCTACAAATGTACCCCCAAATTCCTGTTTCAAAAAATATAAAATATATTGAATGAGTATTGTTTTTTAAGCCATTAAGTTGGAGGTATTACAATGCAATATGCATATACATAGAAGTGATAGTAATGAGAGATGTGAGGTTATCAAGCCAAATTGATATTGAGAAGATGTTGCTAGCATCAATAGATTGTAGGTCTTTATCAAGATGAAAAATTGCTGGGGTGGGAGATGGTGAACAGAGAATAAGATGCTTAAAATAGTTTTCAACAGTAGTGTGTATATGAGAACTGACAAACCAAGGGTGTGTTTATAAGAATCTCTGACTGAATTGGGGCAGAGGAACAGATCACTGGAGAACATAATGGAGAAGCCAATATGTTTGATGGAACATAGGTGTAGTTGAATCAGTTACTAATTATCATGCCAAAGCAGATATGTGTTAATATTTCTGTTTGTTCTTTTGTTTGCTTAATGATTTATTTTTAAATGATATCTTTTCTTTCACCCAACTAGTAAGACTGTGAGGTGAATTTGAAGATGATTATTAATGAAGGGAGGATAAATTTTGTAGGAGACAAATAATAGTATGAATTAAGAATACAAGTGGAGCAGTAATTTTTCACTGATGTTTGGATTACAGATATTTTGAGAAAATGCTTTTATATGCCAAACTATTTGTGTAATTTTAGGGATTCTACTTTGAAACACATCTTTAGAACCCTGGTAAAGGCCCCTGAGGAAGCGATACTCAAAAAAAGGACGGGGGGGAGTAGTTATTAGCCAGTTGGCGTTATTAAAATAAAAGATGTTACTAAGTATATGTGAATGAACAAGATGTCTACGTGTATTTCATTTTAGAAGGACCTATAACAATGACAGGGCTACAAAATCTATTGTAAATGGTTTTCAGTAGTCAAAATAATAATAATAATCAATAATAATACTAATGAATTTGAAGCTATTAGCTATAATGACATGTTCAAAGACACTGAAGATAACTATACTACGATGTTCATTTTGTACTGTCTGACAGAAAAGCAAACAGATTAGTGGCATGCAGGTTATAAACCATCTATTATGTGGGTAAAGTTTCAAATAAACCATGTATTTATGTTACTAACATGACAAATCATGAAGTCAGCAGGATTGTGTGACTGGCTACGCAATTAATGAAATAATTTTAGCGAATTATAATACAACACAAGTGTTGCTTTTTTTTAATGTTTCATTAGGTATTCAATTGACAGAAACACAGACTTGGAGAGATACTTCAATATTGATGCCAACAGTGGAGTTATTACAACTGCCAAGTCTTTGGACCGAGAGACAAATGCTATTCATAATATCACAGTCCTTGCAATGGAGAGCCGTAAGTCGTGAGGTTTCAGACTGAATTAGGATGGAAGATAGTGAGAGTGGAGAACAGGTTGTCATGAGGTTGTAAACTCAACTTGAATTCTATTATTTGCTTATTTGAATTGAACAAAAACTTGAATATCCCAAATGTCTAAGCTTTGACATGTATTTATAGTCACTGCTTTTATATGCTAATATTTACAAAATTAATGAAAAGAGATGTCTAAAATATAATGGGCCTGGATTATCTTCAGAGGGCTTCTTGTTGTTTTCTGGTGATAATTCATATAACTTGTTTATGCTGATATGGAATTGGTGAAATAGCTTATAATAAATAGTAAATTGATTTCCAGCCAAGATACTCAGATTTGAATATTCTGATATTCTTATCCCTGATAAGAAAACTGTTGAAAAAAGAATGCATAATTATGTGCATATATGCATATTATATATTTAATATATATGCATATATAATATTATACATCTATTTATAATATAAATGTATGTTCATTCATATAAATATGAGCTCAAGCATCAAAGAATATTGAAATTCATGGTTTACTGTTCATTCTTCTTTCAACAATTTTCTTATCAAAGACTAAAAAAATACACATATAAATACATATATATGTACTCATATTCATACATATATGTGCATGTGTATATATACACAAATACATACATATACATAAATATGTATGTATATTTGGATCAAATTATCTGTAGCTTCCTTTAAAGAATACAGCATTAGATTCTAGATTACATTTGGGGCTTGGTCATTGTATTATTAGAATTGTGCTTTAGAGAGGCAGACATTTTTGGTTGATTCTAATTGTTTCTAATATATGTTTATGGATTAAAATGGAAGTGGAATAACAGTTTATCAGAGAAAATGATAAGATGTTTTCTTATTTATTAGAGAATCCATCTCAAGTAGGAAGAGGCTACGTGGCCATCACTATACTTGACATTAATGACAATGCCCCTGAATTTGCCATGGACTATGAGACCACTGTCTGTGAAAATGCCCAGCCAGGGCAGGTAAGAATTTTCACAACACCTTGCTTCTAGTTTGTGATTTCTTTACAAATATTCAGCAGCAGTTGCCTTTGAAATTCTTCCAGCTTTAATATAAAATATAACCTGCTTGTTTCAGCAAAGCTAACACTTTGATGTATAGCATGAACTAATATTAAAGGAACTTTCAAATTTTGGTTTAATTGGGGTGATGAAAATTCCTCGGGAAAAAAAGGTAAACATTGTAAAAGCCCTGTTAAATGGCTAAGGGCTTAGACTCCTTTAAGGTGAAATATAGCATATTAAGCTTGATTGGGCTGTTTCCCACATTACAAGGCAGGGTTTAAATGTCTTGAAGTTCTAAGAATTAAGCATAGTTCAATCTCAATTCATTGTCTTGCGATGTTTACTGGGATGTCTAATCAATTGGTCCAGCTTATTTCTCAGGTTCACAAAAGTAAATGCAAACATGAACTTTGAAAAGGGCAGGATCTGTTTTTCATAGCCCTTTTTTAGATTGGGTTCATATTAATACATCTGATCCTTTCCCCCAGCTCATTCAGGAAGATGGTATTTATTAGACATATAAAATTGCTCTGTCTTGCCACAGAAAACTTAGCATAGTGCACAAATAGGCTTTCACGTTTTATGTTTTTCATCCCTAGGTCATCCAGAAAGTCAGTGCGGTTGATAAAGATGAGCCATCCAATGGACACCAGTTTTACTTCAGCTTAACAACGGATGCATCAAATAATCACAACTTTTCATTGAAAGATAACAAAGGTAAGGTGTTACTGTCTCTGGTGGAGGCAGCAGGTATGGACTCTCTAAGCAAGTAATTTTTCTCCCTCAAGAATGCTGATTATGCCTAGCACTCTGGGAGGCTGAGGCGGGAGGATTGCTTGAGCTCAGGAGTTCGAAACCAGTCTGAGCAAGAGCGAGACCCCATCTCTACTATAAATAGAAAGAAATTAGCCAAACAACTAAAAATAGAAAAAATTAATTGGGCATGGTGGTACATGCCTGTAGTCCCAGCTACCCAGGAGGCTGAGGCAGGAGGATCGCTTAAGCCCAGGAGTTTGAGGTTGCTGTGAGCTAGGCTGATGCCACAGCACTCTAGCCTGGGCAACAGAGTGAGACTCTGTCTCAGAAAAAAAAAAAAAAAGAATGCTGATTATGGATTTTTTCTTAATAGCAAGGACATTAATTAAAGGGCAATGAGCCTCTCAAGTAATTTTTATCTATGGATTTACTGTCATGAAGGAGAAGCTGATACTTAAATCATGTTAGGCCTAAAGCCAAATAGAAGGGAAAGTTAGATTTCTCTCTTTCTTTTCTTCCAGACACTTCCTTCCACATTTGTATAACAAGTTCATTATCCAAACAATCTAATATGTTGAGGGTCAGCTAAATGCCTAAATAAGCACTATGATATACTACATAGATACAACTTGAAACATTAAAAATACAGTGACTTCACACATTTTAACATAAATCAACTTTGACAATATTTTCAATAATAATATCCATTATTCTTTGTTTTTACATAATCATTAAAGTAATCCATGCAAATAAGAATAATAAAATGATGATCTTTTCTTGATGCTAAGAAATATAAAATAAAAAATAACAAAAGAACTCTCCCAAATGCCTAACCACATTTTCTTGCTGCAAAGGTAAACACTCTTAGCAGTTTCCTAAGTGTCATTATAGAAATATTTTTGCAAATACCTGTAAGTAGATTCTGGTTTTGTTTAATAATATATATTGAAAATTATACAAACTTTTAAAGAAAGCATGAGAACTTGCTATCTATTATCTAATTTTGAATTTATATATTTCAAAGTGTTTTCATTCAAGATACTTATTTTAGCAGAAGAGCATTTGAAATTGATATAAAGGGAAAATAGTATTTTCCCTTTACAATGTGGAAAATGTAACTCTTTTTCTGACTTAGATTTATTCTCTGAATGTGGTTTCAGGGAAAAATATATAGAAATAGATTTGCTAGTCAAATACTGGCTTGTCTAAAAAGACTTGCTTTCAAAAGATGAATGTTATGAGGACTTTTGCCTGAGGCCACCACCTTATTTAGTGCACAAAATCCCACTTTGGCCTCAAAAATTCAATAAGAAAATAATATTGTTTTCCTGATCTCATTCTCCACTTAATGGGAACACTATCTTGTCCCTTTAGTAATATAAAAGGAAGCGTATTCTCCATGTGGGTAACCCCAGACTCTGACTTACTTATAGTTGGAAGGGATGGCTCTCAGAACTTGGATTCATGCTGAACAGACGCAGAGAGGGGAATTTATGACCTTCACAAGGAGAATGTAAATATATCCCCCATGTGTCATCATCTGACACCACCATGATTGCTGTACTGCACATATATGAAAAGGTCTGCATTTATAGGACATCCACACTGCCACACAACTGAAAATTTGTCTATGTCCAACCCAGAGCTCCCCTGCCTGTACCCTGCAGGAAAACATACAATAGGGAGAAAGCCAGTTCTCATGTTGTCTTCCTTCTTAGGGCACAAATACAGACCATGATGAATTTTATGATATCTTTTCTGAATGTAGGGGTTTTTTATCACATGTTGGGCATTTTGGCCTGTGCTCTGCAATTCATTGTGTGTGTGTGTGTGCGCATGTGTGTGTTATTGTGATGTCAGTCAGGTTAGATTACAAATAAACAACTTTGTAAAACTTTTTGTATCAAATCATAGACACATATAACATCTGAGTTGGTAGGAGGCACAGGCATAGATCGGTGTGTTATTAAGTGTGTAGGGACATGCTCAAGATAATACTTTTCAACAATTCCATGCTTGCCTTTACAGTGAGTAACTTCTCAAATTCATATTTTTTAAAATAAAATATTTGTTTATATAAAAGCCTACCAGATGGAATCTGAAAGTCAGTTTTATTATTATACTTTCTCATCTATAATTGCATGTAATATATTTTCTGCAGTCTGATGTGAGCTTGCTATTTTATGCTGAGATGGAATAGATTTCAGCTTGCTCTTTCATTACAGCATTGTTAATTCTTTCATGCCATCATTGGATAAAGATCTTTTTTGACAGTTTGGAATATATATACATAAGCACACTGAATGAAACTATGGTCCTGATCTTCCTTCATTTCCTTTATATTTTCATTAATAACTATAAATTTTAAGAATCCCATAAATTCTCTAATTGGTTAATTAAGACAAGTTAGTTGAAAAAAATTGCTAACAGGTAAAAAAATCTATTTCTGATATGGAAATCACAGTTATTAATATATCATCACTTTTAAAAAGACAGTCGTCACTTTTAAAAATTTATAATTGCTATAATTGTTTAGATGATATAGAATATTGAATGTAAATTAAGCACAGATGACTTGTTTATCACTGACAAAATGTTTATATACATGCAGTAACTATAAATACTAATATAGAATTTTTTAAAACTATATAATAATTCCTTTTCTGAATGTCCTTTTCTATGTACTCAATTTAAATAAAGCTAAAGTGGTTTATTTTACTTGCTTCTATATTAAGCCTGAAACTTGTCAAAGAAATGATTGAAAATTTTGTCTGTGCTATATGACGATGCCTCAAAAATATTTAACCTATTAATTTTTACCATCCTTTCTATAAGTATATGGTTTGAATTTTTTATGTTTATTTTTAAATTTTTAATTATTAGAGTAGTTTTTACAAAGTTGCACTTTAATGCAATAAGTGATGCGTAAACATTTTCATATTTGGTTTTGCTTTATAACTACTTCTTTGGCTATAACTGTGTAGAGTAACATAAATATCTTAAAAATGTATTACACCGGGAATATGTCTCTCTGTCCAAAGGAACGCAAAGGGAATTGTTGAATAAAAAAGATCTGCCACTCCAGAGCTTTCCTTAATTAAAGAATCAAAGTAAACAGAGTGATTTAACTAAAGTTTGGGAGACATATTCCATCAGAAATCTTGTGTTACACATTTACTTTCTTTATCCTAGACAACACAGCCTCAATACTAACCAGGAGGAATGGCTTCAGGAGACAGGAGCAATCAGTCTACTATCTGCCGGTTTTCATTGTGGACAGTGGATCCCCTTCACTTAGCAGCACCAACACCCTCACTATCCGTGTCTGTGACTGTGATGCGGACGGCATAGCCCAGACCTGCAATGCGGAGGCCTATGTCTTACCTGCCGGCCTCAGTACGGGAGCCCTGATAGCAATACTCGCCTGTGTCTTGACATTATTGGGTAGGTAATGTTTCCAGGGCTGGCTCTGTTAAGAGCAGTCAAAACAATAACAGTGTATTACAACTTTCCTATTTTCTTCCCCATTTCTTTGTAGTACCTTTTGGAGAAAGTGTAAATATTCCACTGGATGGTGTTTTGCTCGCTAAGTAGCACAATTGTTGGCCATACTTTCCAGTGGTATATTTAAAGTATAAGTCAGAAAAAAAATATTAATTTCATTTTCAAAATAGCACTGCAGATAAATATTATAGCTTATGCTTAAAATTGATGTTTTTCAATTTTTTTAAATTTAACTTATCCCAGCTCTTAGCTTTAGAATACTCTACAGAGGAGATGCGGTAGACTAGAGAGAACATTTTCCATATTTTTTTGATAATGTGCTTACTTTAGAAAATTATGGCTTTATATTCTACCTTTTTGAGAAAATATTTGTGATGGCTTAAATTATTTGCACATTTTAAAAAACTGCAATTTCAGCAATGCAAACGTTATAATTTCCTAAGTACTAACATATTTAATTATACTTTTTAATGATCAATTTATTATTTGGTTAAATTAGATTTATATCTCATATTAGAATTGCAGTTTTGTAAGAGATTATACCGCATCCTTTTAAAAATTGGGAGACATCCAATGTGGACGTTGGGTAATAGGTTTATTCCTAAAGCAACATTTTCCTTCACAGTGTAACTTTCTATAACAAGGACAACAAGCCCTTAATATTTCACCTGAGACTATACTGTGTGTTTCCTTGGAGTCTAATAGAATTGCTAAACCCATTTATAGCATATTTTTTTTTATAACAGCAGCACTTACAATGGCTGTTAGCATCTTATAATGTTTAAAAACTGGATTGGTGGAGTTAGGTAAACCCAGGTTTTATTTCTGCCTCCAGCATTCATGAGGGGAATGTTAATTCCTCTATAGATGGCTTCTTACCCTAAAAGAGGAAAATAACAGAACTAGCCTCGTATGTTTGTTGTGATAATTAAATGAGATAATTCATGTAAATAACAGTGCCTACTTTCTTGTAAAGAAATAATTCACGTAATTCACGTAAAGGAGAGAGAGTACCTACCATATGGTGAACATTTAATAAATTTTAAGTGTTATTAAAGAAGTGAAAATTCTAAGCTAGCACCTAGTAAGCAAAACATTGTAAATAGTCTAATAAAAATGGAAATTATTACCTTCAATAACTTTAGCTAAGCAAATCAATCTAGAAGCAAATAATTAAACTGCTTTTTTCAATAGAATTTTGTATAAATGCAGAAACTTTCAGAAATTCACTAGAAATGGCAAATAATTTTCAGTTGATACTTGATAAGGGACTAGAATAAAGTTTGAAAAGGGTGGAACCATTGCAAACAACATTTTATTGGTTTACTGGATTCCAAAACATGATAATAAAGATTCATTAGTAAACTGAGTATTTATTTTATAGTAGCAGAATAACCTACACAAGAAGAAAAAAAAATTTCCCTTCATATTTAAATCCTTATTCATTAGCTTAAAATCACAGTTAGAAAAAATAATGAAAGCATAGGTACATGGTGTGTGGAAGACTATTTAAACTCAACCTGACCAGTTTATTACACATACCTTAGATGATACTGTATTTTAAAGAGACAAGATAAAATTGTATTACCCAAATTTTCATTATCCTCAATAGTGAATTGACTTTTGATTTTTTAAAGGGTGTCTGTCTGATGAAGCTTATTTTACTTTTAGTAAATACTTCACCTCTGACTTGGGGGTTTCTTGCAACTTAAGTTCCTTGACCATTCTAATTAGTTAGGAATCATTAACTAGTTCTTTCTGAAAGTAAATGAAATAGAATTTTATTAGATTTCATTCTTGTGTATACTATGCATGAGTGTGTGTGTAAGTGAATGTGTGTGTGTGTGTTTGTGTCTATAATGGTTTGAGAGATTTTGTCAAAATCTAGGTAAGTATGACTACTCTTTCTATTAAATTTGAACATATTGCTTAAGTAGACACCGGGTTTGGAATGCCTCTTCCGTGTCTAAGGATCAGGTTGTTATGCCCTATATTTTATTCATTTTTTAAAAGTTGCCTCAAATCTCCAAAAACGTAAGTCAATCCAGAGTCTATTGCACTGGAATGCAGTTTGCAACCGTGGGCTTCTGCCTGCAATTTTCATTTCCATAGTGACTACACAAGAATCAGTATCTTCAAACGCTAGCATTTTAGCTCAAAAGTGTGGTCTCTGTGTCTTACTTCCTAAGTTTTTACAAGCAGATAATCAGGAATTTTTATACTCTTTTGGTTCTGTCACCACTATTATCAGCTCTGGATTTTCACACAATAGGTGCTGAGGAGAGCGAGATTGAAGTATTCACAGGAGGTGCAGGTGGTGTACACAGCCTGGCATGGAACTTGATTTCTAGTGCATGAATGACTCATTCTTTACAACACCTCAAAAAGTACTGTGAATCTTTTCCCCAGACATTAGATCTCAGGATAGGTAACTCAAACCCTTTCGGACTTCTGAATGGATATTGCTAGAAAAAAAGGAAGGTGAGGAGGGGGGAATGGACAAGAAGAACTTGAGAATCAAGTTCAATTAAGGATGAAACTGTAGAAGCACCTGGGTTTTAGACTTCAAAAAAGGGTACTTCACTACATGCTATGTTTGTGTTCCAGTGACATGACAAGTTAAAGCTACCTGTAACGCGACAGAAGGGAATGCACTGAAGGTTCCCAGAAGGTTAATGCTGGAAGGCATCCCAGAAACCGATTCTAACCCAAACTTCTACACTTTACAGAGGGGGAGATTGAGGTACAGTTAGGTTCAAGGATTAGCAGGGGTTTATATTAAAATAACAAGTTAGTGGATATAATGGGATAAGATTCTAGGTCTCTTTGTTCTCAATCACCATTTTTGGATTAAACTACAAGGAAACATGACTTGAAAATATAAAAATTGTTACTCCTGTGCAGCCCTGAAATTCATGTCATCATGTTTCATGTTTGAAATTCATGTTATCGGAAGTTGGATTTGTCAGTCTTCCCCTCTATCTGTATTCTTCTAACTTTATGATAGACTATTTTTTGATTTCTCTCTAATTCTCACTCTTGTTCTTACTACTCTCTGTATTTTATCTGCACCTGAATTCTCTGAATGAAACGGATGATCTAAATATTAGAACATGAGGTTTCCTTTATTTACACCAAATACAGCTTGAATAAGAGACATTATTGCCATATTCAAATTTCATGGTAATCAGTTAGGTGCCTTAATTATTTTTCATGCAGAAAAATTGCATCAATATATGGCAAGATCCTCTAGTATTCTAAAGCTTGAATAAAAATTATGACCCATCACTGACACCAATGCCAATTTAATTATGCATTTTTATTGTAGTTAAATTCATATCTGTTGATGTATAGTTACTTTTCCACCAGGCTAAAAGCACTTTTTAAAGAAAAAAATGCTATGAATAGCTGACACATTAAGCTATTACTCCAGTGTATTTTTCAAAAATAAAGAGAAAGAATTTCAGCTTTGTTTTAAACTATGGTTTTAATATTAAATATTATACTTCTATTCTGAGGATATTATAGCTAGATTCTTTCTGTTCCTCTAAACAAAGAAGCTGTTGTCTGCACACTAAAGCTGCCACTGAATTTACTATATTAAGTTTTGGTTTTTTCCTACTTGGACTTTGAGGTCCAAGTAATTGAAGTCCTGTAGCATTCCTTCCAGCTCTTTGCTCTTCTCACACAATTGGGATTAGTTAGACTGGCCCAGTTTCATAACTCAGGCTAAATAAGGTGTTTATAGAAACTCACTGTTCACTACATGAGACTCAAGCTCTTCCAGTGTGTCTGGGATGGTCAGCTTGATGTTTGGCTGTCATGGGTTTTTTTCACTTTTCTTCCCTGATCAAGTGCCCTTTTAGTACCAGGTACTAAGCTATATTTGGTTTCCAGTTACTGTGGCTGCTCATGAGTTTGTTCCACAGGAAAAATATTTTCCTGGTTTTGTAAGTGATAGTGAACCTTACTGAAGTAAAAAATATATATTCAATTGCTGAGAAAAAAAATGGTAGTACTATGTAAAAAATAGATCCTCGTCATAATCTATAATGATAGAACATAATTGACATAGCAGTCCTGAGATGATAACGGGCAGACTACAGTTGGCTAATTTATGGTAGCACATGTGTTCCTCTCTCAAACAAGCATGAGCACAATGAAAAAATAAATTACATTTCATAAGCTCATACTATGTGCTAGACATTAGCTTAAGTGCTTTACAAACATTATCTAATTCTCATAAATTCCCTAGGCGATTATTATTATACCCACTTTTTATATAAGAAAACTACAACTTAAAGGAAATATGCACAAAGTTCTAGGGTGAATGAGTGTCAGAGTTAGAACCTAAATACAGGCAAGGCTGCCTTCCGAATGTTCTTTATAAGATATTTTTCCATATGTGTTTTCCAATATGAACGACCTGTGTGTTTGGGGGAAATGTCCGTAGGTCTGTGGGTATCACAGTCTGGCACTGCCAATGTAGAGGCAGCATATCTTTGATCTGTTTCACATAGCAGCTTCATCATTTCTTTGATTCATTCTGTGTCTAATTTATAGTATCTTCCAATTACTTTCACTCTCAAGAGAACACATTTAGAATTGTGTATGTTAAATTTGAGATTGTATTTCAGTATAACCAAAATAAAATTACACAAATTGTCTTTGTGCATGAAACATTTAGAAAAGTTCTAAGTACTTAGGAAAGTTTTTCTCTATCTTAACTGAGACTAAAGTGAAATCTTTCTAACTCTCACATTTAAAGGAAAAAATTTTGTGATACTTGTTTTGGGAAAGATAAGATCCATTTTAGTTATAGTAAAACTTTTCCCTGTCTTGAAAACTGGAAAGAATTGTCTCCTTTATGCATGATTTCCAAATCTTTGGTTCTTTGTTCTACTGGAGACCTGAAAATAGAAATCTCAACAGAAATATCAAATCGTGAACAATTTTCCTACATTCTTGCCTCTTTTCCTGATTTAATTTCTACCTATATGTTTTTCTGAGTGGCATCAGTCAGCCTTCCTTCTTCTCTGTTCCACCCCCCATAGTCAAGTAGTCCCTGAATATCTTTTTTTCTTTCTTTTTTTGAGAAAGGGTCTGGCTCTGATGCCCTGGTTAGAGTGCAGTGGTGTCATCATAGCTCACTGCAACCTCAAACTTCTGGGCTCAAACGATCCTCCTGCCTCAGCCTCCAGAGTAGCTGGGACTACAGGTATGTACCACCATGCCTGGCTAATTTTTGTATTTTTTGTAGAGATGGGGTCTTGCTCTTGCTCAGGCTGAACTTGAACTCTTGACCTCAAGCAATCCTCCTGCCTCAGCTCCAGGTATTTTTAATTTTACTTTTTTGGTTCTTGAATCAATTCATTTATCTCCCTCTTTTTGCACCTGGTTTTGTCCAGCGTCCATCTTTTCCCTCCTCAATTGTGGCAACTGTCCCATTCTCTATCAAAGTCAATCCATCAGAACTGCAAGGCAAGCTTTTTAAAATTAAACAGGATGTGACAACCCCAGCTTAAAATAATATTTTCATGACTCCTCATTGTCTAAGGACTAAAATCACAGACAGTCCATCAGCAGACTGCTCCCTCCCAGTTCAACCTTATTTCTCTTACAAGGTGTACTTTAGCCAAATTGCATGAGTTGCTTTTTCTCAGACTCATTCTGCTTTGTCTTACTTTTTCTAACCTGCCTTGCTCTTTCTGCCTGGAATACCTCTCCCTGGGATCCACAAGTGGTTTACTCCCTTTGTATGCAAGACTCACTTCCTTGGCTTCTGAGCCAAGATTCGATGCTGTTCCTAAGAGCCCCACCTAAGACACCTGGTGTCTTAGGGCATCCGTCAGAGCTGATTTGTCTGCTGCATTAGTTTTTCTCCTTGTCCATCTCCTCCAGTAGACTCCTGCTTTTGGAGGTAGGGACTGAGCATTATTTCATTATATATGTAGCACATATTAAAATGCTGATCTGACATATACAGGGCATCCCGTACATGCATGCGAATGAAGTATGAATGATTTGAATGTACTCATTTATGAAAAGAATATTGGTTTTCATTTTTGTCATACATAGGAGTATCTCCATTGGACTGTGATTTTTCCGTTCCCCAAGATTCTACATTTTTAGGACATTTTTCTGAAATTCAGCCTATTTCTCTAACGTCTCAGGAAAATGGATATGACAGAGGTTAAAAGTATTTAAATTGTATTTTCAGTTTAATAGCCATGGAACTATACAAGGGCTCAAGAAAAAAACCAGAATAGATGACTAAAAGTAGATAGATAAAGAAAATATTGCAGGAGAGATGTCAAGGATACGAATTATTATCAGTTTAAAATTCAGTTTAAAATGCTTTAGTTGATATCTAATTTATCTCACTCACTCACCTGGATTATATCAATAACAAATATTTATTTATCCTTTGTGAAAATAGGTAGTAGAGTGGGTCCATAAGTACAAGTTAAAAGTCTGACTTTTTGCTACTGGGAATTGGTATGTAACTCTGATTCCACAGCAAATAAATCCAGACAAAATGACAAGTTGATTTCTACTCATCCTTTAGATCTTTGCTTAGATGTCACTTCTGATGACATTTTTTTTCTGATCACAACCAGATTGTGCTGGTACTTCTGTATTTTTCCTATAATTTTACTTTTTAAAACATAAATTATTTTACTTCTTTGCTTGAAACATTTCAGAACCATCAAATGCACTTACATAAAATCCAAATGTTTCTCACAGTCCACAAAGCAAAGCACGTTCTGCCACCTGCTCGCCTCTCTAAGGTGTCAGGCTGTCTGATCCTTCACTCACCCAGCAGGAAGAGCCACGGGGCCTTTTTCCCATTATTTTCAAACGTGCCACCCTTTTCCTAAAACATTCTCCCTATATTCTTTTGCCTGTTAGTCTTAGATTGTCTTTTATGTCCCAGGTTCAGTGTTATCTACTCAAGAAGAGCATCTTCACCACTATGATTAAAAGGCACCCTTCACACCCACTATTTTACATCATAATATTTGTTTATATCTTTTGTAGTACTTATCACAATTTGGAAATATACAGATGTTAATCTGCTTTGCTCAAGTATGAAAGCACCTTGAGAGTAATGATCATTGTCACGTGCTCTCTTCCTCTCTTTTTAAACAGTATATTCTTAGAGCTGAGCATGGGATACATATAGACAAAAATATTTTAAATTAATTAATGACTATTATTTATCACAATCTACTATAACATTTTCAACCTTTCCCACATATTTTAATAAGTGAGGTCAGGGTAAAGATTTCATTTCTTTCTGTTTACCGGTTCCGTGACTCAAATTTTAGCAAGACCCAAAAGAATCGGACCTGAATTGTATAAGACGTTATCATAAAAGTTCACAGTATATAACTTATTATTGGACATAGATAGTGCTTACTATGTGTAGCACTATTTAAGTACTTTATGAATATAAATTCACTGAATCTTCATAAAATTACTATGAGGTAGTTCCTATAAATTTATGAACAACCAGAACAATATAAGTGTCACATGCTAGACTTCAACTCTACTTAAATCTTTTCTTCTGTATCCATTCAGAAGTAGAGTCTATATGACCAAAAAGACAAATTACGAAACCTCTTAAAATATATAATCTTGTTCTTACTTAGGCAGAAAATATTCTTCTTAATACAGAGATTATCACCGTAGTCCCTGAAGAGCAGTTAATACTTATTCTAAGAGGTTAAAATTTATTTTTCATATGTATTCAAGTAGTTAGAAATTAATCTTCTCTCAAGTTGTTGAAATGTTAAATTGTCTCACCTTCCAAAACACTTCACATTTCTCATCGCTTTGGGCAAAATTGGGAAATAAGGCAAAATCCATAAGATATTACTATCCTTGATGTGTATTGTACCCGTGGGATGAGATACCCATGCGTGCTTTCAGGTTTCACTTTTGCTGAAGACTTGAGCATCAAAAGCAAGTGTATCAGTAGTATGAAATACATTTACAATAGAATATAAGAAATTAATTGATACATATGTGTATATATATGGCAAAATTCATTAGAATTATAAGAACTGAGAATCTTGAAATGTTCTGCCTACTTAGACATTGATTTAAATTAATTATTACACAACTCTTAACCTCTTTAAATCCTCACTTATTCTTATGTTCATCTATTTCTTATACCTTTTGCTCTCAATTGGACATTTCTCCCCCTCAGTTTTGCTGTTTAACATGTGTAACAGATTTCTCATTTTTTGCCTGCCTCCACCTGTGCACCCCATCATTTTTCTCCTCATAATCCCTCTCCATTCTCTGCTTTACTCCATTTGATTCTCACTAAGAAGCCTTACTGGATCCCACTTTGTTTCTACTGTAATTACTTTTATTTGGGGGGGAGGACTATGTGAAAGATTTCAGAAACTAAAGCTGTATATAAATCTAAAATCATTATTTTATTCTTCCATGTGTCTTAAACATAAATGACGTTTCTTTCTTTGAGCAAGCAATTGCCACTTGAGCTCTTGCTCTTGTCAACCTCAGGCTTTATTTCTCAGTCACCTTCTATGAAAGCACCAGCTTACAGTGTTATAGAAAGTGCCAAGGCTTTGAAGGAAGACTGAAGTGGAGTGTGCCTCACCCCTTGTTTCATTTAATTACATTGGCCATCAATAGGTTGTTTCACGCATCTGAGACAACCATAGAATGGGAAAATAGCTACCCTGGAGAATCGAGAATTTTAAATGATATGTCCTACGCGTGGACCTTCATTTCTTACCTTACCACCTTTTCTGTCTCTCGTTTCATCTTCAGTATACATGCCTAACCATATTTGGTACATTTTCTCACTTTCTACTTTGTTTGTTATTTAATTGTGTTCTTTGTTTTTCCTTCTTTAAAGAAAAACACAATATGTTCATGTGTTACGTTTATGGAATTTAGAATTAATGATCTTGGTAGACTAGAAGATGACAGTGAACACCTACTAGTGCCAGAAATTCTGCTAATTCTGCTTATATTATTTCCAAAACTCTTTATCTCTTTAATACACTCTATGAAAATTGAAGTTGGCTGATATTATCATACATAGCTAGGATCAGTTAGTTACTTGTCCCAATAGCACACAGGTAACACATGGAAAGGTTGAACAAGGTTTTCTCAACACCAAAGCTGAAGTTTCTTCTGCCAGAAAGAAGGGACAAGCCATTTAACAGGAAAGGAAGGTGAGTATCAGACTACTTATGGAAACAGGAAGATAAGCAAGCAATAACTTTTATATTTACCATTTTGATAAAGCTGGTTGAAAGCATACAAATGCAGTAAATAGGATCAAAAAAAGAGAATAAGTGTATCTGCCAATGTAGTATGAGAAGGTGGCCAGAAGAGCTCAGAAATGTACCTTAATTGCTCAACAGTAGGCCGTCCATCTATAAAGTAGAAAGATTGTGAGATGACCAATAGGCCAGGATCAAATACAACAGGAAAAGAAAGTGCCACAGAAATAATCGTTTTTACAATGATATCCAATATAATTGTTTGCATAAGTCACATTTCTTTCAATGATGGTAAAGCAGATGGCAGAGAAATACTTCAGAAAGCATAATTTTTTATTGAAATTAATAAAAAAGATTCATTTCATTTAAAATTAAATAAGTACTTTGCTTTTTGGTTTTTGAAAGTAGACTAAGGTGGAGAATGGAGTATGCCTCACCCCTAGTTATTGTATTTAATTATACTGACTTACATTAGTATCTTTCTTGGTTTTCTATTTTTATTTTCAAATGTATTTTTAATGCCAAAGTAAAGACTTTGAAAAATGTTTTAAATGTAAGTAGTTAAAGCCCCCCTTTAAAAATGTGACAAGAATAATGTACCCCCAAACAATAATCCACTTAGTGCATATTTTAGGCTGTTAGATCTTCCAAAAAAAAAAAAAACTCAATGCAATAAAAATTGTTAAATGGTATTATATTTATAGACAAATAATTAAAGATTTAATAACTCATCAATTTATGTTTTGGAATTCCAAAATTCAAGAACACCTTTTTTGCCCTCCTCTTTTCAACATGATTCGAGGGGCCATAAAATTTAACGTGTTCTCAATTTGGGGAAAATTCGGTTACTTGAAGCCAGAGCAGTCTCTTTATCAGCATATACTAAGGGAAAATACACAGGATATACTGTTGGTTTAAGCCCAGAGAATAGACAGTGTGGTTGTTCTCCTTTGCCTTCTAATGCAACCACATGCTTTAAGATTTAATTATTAGTTTTGATATAGGAAGAAAAATTCCTAACATTAAAGGTTTATTTCTTAAATCTATCTTTGGCTGATGCTGAAATCTCACAACCTGTGTTCTGTCTCTAGGTAAAATGGATAAAGACCAAGTTCAGTATTTTGTACATGAAAGTGGTACTCAATTTATTTTACAGAAGCTTTTAATCTTTGTCAATGGCCTGACATGCCGGATTTTATTTAACAGTTGAGTTTCATAGACAAGAACTAGGCATTTCTTCAAAGAACCTGACCAAATGCTGTAATCCATTTCCTTCTGAAATTACAGTTGTTAAATTAGACACAAAACATTTATGAATGTCACTTCGCCTTTCCAGCAATTAAGGAGTTCAAAAAATCCCTTTGTGTTTCATGGCTTTGAAATTATTGTATTTATTCTGAACTGGCTCTTCAATTTGTTCTATCAAATGCTTTGGAGGTTACGTTAAAGAGGGAGACATCAATTCTGAACAGGTGTGGAAAAGAGTTCCTTGATGTATAAAAGTGTTCTATTTTAAAGCCATTTTAGCAATTTTATCACATCTACTGCTGTGAATTCCCATGTAAGTAGGTGGCCAATTCATTTCTCTTTAAAGGGAAGAAAATGTGTAAGTCAACATCACAGGCCTAATTGTGCCATGAGGAGGCTCAGGTGGTGAGTTTACTGAAACTTTCCCTTTGTTGTCTCATTGTTTCAGTGTTGATTCTCCTCATCGTCACTATGAGAAGACGGAAAAAAGAGCCCCTTATTTTTGACGAAGAGAGAGACATCAGAGAAAACATCGTTAGATACGACGACGAGGGCGGGGGAGAGGAAGACACAGAAGCTTTCGACATGGCTGCGCTGAGAAACCTCAATGTCATCCGAGACACCAAGACTCGGAGGGATGTGACTCCAGAAATTCAGTTCCTGAGTCGACCGACTTTTAAAAGCATCCCAGATAATGTCATTTTTAGGGAATTTATTTGGGAAAGACTGAAAGAAGCCGATGTTGACCCCGGCGCTCCCCCGTACGATTCTTTGCAGACGTACGCGTTTGAGGGCAACGGCTCCGTGGCCGAATCCCTCAGCTCTTTAGATTCCATCAGCTCAAACTCTGATCAGAACTACGACTACCTGAGTGACTGGGGACCTCGTTTTAAACGACTTGCAGACATGTATGGGACTGGCCAAGAGAGCTTGTACTCATAGCCTTGACACCTTACTTTGAAATGGACTGAAGAAAATGTATCAGCAAAAAAATCCCCAACTACTTAGAGAAAACAAGAACTCCACTTGCTGGAGAAAAATGGTTGTAAATATTTCTTCGTTTTTAACTATTTAGGTTTCTGCCTTGGTGAAGCATATCTTCATTAGACTTACCCAAGGGACTTCACTGACCACAGACTCTGAGCATTTGAAGGTTTTTTGATAAAAAGAAATGCTTAGTGGTTTGTGAATAGATAGCAACTCTCATATACCTGCAAAGGCACCCAGCCTCTATGAGTAAGTAGTGCCCTGTGTCGTCAGTGAGTCAAGGATGCCCTGTACATACCTTTATGGTACTGTCAGTAAGAAGAATAGAACACGATGTGCTATTGAAAAATCCTAGAAATTCTTGCATATAAAAACTTGGGACAAATTTAATTTACAGCAATGCTTTTTAGATTGCTATGTTATAGAATCCAGCAGAATTTTATTGCTATTGGTTAGCAAAAATATTTTATTTAGCAATATACAAATTCTCAGAAAATCCTCCCTATATGAAAATCCTTCAATAAAAGCCAGTAAAATTTGGTTTAAGGCAACATAAACCCTTGTTTATTCAATAAATTATGAGGTGTTCCAAATAAGAAAAAGGTAAATAATTTTTAAAGTTTGCAATAGTTTTGAGATGCTTGTGTAGGTATGACTTAAAGAAAAAGTTGCTGTCTATTCGTTGATCTTTACTATCTCTTCTGATTTGTACAGGAGAATATCTTTTCTTTTTTATTTGACACATGGTGTTATATTTATTTTGGAGCTCCAATCTCCACTAAATTCAGGTCCATCTTACTGCCTCATAGTATTAAACTCATCAGAACATGCTGATTTTTCTCCAGCCTGAGCTACATGAAGGAAATGAAGCATGGAAATGGAGAAATAATAGTAATGCAATTGAGCCCTGTTGCAGTTCACATCTCAAAGAGGAGCACAGCTACGAGGACATATAAATTGTTCTTCTGAGCCATTAGAATATCAAAACATTGAAATAAAATATTTGTATTTTAGAAAGACTTCAGAAAGAATTGAGATCTTCTTTGATGCAAGATTTATTTTTCAAGGTCATGAGTTCTACATGCTCCAAAGACTTTCAAGAATCTGTTCCCTGACCTTTTTTGCTGTAAACATATTGAGTAAAAGATTGAATTTTTTTATATCTTAAACAATATAATGTGATAAATTTCAAAACCCATCTTTAAGTTCTGATACAAACATGTCCCTCTAGAATTAACCAAGTGATGTATAATTTCTATGTGGTTTAGATGTGCCAAAGTGGGGAAGGCAATTGCAAGTAATCATATGTGTTGAAGTTTGAGATGAGCTTCTTAGAGTAAGACTTTCATGACCAAAATAATATTTCTACCTATTATTTTTTCCTAGATTAATACTAGTTTAATGTGCATATATTTAAGTAAGAATGGATTTATTTTTTCCTTCCTTACTCCTTTTCAGAATGATTCATTATTGGGTTCCTAATAAATTTACAGATAGTAAACACTGTGTAGAAATTTGCGTTCTAAAAGTGCTTCTTTCTGAAAGGCAGACGCTGAAATAATATGTTGATTATACAAAGAGAAATTACGAAGAAGTCTGTAAACTTGCAGCCCAACTTTAGAAATGAAGTATGTAAAAGTGGCCTTCAGCTTCATAAAAATAAATAATTCAATAAATTTGATTATCTGCACACAGGTCTCTAATTTGAATAAAGTTTGAAGACATTGTTTTATGACTAAATAGATATGCTTCTCACTGTATTAATGTGAATATATAAAAACCCAATTTTATAACAGAGTACTATTCATGACTTTTAGTCACACATACAAGTTTTTCTAATAAAAAAACATAGTGCACTTACCCAATTCAATAAAATCAGAGTGCGGTGCAGAAATTTTATAGATGTGAAGTCAGGAAGGTGCTGAGAGAACAGTTTGTAATAATCCCCTTGTTGTCTGCAAGAAGATAAAATAGTTTAGTACATTTGGATTATGTTGTCAAAACTGCTGATTGTTGCATATATCACTAAATGAAGGTTTAGATGTATTTTAAAAAAGAAATACCACACCATTCACCTGGCTTTCTTTCCTTTTAAAATGTATTTATTTTCTATTTTTAAACTTTCTTTTACATATTTACCCGTAACAGATTAGGAAATAAAAGACTCAAATTTAAATAATGATTTAAAATGCTTACATAAACCCAATTACTATTTATGTGTGGCAGATTATTTCAATGCAGTATTAAACTTGATTCATTGGTATTTTAAAAAATTGCTTGAGATGGATAGAAGAATGTTTTTAATGTAGATAGAATTTATATGAAGTATTCTCAGCTTAATTGTAATGATGGTGAATTTGTTGTTGTTTATTTTAGTTTTCTTTTTGCCAGAAACCTAATGTTATATATGATTATCTGACATAATACTTCAGAGATGGGCTTTGTTTTAAAAACAGCAACTGGAACAGTTGATTGATAAACTCAGTCTTAAAGCTAGTTAGGAGATTTTTCAAAAAAAATCGTTTAAATAAATATCCATTATCTAATTGCTTAAATTCAGTGTTGTGCTGGAACCAGCTAGACCCAGCTCCCAAAATCAATTATTGCACATCTCTTCCCCACTCCACATACACTGATATCATTTTGGTAGCCTGTTGTCAGTTACTGGGGGAATATGTAGACCACCATGGTAAGCTGAAAACACTACACTTTTTTTCTGGAGAAGTTATTAAATGTTTACCAGCATTCTACTGTTTAAATTACTTTGTAAAGGAAACCTTGCGATTATAAATATAGTATGAATGAATAGAATATCAAATAATGACATGAAAGGAATTTATGCTATATTCCATTATTCAATATAGATGCACGTGGTAGTGATTTACTGGTATCAAATCCTTGCAACTATGTGTAGAAAGAGAAAGGATACATTTCATTATGGGAAGCAGTAAGTTAGCAATTTTGAGTACGGATAATAGTTCAGGAAGTCAATAAATTTAAACATATTCTATTTATCCATACAGAGGCACCAATAGAAACTCAGGGTATACAAAATAATGCCCATTTTAAGCAATTTAATTTTTTGAAAAATTGGCTGAATTTCACTTGTTGCTGTCTATGTCAAAGAAATACGCTGAAGCCCCTATTCTGAATTGTTACCATTGCATTATTTTCAATCAGCATAAAAATTATGAGAACCAAATCTTACCAAGAAAATGGGCTTTCGCCAGCTACTTGGGAGGCTGTGAGGCAGGAGAATTGTTTGAGCCCAGGGGTTCAAGGCTGCAATGAGCTCTGATTGCACCACTGCACCCCAGCCAGAGCAACAGAGCAAGACTCTGTCTCTGAAAAAAAAAAGAAAATAGAAAGTGAACTTTCAAAAATCAAACCTAAATTATTAATCTCGATTTACAGATTAATCTGTCTTTTAAAGCAATAGTCCAAGATCAGCTACTGACCAAAATCAGGAAGGAGACATAAAAAAAAATAGGTAATAATTTGGAGGCAATAAATAGATCTTTCTATAAGCAATCACTAGATGGATCTGGTAATTTTTTTCTTTTGCCATGAAGC
>NW_012152508.1:295163-297361 GCF_000956105.1 Propithecus coquereli | reverse complement strand
GAATGTGCAGTTATTTTTTAATTACTAATAATGTACATTGTGTGTATATATAATGGAGTATGAAAGTTTGGCCATGAAAGCTGAAACAATCATGCTAGCTGATTAGGTATAAAGAAGGACAAGAAAGGAGTAACAACATTTGCATTTTAAATGTAATGGAAATTGCTTCAGAGGAGTGGGATAAGCCCTTGAGAAAATGGGGAGATGTTTGAGGCTGTGATTTTGTAGGCACTGTAAGATATCATTCTACGAGTAATTTTTCAAGGGAAAACAAGACAGGCAGTTTGTGTGACATTCCAACACTTTTTCATTGTTATGCTAACTTCTACTGGCTCAGAATTTAACTGAAAAGGACTCGTGTCTGCCTTTGTGTTTACGTGTGTGTGTAACTGGAGACATTGAGAAGTATGTGTGAAGCAACCTTAAAAAAAAGCATCTAATATTACCTAGCTAATGCCAGCATATTATTGTCATTTGTCAAATGACTGGTTAGGCAATAAGACCAGATAATATGGTACTGACTGAAAGGAGAAATATTTTGTTTGCTTTTACAATCTAATTTAATTTATATTAGGTAATGGATTTTGGTGGTAAGGGAAGAACATTTAGGTGAATTATCTGTATAAATTCCACATTTTATTTTTATTGTGTAGATGAAATCTCATTGTAAACACAGAATATAGAGGGTGAATTATTTAATGTGGAATATTACTGGGCTTTGGCCTTTTGCGTATCAGTGGGGTGTACTAGGAATTACCCCTGATCTGTGGTTATAAAATCTAGGTCAGAAGCTCAATTTCAGCACAGTTTTGCTGTGCCCTGGATGCTGTTCTAGTTCTCTGAACTTTTATATCTTCATGATTAAAATTGAGTTAATGACTATCTTTTCTGTTTCAGAGTCTTGTGAGATGATTAAGTGAAAGTTACTGTGTAAACTGTAAAAATGCTATAAAAATGTAAGGCTTTATTATTGAAAATTATGGAAATTATATAAAAAGGTTGATTATATTTTTTGTTATATGGCAAACACAGATAATTTCTGTTTTGGGAAATATGCATTAAGGAAAAATACATGCAATTAGTATCCTAAATTGGGAAAGAATAATCAAAAAGACAATTGGTATAATTAATGAAAACCACTCAGAAATAATCATAAGGTCTGTAAAGGCTGGAGTCTAACTCAATCTAATGCAATCATTCATAAGAATTAAGGATATCATCATGCACGTGGGATTACAAATAAAAAACAAGTCTTTCTTATTCATGATGATTGGAAGATAAAGGCCTTTAGATGATCCCAGCCTCACTACAGAACACAAATACACTGGAACAGGGAAGACTTGCAAGACAATAATGAATATAATAAGTGAGGTGGTCTTTCAGATATCCAGAGTAGATAAAGAAAGCGAGGTCTAGGCAATTCAGTAAGCTTTTCAGTCATAGTGACATTTGAATAATTAATACTTTATACACTTCAAAGAATTAGAATACGAGGTTTTTGACTTAACATAAAACCATCCTGAATGCAAAGTCCTCTTGTTTTGATGCTTCAGAATCACTTCTAATATCTTATAGTAGCTCTTAGCCTTTTATAAATAAAGAAGCTCTAGGAATCTAAAAAATAATATACACTGGATATGAATTTTTGTCAGTGATGCTCTACTCATAAAATGAATGTTAATAAGCCCTCTTCTCAACTTAAGCTATTAGTTATCTGGTTATTTGATGCTCATATAAGCAAGCATTATAAACAAATACATTAATAACTTTGTAAATAACGAGAGTGTTGAGATATGCAATATACTCTCATTCAAAAACATTGACTTTTGCATCTTCATTCCATTAATGAATATAATTATGCTAATGGTCGATATTTTTATAAGCAGGAAAAATTATATGATTTACTACTCTAGTGCTTCATATTTTATTTTTGTGAGTGTAAACACTATGTCTTTTGTATATCTAGGTCTGGAATATGTTGTATATTGTATACGATCAGCATTTCAAAAGTAATCAACTTTTTAAATTAATAGATTGGATAACTTTATATAAATTGCATTTTACATGTAGTAATTTTAAAGGCAAAAAAGGAAAAGGAAAAAATAATACACATTCTTAACTTAAATATATTAACATGTATGTACTATACATACACACATTTGGCTTCAAAATGTGTGTATGTATAGTATATATGTGTA
>NW_012152508.1:290198-293409 GCF_000956105.1 Propithecus coquereli | reverse complement strand
TGTGTTTCAATCTAAATAAGATAATAGAAATATTTGTATTGTCAGTAATTCGACACTTCACTATGTCCCAATCCATTTCCTACTACCTCTTTGAGGTGGAACTCTGCTGTAAGGATGAACAATATCACAAAAATATGTCAGCCTAGATTTTCTCAGAGTTACCCTCTCTGCAGATTCATAAACTTTTGACTGAATAGCTGGCTCACAAGTGTACAAGGAAAATCCCAAGAAGCCCTCCATATTTGCCATGGAGCCGGGGAGGGAAGGAAAGGAAAAGGTAAAGGTAAATTCTATGAAACTGAGCTGTCAACAAACAGGGTCACTGAAGTTGCCCTGGAGGCAGCTGCCGACCCAGAGCTGGGCCTGTGGAAGGCAGCAAGGAACCTCCATTAAGCCAAGATCCAAGAAGGTGCTAATGTCATATGAGGCAATTTCACCCCTGGACTCCACAGATTATTTTAAACCAAATATGAATGAATAGTCAAAAATCGCCAAACACAAAAGATAAGGCACCACAACATGGTGAAGAAAGTGAAGTGAAGGAGTGTTGACAATTTGCAGAAATCCCCAAGACCTTCAGATACTGTAATTATTCGGAACATTAAAAGGCAAAGCTATGTACAAAATATTCAAAGAAATAAAAGATAGAATAAAACATGTGGAATAATACAGAAATTATCCATGATGGTGTATACTTGCAAAAGAACCAAACAGTATATTTAAAAATAAAAGATATAATCTTTGAAGCTATAAATACAATGGAGAGTATATATACTACATTAGACACTGTGCAAGAGAGAACTTGCGAAACCAAAAAAAAAAAAAAAAACTGCAAAATATTACCTCGGCTGCCATATAGGGAAAAAAAAATAATGTACAAGAACTTAAAGGACAAGGATAAAATGTGGAGGTCCAATGTGTCTTTAACCATTGTGATCCCCGTTAATCCAAATTTCAGTAGAATGTTCCATTGCTTTATTTGACTCCCATTTTTGAATGGTGGTTTGTGCCCAAGGTTTCCTATGCCATTAGCTTTATGGTAAATTGTACTAGCTATGAACTACAGTTTAATTTATTCAGCTTAATGATCCACTTAAGAAATATTGTTATAAACATATGAAGCTTCAATTCTAGCAAAAATAAATTGTATACATTCATCAAAACTTGTGGCGTACCTATGAAAAGTGGTCAGGATGCCCATGCAACCTGAATTAAAATCAGATAATTAAATATGGGTTCTGCGTTTTAATTTATCTTTTCTTTCTAGGGTGCTTTGTATGATTTAATCTGTGGTAACTGAAGATCAAAGTCCTAACTTTTTACTTTAATAGAAAGGGAGTTTATTTAGTTTGGACAGGAAAGATATAATGTAATCAGGGTATAAGTACATAAATCAAGATTATGGGTATTTTTTTTTTCTATCCTAATACTCTCTCTCTACTCCCTTAGTCCCCAAATTCCTTCCATCAATATATTCTATAGCTGGAAAACATAACCAGTTGAGGATGGCATCAATTCTTCAGCTCTCAGGTGATATATCAGTCACTAATTTTAATCTATACCAATTCTAGAATTCTAGGTGGTCTTAGATATCTTGGTTTATAAATTTCATAAAGATAATTGAGCTGTACTTTGCCATTTCACAGTTTGCTATTAAAGGGTGATTTTTCAGTTCTAGTTCAAAGTAAAGATTGCTGTGTCATGTTTTTTTTTTTTTCCTTTTGAGCATCAAAGAAGGGTCAGAAGTAAGCATGGTGTCCCTAGGACTTGTTCTCATAATACATTAACAAAGCCAGGGCTGTATGACAGACACAGATCCTTTATACGTATAGGCATTTGTTTCCTTCATCAAAGAAAATAATAAATAAATAAAACTTAGTCTCCTAGTTCATGGTGGGTAAGTAGAGTATGTATATGCCTATGAGCATGTGTAAAGGATCTGAGAAAAGTCTCATTTATATAAGCCTAAAAAAGGTTCATATTTCACTTTCTGTAGTCTAAACACTTAGTCTTAATATCTAGACTCCAAAATGAAAACAATTAGTAAAATAATGTGTAAAAATTATTAAAAGATAAGAACATTTTTATTTTTAATATTCATTATTACTTTTATTATGTATAGTTACATCAGGAAAGTCTTAAATCACATAATGCCCCTTAACTGAAATTTAAGAAAATTATTCATATGATGAATATTTCACCATTACTGCACATTCTGAGGACGTGTAGTATTAGCAGCATTTCACCCATGAGGAAAGTGAAACTCAAAGAGGTTAGAGGAATTGGCCAATGTTCCATAAACATCAAGTGACGGGACAGGACCTTGAAGCAAGCTAAGTCCATTCTTTCTTAACACTATTATGATCTCTCATATTTGAGGCTTAATATCATTATACTATATTTCACCTGTTAAATGTGTATGTATTGGCCATCATATAGGTAGGTAAGTATAAGTCATTAAAATTTATTGTTCCTCCAGGTTAATATGTGGTCAGAAGGGAAAAATCCTTAAAAAGATGATCCTTTAAGCTTTATTGTCTCCTGGTGAGAAAATGTACATAGTATTGAATACACCAACTGAAAAAAAAATGAACCTACCAGAAACAGGCAAGAGATAGTTCTGTTGTGATAGTTGTCATAATATCTATGTTTGCAACTGAAATCCTCTTGAAGACTATTATACACAAACAAATAGAAAAAGATGTCTACAGTTCTTAAACCCATTCCAATTGTTAGAGGTTCACAAAATGTTGGTTGAAAGTAGAATATTTAGAGAAAATTGTTATTCAGATTAGCTATAATCCATGTCAAAATCTCTCTCCCTCTTCAAGTCCCCAACTCCTACCATTAATTCATTACTTTTATAAGTTATGAAACATCTATAACGGGATTGTCCACACAACAGTCAGTTAGATGTTATTATTACACACCTATTAGACAGATTTCTCTGAATGTGGTTCCTGGATTACCTAATCATAGCAATTCTGGAAGTAATGACATTCTTGTTAAGAAAGCATATTTTTACAGACTTTATACTGTAAGCCAAATTAGAATTTCTGGAATTGGGAAGCTTTGCATTTCAGGACATTCTCTTCTAATCACCAACAACTACCATAGAAATGTGTCAACAGGTGTCTCTGTCAGATTCTCCACCACACATATTAGCAAATAAAATTCTTTATATGTTAATATTAAAACTATCCAAAGATCC
>NW_012152508.1:289119-290148 GCF_000956105.1 Propithecus coquereli | reverse complement strand
GGGGTCTCGCTCCTGCTCAGGCTGGTTTCGAACTCCTGAGCTCAAACGATCCGCCCACCTTGGCCTCCTAGAGTGCTAGGATTACAGACGTGAGCCCCCGCGCCCGGCCTGACTTTTAACATTTTGTTTTTAGTTTTTAAGTAATTATGTCTATCAGATCAAGCCTCTACAATTAAATTATATGGATATACTGGAAAAAATATTGAACATTTGTAAAACTTCTCTTTAATGCATATCTTATAACTACTTTCTCAAATTTAGAAATGAACAATTCATGTAAGTAAAACACACAGCATAACTTTCAATGAAACTACTTATAAATTTTTATATTCATGAGATTTCATTATAACTACATTAAAAAGAATTAAGTCCATTTTTTGCAATGGTTTTGCTTACATAAGAGTTACTCAAATAAATAGATACAAAAGAGTCCCCAAAATGCTAATTCAATTGACCACAGAATTGATCCTAAAAATCTAGTTCACTTAGTTTTGGAAATGAGAGATTGAGCATAAATCTGGAGTCAGAATATATGTCAGACCCTGAATAGATTATTTTAGTTCGGCTCAAGCATTACCTTTCAAGGCAAATAGTCTCCTAAAGTATGAAGTATTTGAGAGGTTTAGAACAGACACAGGAAATAAAGTACTGTTTCAGAACTATGCAAGTGAAGAGCTGTATACAAAGTATACTATGAACATGAATCAAGTGTTGGAAAACAAGCGGTGATGATGTGAGAGCTCAGTTTATTGCTATGTTTTCTTGATGTATGTTTTGCTGTGTTTTTAAAAAATAGGACAAAAATTGTCACAGATGAAGATACGTAGAAGAAAACAGTTTCCCAAATTCCCGATAACTCAACAGACCTGAGACACTGCAATGACTACTTCCATTGTCATCATTCTGAGCTGTGGTAGCCATGCCAAATTGGCTTCTGATTCATGCTTTCTGACCATTTGTAAAGAAAATGATTATTATTGTAACTAAAGTTTGATATTTCCTTCTGAGTGACTAATTTTTATATGAAAT
>NW_012152508.1:282095-284764 GCF_000956105.1 Propithecus coquereli | reverse complement strand
AAGAAAAATTCTCTTAGGGATTTTATTGACTCTGACATTCTAAATATCTACATCTTCTTGAAAGAAATAAAACATGTGATAGGTAAGTTTTTGGAGAGAGCAATAACCTAAATTCTTCAAGTTCATCTATTTCAGAAGCAAACATTAAGACAAAGAATGGTGCCTCGGAACTGCCTAGAATCTTCACAAGAAGAGCTAAGATCCACCCAGGAGAAATAAGCTTCCATTAAAACGCGACAGGACATTTAAGTGCACTGATTTTCTATTCCCTTTGGAGATGCGTTCAATCGGAGGTATTAGTGATGGAGTTCTTTTTACTTTAAAAAATGCTTTTCAAATCTTTTCTTTTGCTTCTCAGAGAATTTTGCCTTGCTTTACAGGCAATATCCACAGAGAAATAAAAGTTATTGTGTGTGATATTACATTGCATTTTACATTCAAGGACACTGTAGGATTTGTGAATAGTATACAAATTAAAACATTTCTTTTCCTCCAAGAACAAATAAAAGCTTGAACAGTATCTGTCAGTTTCTACTCTTTCATACCTATTTCCCTGCCAAGGTTGAGATGATGGCAAAGGTACTCAGAAGACATTATTCAAAACTTTTTAGTACTTACTCATTTTTGTATGTATAATGTAAATACAGATTAAATAACTAGGTTGAAATATGAGAATAAAAATTATTTAATAACTGCAAAACATTTGACAGTATGTGAGTTGGGAATATTGTCTACAAGGAAAAAATGTTTTTTTAAAAATCATAGAAAATTGCCTTTCTGAAAAAAATACGTTAAAATAGGAAATAGAACCTGAACAAAGAAATAAAACTTAAGAAATTATTTCAAATATTTAATATCAAAAATTAGTCTTATTTTTCCAGCCTGCAGATATAGAGACAATGTATTGTTTTACTTATACAAAATAAGAATGTGCAAATCACAGGGATTTGGAAAGTTTTTAATGTTTTAAACACCAGTAGAATTACTAAAGAAAGAAAAGATGTCAAATATTCATCTTCTTATGTATGTATGCATGTATTTTCCCATTAAACTCGAGTTGGATTTCAAGACTTAGTTCTAACTCAGGTAGCTTGTGGTTCTATTTATAAGTTGCTGAAAACTGAAAGACCATCCTTGGAAAATTAACTTCCCATTACTATATCTCAGTGATAAAATATGGGTATTGATACTTGCAGACCAGTTTCCCCTATAATGTTATGAAACTAGGATAGCAAACAATGAAATATTTTGCAAGGTGAAAGATTATTGTCCCTTTGCAGTGTGTTAGGGTAATTAAATTACTTATAATTCGGGAAAGATAAAGCGATCTCATATCTCTTTTTACTAAATCTAGCCATATAAGTGTAAAGGGCTTTATGTGAACAATATCTGTAAAAAGGTCCCTAAAGATATCTTTTTTTTTACTTCTAAAAAAGATATTTAAGGCCAACCAGGAAATTTGCTTTACTTTATTAAGGATTTTTGATATATGTAGAGGTAAATTTTTGCATCACAATGAAAAGATCTTACATGAATATCTGCTATTCTGGGCACTTCCCTACTTTAATACAAAATAAATTCCTCTAGATTTATTTTTTCAAGTTTTTTTGTAAGCTGTGGTTATGGCTCACTTATTAAGATTTCTGTTCTGTATAAAGTGTATATTGTTCCAAGTAGCATACTTATTATTTTCATGTTCAGCACCAGGATAATAAGCTATCTAAAGATTTATTAACATATTTGAGTATTTCTGCAGGTATCCTTAGTCTTGAATCTTCGATTTCAAAATGTTCTGTGTGTTTTTCAAACTTTATACTTAAAGCTAAAATAAAATCAATTGATTTAATATTTAAATTGATCATTTGCACGCACCAAAAAGATATTTTAATAATGTGTTTGTATAGCCACAGTGTCGTGATTCTAGAATGTGTGCTCAGAAATGCGTTGTGTTGACAATTGCCTGTATTCATTTGAGAACTATTAACTTAAATTTATTAAATTTAGTGCACTTTGGAAAATATAAAATTGAACACAGGACAATGAAATATAAGTTGCATTCTGCAAGCAAATAAATCCAGTTTTTCTGAGCCTCTTTTTCACACTGCTGGGGTTGTATGATTTGTCATACCAAAGAATAGAGGCACAATTTTGACCTGATAAACCTGAATTAGTTATTGCTAATACTTTTTTCTGGAAAAGCCTTTAAATTCTATAATATGATTTATTTCAAAAAACTTATTTCTATATTTTCAATCATAAAGGCAAGACTTTTTATGAATTCAAAAATGTAGTTCTTTGAGGAGATAACTTTTTGGTGCTCTAGAGTACCAAAGGTTACTGGGTTCTTGCATTCTGAGCTATGGTCATAACACTTTAGATTCTCACAACTTTTTCCACTCCCTACCACATTGTAGTTGATTTTTTTCCAGTATAGATCATGTCAGCAATCCTTATGTACAGAATTATTTGCTTACATTTTAAATATTTTATTGAGGTATAATTGAACTGTAATATATAGCATGTGTTTGAAGTGTATGATATATTTTCACACACACAAGTGTGTGTGTAAATCCATCACCATAACCAAGAAAATGGACATATCCATCACTATCCAAAATTTCTTTATGCCTCTGTACTTCTTGTTCTCTTGCCTTTTCATACGCCCACCA
>NW_012152508.1:280685-282045 GCF_000956105.1 Propithecus coquereli | reverse complement strand
CTTGAGCCCAGGAGTTTGAGGTTGCTGTGAGCTAGGATGACGCCACGGCACTCGCCCCAGGCAAGAGAGTGAGACTCTGTCTCAAAAAAAAAAAACATTTTTCCTCTAATTAATTTTGTTGTTCTTGCCGAACAAAAGAGCAAAGTCATTAGCAGAAAGTAAGGAAGGGGAAGAAATCTTAATGACTAAGGAAAAAGAGTGCTAAGCAGCTATCCTGGGGAAGGGAAGGGAGAAAAGACTAGAGGAATGTAGCAGGACCTCTGGCAACAGGAAGGTCTCAATACCTACTGAACTTATTGATCTGGGCCGGGAATCAACTAAAATTGTCCCTACATTATGCATCCTGACACACTGCATAAACTATTTAAGCAAAGATGAGTATTGACCTTCTAATTCCTGATTTACTATGTTATAAAGCTGTTCACACACACACTCCCCAACATACCTCTTAATGTGGATTTTTCAGACGTCATCAGGAGAAACTGCCTGGCACTACCACGTACAGCCACTAGAGGTAGACTGACTGATTTCCAGACTATTTATTCTTTGAGTGACTCTAGGCAAAAAATTTGCCTCTCTATATCCAAATTTTTCCTCTATGGAGTAGGCATACCAATAAAATCTACTTCCTGTGGATGCTAAGATGGCTAAAAGTATTAGCACTTATAAAGTAGTACTTAGAAGAGTAGCAGGCACAGCATTTGCTAAATAAAAAAAAGTCTTTCTAGATTGAAAATGTTTATCATTTTTTTTCCTGGATTGCTTTGAAAAAATAAAATCACATGGGTGAACCAACAGAAATATCCTATCTGCATGGCCTATTCTCCAACATGCTTAGTTCTGGTAGTCATTTAGGAGAGTCTTAGATTATGTTTGGCGTACATCATTTTTTTTAAGTGTGAATCCATTCATGAATAGAATTACTCCTTCCACCTTCCCAAGTATTCTTGCATCATTTTTTTTTCATTAGGTCTAGAAGAGTATTGATAGAAACTTGTTCTAAAAGTTGGAGAAATCTTTAGTTCCAATTAAGGGTAATCAATTATTAATACATTACTAATCTAATTATGTGGATGAAAATGCATTCTTGCCTACTTGATTTCTTTATTTCTATTGGAAAGAAAGGGATAGAGAGAGAAAAGATCCAAAGACAATATTGTCCAATTACTCTCTGCACCCACTACTACCCCTCACAAAGCCCCTTCAAAAACAGAGTATCTTATTTGTCTTATTTTGAATGCATCCACTTAACTGACATGAATTTTAAGAATTACTGTGAGATATCAAAGGACAGCCCAAATGTGAAAATCTAAATTACTATTCATTACTATTCTATTGTTCCAGTCTTAATATTATACTT
>NW_012152508.1:271683-276440 GCF_000956105.1 Propithecus coquereli | reverse complement strand
TCATTACCCTTTATTGCCTGAAGTCTAATTTTGTGAGAGCTATATCATGTATTTTGTCTGGATTTGCAATTGTATCAGGTGAGAGAGTAAATCTGGTCTCTGTTAACTCCATCTTGACCAGAAATAGATGTTCTTATCTACACAATTTGATTTTTAGCCTTCTTTCAGTGAATCCAGTACACAGCAGTCATTTATACCTAAGTAACATTTCAATACTTTGTCTTTCTCCCTTATATGCTTCTGTCTTGCCATTGAAAGCATCCCAAGGGCCATGCCCTGCTACATTTGGTATTCTATTTTAACCATGTTGATTCATTCTCCCACACTTGAGGTACAAATAAAGAAATTTATTTGAGGTTTCTATACTTACTTTGAACAATTAGTTAGATACTCTGTTACTAGAAACATGAAATTTACTCTCTAATACTGTTGAGATTGTTATAGAAAAAAATTTTACACTGTATTTGTACACATTTCTTAAGAGTCAGCTTTAAATCTGTACATAGAACTATCATTTGCATTTGTTTCAAGTCATTATTTTTTCTTATTACTACAGTGGAACAGTTTGATGTTTTCCATAGTTGATTGTACTCTCATATGGCCCAAGCAAATGATTGGGAATTAATAATTATCATCTATATATGCTTGTGGCCCACCCCCACCAGTGAGTCCCAGACACTGAGTTTGCTAGATGTGCTATAAAGTGAGTACAGTGTGCTATAAAGTTTCCTTATCACCATATAGTGTGCTATAAAGTTTCCATTATCACCATAAGTCATTGAAAATCATTGTTTTATACTGCAGGACTGTATATAAAGAGAACTGGTGATTCTCATGAAGCTAATTCATAACCACAACTTCAAACTATAGAAGCGATCATCACAAGTACTAGGAAGACAGTGAATCAGTGGTAAAAGGAAATCTGTTAGAAGCTTCCTAGTCATAAATGGTTAGGGTTTTAAATTATATTTCCCATGATCCTGATCAGCTATTAATATATATTGTGTAGTTGACACTAAGCATTATTTTTCTGTTTTGGATCTGGCTCCTGGGTAATTACCCCACAATTTGCTTTTTACTGGTCAAAGGTAATTTTGATTCTTCCACTCGTCTTTATGTTGAATCATAGTTTCATCAGTTTTTTTTGTTAACTTGCAATTCTAGAGTTTGTAAACAAGTTATAGAAATTTACCTTAAAACAATAAAACTTCTCAAATATTTCCTTTTATGAACCATGTGTATTTTGTTCCAATCCACAACCAGCGTATATTTTAACAAAGGTAAGCTGAGAAAATCTTATTTTATAAGGTCCCTTCATGGTAGTCATGGTCAAATATATAAGGGAATGGTCTGTTTATTGCTTATATCTGGTCTATTTTCTGTATTCCACCATTTTTTACTCCCAAAAGGAGTTGTCTCATGTGAGTGACTCATATAAGATGTTACAGAAGATCAAAATCTGTCAGGTTATAAAATTAAAAAATATCAGAGAGGACTGAAATATATAAATAACTGTTTTGTTTTGATCTTTTTTGTTATTTTTTCCCATAAAGTCTGACTGTTCAGGAGAATGCCACTTTGGTTTTTGAGTTTCGTATCTTCTTATGTATTAGTCTCATTGCTTAATTTAAACAAAGTAGGTTTAGTTTAGACTAGAAATCCAACTCATGACCTGAAAAGACATGTGTATGGTGAGCCCAAATATGATTGGTCAGGCCAAAGAAGTATTTGAATGATATATTCATATTATAAAATATCTTCAACTAATTATAAATAATTACATTGCAAATGAGTCATTAAAATGAAACTATATTTTCTAATATGGGTTCAAAATTGCATTATTATAATAGGTCTGGTCAATTTCGTCACAAAGTATTTTAGGAACTACTCTGAAAGTGTCCATACTCTGGTGGCTAAACACCTTCAATAGCTTTCTCTAAAGCAGTAGTCCTTAAAGGAAGGTCTGCAAACAGAAATATCAGCATTATCTGGGAACTTGTTAGAGATGCAAGTCTTGATCTGTCTCCCCTACCTGGAACCTGGCCCCATATCTACTGTATCAGAAATTCTGGGAATGGGGCCCAGCAATCTTTTAATAAGCCCTCCAGGTGATTTTCAGCATGCCAAAGTTTGAATTTACTGTTTGAATAATTTTATCTTGTTACTTAAAAAAGTCTGAGACTGCTATAAAAATTAAGTACTCAGGGAAATGTTCATCATTTATTAACTACTTTTATTCAAATACAAATCTCTTGAGTCTGTTCAACTGATACCATATACAAAACTTCTTGCATCAAACCAATTAAAGGATATGATTGAAATATATCTTTATGGATATGAAAATATATGATATCAAATTTAGGATAGATATCCAAGGACACAGAAAAATACTATGCTTTGTATCATAAATGTAAATATTTTTCTGAGATTTTAAGAATTTTAATTAGACATTCAAAAAAACAGGCCAGTAACTATATTTTTTTCCTTAAAATTAATTCGTCTTCTTAACCTGCTTATCAACCTGTTCTGAGTTTATTTAAATGTGGACCTAGAAACAATTTTAATTGTGAAACTGTTAAATTTAAATTAATTAACACATGTGCTATATATGTTCTAAATGATAACACATAAAACTGTCCAGTAATAGTGACAGACCTAAATTTTTCTATAAAGTTTTTAGTTTATGATAATAGTTTAGTTTTAGTTTAGTTTATGATAATAGCTTACATCAAAGTAATTTTAACAAGCTTTTCATCTCTTCCGTCTTTTCTTTATCTGCCAGACATAGTTTATATTTACTCCTTTCATTGTGTGGAGAGCAAAAATCTCAAAGAATCTAATTTCATATATTGTAATAAAATGATAAAGTCAGTACAGTTGATTCCAATACTTAGCATCTTTCAACACTCTGAGAAGTGATAGTTATATGAATTGGGACTCTGAACAATCCATTGTAATATCCCCCTTCATACTTGGCAAGAGCATGAATCTACAAAGACAATAATAACAGTAAAGTTATATTTGAGAAACTTAAAGAATTAATACATGTGAATCACTCATGGCAGCTGCCTAGTCCTTTCCTAAGCATCATATAATATTTCAGTTTTCTATTTGATTATGCCCCTATAACCTGTCTGTGTGGCATAAGGCAGGCTAGCAAAATCACTATGCTTTGCCACAAAGCAACATTTTCAACAGCCTATAGCTATAGTTTCCCCTCCTTATCCCACTGTTCCCCCCGCTCTGGAAACCATTAGTGTCAAATCTCACATTGCAGGAATTTGGGTACATTCAGTATTCTTCAGGGGACAGAATTCTTAGAACAGGACCCAGCTTTAGACACTGTTCTCATGCATGTAATGAAATGGCAGAGATGATGCAGGGAAAATATAAGGACAAGGAGATGAAGTCATTTTAAATCAGATAAACTTGGAATCCTTGTTCTGACATTCACCTATTCTATTCTTTGGACTATTAAATTAACCTCTCTTAGTCTCAGTTTCTTTGTATGTAAATGAAGGCAATTCTTACTTTAAATGTTTACTGTGAGGTCTAGTGTTTATGTTGGTTTCTTTCCTTCCTATAATGTTCAGTACCTCCTGTGGTGATTTATTTGGTTGTCAATAAAAGCAGTTTACTTGCAAGGCAAGGATCTGTACATTTTCATTAGTTATACTTTTCCTTGAGACAATGATTTTAATTTCTGAATCTTTTATTTTGTTGCGGCTCCAGTTCTGCATTTTTAATAAGTTTTTGCTGTGTTCTTTAATGTTATTCTCATAGAACAGGAGCTAACTTTTAACATCCCTTCAGTATTAAATATTTAATGATGTTTGAATACTAACTTCTTAAGGATGTATTAAATCATTCTGTAAATACACTGGTACAAATCATAAAGGTTTAGACCTCTGCAAGATACTGAGAAAAACAAGAAATTAAATCTACTACAAGCCAAGTAAAGTTACATAGGAGATTTTATATGATAAAGAGAGCAAAAAAAAATGTATTTTCATTTATTTCCCTAAAGTGAGAAAGTTTTTCTGCTAATTACTAGTTAATGATCATAAAGTGTGTGGAAAATATGTAAGTGCTGTATATAGTCCTTATAATGATGGAATCTTTATGACTCTTACAAATTATATAATCATTTAACAACATTTGAAAACCCTTTATGCTAATTGCTTCTCTTAGTCATTTACTTTGCAGGGTGACTGCACCCATTCTAGAAGAAAAATATTCACATTCTCTGAGCACTCATCCTGTTGATAGTCCATGCCCTCTGGTTTTCATATTTGACTTTGGCTCAAATATTCTTTTAACTACTAAAGTACATCTATTCCTTCAAGTATGATATATAAATAATGTCAGTGGAATGGAGTCTTCCTAGTCTCTTGCTTTCAAAATTAAGATTGTCTAAATTTTGTCAAATACTTAAGTCTCTAATATCTCAAACTTATATTTTCATATTTAATCGTACATACACTTGATTCTGGACAGCTGCCACACTTCGTACCTCCTCTCTCTCCAAAGATACAAATTTAATTCTCTTGTGTGTGGCTTGGCAGTACATTTGTGTGCAGTGCTCTAAAGACTGCCATAGCAACATAAAATGATAACTTATGCTTATATGAACTTTCATGGATTAGAAAAATAAATGCTTGGCATAACATCAAATACTTATCTATATTGGTTAATTCTACACTCTGCTATAATATGAAAATTATGGACAGGTTGTCTCTTTTATCTTTTTTCATGTA
>NW_012152508.1:266994-268818 GCF_000956105.1 Propithecus coquereli | reverse complement strand
TGATCCCACAGATCATCAAAATGTTCATAGGCTCCTTTCCTCCATGCAGAGTGATAATGGACCCTCCTTTGTAGCAGTGGTAACCCAGCAAGTAAACAAAGCCCTATAGTTAGAATGGAAATTACATGGAACCCACCTAAAGTGGGATAACGTATTGCCACTTGCCCTCCTCTGGATAAAGGTAACCCTTTAGAAGCAGGCTTAAGTTAAGCCCCTAAGAAGTAGTTTATGAGAGACCCTCCCTAGCACCCCAAGGTAAGTATGGCAATATTAATATAACCATAAGTAAAAAAAACAAAAAATAGAATAACACAATATGTCAAATGAGTGTGCCAGGTAAACTCTATACACGAGTTTGCCTCTTTCAGATCCCTTCCCCAGTTGGAAGCAGAAGTGGAAGGGACCCTATGAAATGCCTCTAACAACTCACACCTCATTAAAATTGTCAGAAGTGAAACCTTGGGTCCATAATACCAAAGTAAAGAGGTGTAGCCCCAGAGGAGGAGCTGGACTTTAGGCAATCTAAAGTTTGAGATAAACGAAAAAATGAAAATGTTGATACTGTTGCTAATCCTTTCTGGTTCTGTCTATAGGATAGAGGGACAACTCCTTAGTGAGGATTTCCCTGGTCTATCACCTCTTCTGTTGCTCTATCTTGCTGCTGAGTGTGTTATCCTAAACCTCATTTGTTACAAGTATTTCTGTGAATGATTTCTGAATTTACAGAAGCCGGTCTCTCACATCACCTACAGGATACAGCTAATAGCTCCACACTCAGAGGTCCCATGTTTCCTTTCTTACCCAACTCGGTATTAGACATTATGTGCAAGGTGGCAAGAAGGACCCATAGTGCTACTGGTGTCTTAGATACCATCCAAGATAAAATCTCTCTTGTAAGGTATCCTTCATCTGGCCTTGTCAATCCTCACGGTTGTAGTTGTTGCTTATGCCCTTTTGTGCCTGGTAATCTGCTGTTTGTTGTCAATCGACTGCCAAAACTACATAATGACATAAATAAGTATGAACCTCCCATCTAAAACATCACCCCAATTCAGCAGGAAGTAGTTTCATGACTATGATGCCCCTGCTCCCATAGATATGGAAGGGTAAAAATTGACAATGGGGAATATGTAACAGAGAAAATGGCCTGAAAAGGGTAAAAATGTTTTCTGTCTCTTCAAAAATCTCTCACCTTTTTTGAGAACTAAAACCTACACCCCTGCCTCAGACCAGTGCTCAGGAGAGGAAGAAGAGTGTCCTTCGTTTTTTGTGTCACAGGAAATGTTCCAAAGGAATTGTCCAGGCGGAGGTCATGATATTGTCTTAGCCAAAGATGGGATTGATCAGAACCTTTAAAAGTTCTGTACTTTTGCTCAAAAGCAAGAAGTTGGTACTTTGAGACTGGAGTCTGCCAACCTCTTCATTTGCTGGTAAATTAATAAAATCCTCTTTCCTTCTCCTCAAAAACAAAAACAAAAACAAACAAACAAACAAAACCCACAAAGCTAAAAATCAGTGGATTTGATTATAACAAAATTAAAGTCTTCTGTTTGAAAGGATAGTATGGACAAGGCTAACAGATCACTGGCTGTTTGGAAGGTGATATGCATGTGTTTAAGTATAGGAACACCTAATATCTAGAATATAAAACAAAGTCTTATGAATTAACAAGGGGAAAAATCCTAAATTGATAAATGGGCAAACTTGAAATGACTGAAAAGAATATGAAGGTCATTTCAAATAGTTTTCAATCAGCAAATGCTGATGGCTCAGGCCTATAATGCCAGCACTTTGGGAAGCCAAGGTGGGAGGATTGCTTGGAGT
>NW_012152508.1:264109-266944 GCF_000956105.1 Propithecus coquereli | reverse complement strand
AATTTGATACTTAAAATTATGTTTTTAGCTGCTCTTTGAAAAACCAAATGCAAAACAAACATGGATTTACCTAAACAAGGAATATATAACTAAACATATATTTTAAGAAAATATTACATTAGCACTCAGCACAATTCAAGTGTTTGACCTCAATTATGGTGAACTTTTGTTTGGGACTAGAAACTTTGTACCTCATGAGCCATGGTAGCCATAGTTCTAAAGCACACCTGAATTATTAATACTAAAACCAGGGCCCTTGGGGGAAGAACACATCTTTCAGTTCTGAATTACTTTTTGGATATACAGATGTCTACATGAATACCTTTAGAGAGAAATAAGACAGACAAATGCTATAAATTTTCCATCCCACAATTTTAGCAGTTTTGGAGAGTCTTGATGTACATAAGAATGTTGAATAAAGTGAAGGATTCAGAAAGGCCTGATTATTATCTGACTTTTTCTCTCACTGTAACTAACCAGACCAAATGTTCTTTCAGCATTGTCACAAACTCTGGATTCATTACTATGTTCTTGTTCTCCAACCTAGAGAAGATGAAAGAAACAAAACAAAACGAACAAATGGACAAGAAAAGTGCATATGGGTAAAAAACAGTTTCTAGGATGTTAGGTATCTTCTAAGAAGTGAAAGTTTGGAGAGAAGTCCCTTGAAAATGTAGGATTATGATGGTAGTGATGATGATCATGACCACAGTCATAAGAATAATGAACTTTATTGAAGGTGTGTTATGTACCAGGCATTATGCCAAGTGCTTTACATCAATAATACCATTTACTTTTTACAACTATTCCATGACTTAGGCAGTTATCTCAGAAAGATGAGAAAATGTATTTATATAAGGCATACCATTTGAGTAGAATGTGAATTAGAATGGATCTAAATTCAGGAAGCTCACATTAATGGAGGCAACGGGTATGTGTTCTGCTAACTATGACATCATTTAGACTGTAAAGAATATTACAAGCTTAAGGACTAGAGTAACAGCAGAATTAAATGAAGATGGACATAGTGGGATTTTAGTGGAGATGGGGAGAAGTAAGAGGGAACTATGAAGTGAGTAGTTAGGAAGAGGCAAGAAGATTTAAAAGTACATGCTATGTTTAGAGAATAGAAGGAATTTTAAGGAAAGTAAGGAAAATGAAGTCCAACTCCAGGCTGGGAAAGATGGTGAAGGTCTTTGAATGCTTACAAAGACCTTCTGAACCTGATCTTTGACACCTCATTGCAAGAGACTTCCTTCATTTTCTTTGCTTTACGTATATTAAGGAAGTGGCCCAGTGTCTAGAGGAAGCCATAACCACCATGCACACCAGGGACTTCAAATTAGTGTTTCATTTGTTTGAAACCTGCTTCATGTGTCTTCTGCCCCTCATTTGGCCACATTCTACTCCCACATTGCCTTCTCAGGTGAAATGTCCTTCCCACGCTGTGGTCTGGCCTCACCCCCAGACTTCAGCAGGCACCCGGCATGCTCTGATAGCAATCTATTCTTCCTCTCTCAAAACACCATCCATTTGTAATTACTTGTTCAGTGGCAGTAATACCTGACAGGAAGATTCATGAAGGCAGAGACAGTATTTAATTATGACAGATAGTTTTGACACATAGTAGAAACTCAATAGATATTTTGGGAATAAATAAAAGACTAAATTCCATGTTAAAGAATTTGTCATTCAAACTATATAAAAGCTTTGGAGGTTCTAAATCAGGAGAGTGGCAGGTATTATTTTGGAATATAACTTTATAAGAACTTAGTTTATGATAAAGTGGCCTCCAAATCAAAAGGAAAGAGTGAATTATTGAACATTTGGGGAAAATTGATTTATCAAAAGGAGAAAAATAAAACTTATTCTTTATTTTTTTACTCTAGATGGATCAAACTCTGAATTGTGACAAGTATTACTATCTTGGTAATATCACTTGTAGAAGAATATCATTGTGCTCTATGTTGTAAAGGGCTTGCTAAACAAGATTCAAAGACAAACCCTCAGACGATGGGCATCAACAGTCCAGGGAAAGAGGCCAAGGAAATGGAGAATAACATGCTGGTGATGGAGGCCATGGACAGACAGCTACAGAAATAGCTCAACAGCTCAAGGTGTCACTCCATAGCAGTGTCCACTGGGGGAATCTTTGCTTCCCACCATTTACATCTACATCTACTGCACAATCTCCTGTGGTCACCCATAAACTTCTTTGACTGGACTCCCAGTGGGAACTTGGTGAATCATTTCTCCAAAAAGCTGGACTCAATGATCCCACAGATCATCAAAATGTTCATAGGCTCCTTTCCTCCATGCAGAGTGATAATGGACCCTCCTTTGTAGCAGTGGTAACCCAGCAAGTAAACAAAGCCCTATAGTTAGAATGGAAATTACATGGAACCCACCTAAAGTGGGATAACGTATTGCCACTTGCCCTCCTCTGGATAAAGGTAACCCTTTAGAAGCAGGCTTAAGTTAAGCCCCTAAGAAGTAGTTTATGAGAGACCCTCCCTAGCACCCCAAGGTAAGTATGGCAATATTAATATAACCATAAGTAAAAAAAACAAAAAATAGAATAACACAATATGTCAAATGAGTGTGCCAGGTAAACTCTATACACGAGTTTGCCTCTTTCAGATCCCTTCCCCAGTTGGAAGCAGAAGTGGAAGGGACCCTATGAAATGCCTCTAACAACTCACACCTCATTAAAATTGTCAGAAGTGAAACCTTGGGTCCATAATACCAAAGTAAAGAGGTGTAGCCCCAGAGGAGGAGCTGGACTTTAGGCAATCTAAAGTTTGAGATAAACGAAAAAATGAAAATGTTGATACT
>NW_012152508.1:252875-255406 GCF_000956105.1 Propithecus coquereli | reverse complement strand
TTTGGCAACAGTGTCTCGCTCTGTTGCCCAGGCTAGAGTGCAGTGGTGTCATCATAACTCAGTGCAACCTCAAACTCCTGGGCTCAAGCGATACTCCTGCCTCAGCCTCCTGCGTAGCTGGGACTACAGGTGCACCATCATACCCAGCTAATTTTTCTAGTTTTTGTAGAGATGGGGTCTCGCTCTTTTTCTGGCTAGTCTCAAACTCCTGGCCTCAAGTGATTCTCCTGCCTCAACCTCCCAAAGTGCTAGAACTAAGACAAACCAGATGAGGGAAACAGAATGATGCAAGGATTTGGCCACATGCAGAATAGTGGTAACATTGCTAACGGCAATTTCAGCAGGATACTAGGAAATTGAGAAATACTAGCCAAAATAAAAGACCAAATGGGAGTGAACAATGTGAACTTTCCTTCTCTGTGACAGTTTATGTGTCAATTTGACTGTTCCATGGGAAGCCCAGACATTTGGTTAAACATTATTTTGGATATGTCTGTGAGTGTGTTTCTGGATGAGAGTAACATTTGAATTGGGAGACAGATTAAAGCAAATTGCCCTTCCCAAAATGGGTGGACCTCATCCAATCACTGAAGGCCTCAATAGGACAAGAGGCAAGGTAAGAGAGAATTTGCTCTCTTTGCTTGACTATCTTCCATCTGGGATATTGGTCTGCCCTGGGCTTCAGACTTGGACTTGGACTGGAACTTACACCATTGGCTCTCTTGTTTCTGAGGCATTTGGAGTTGAACTTGAACTATACCATCTGGTCTGCTGGGTCTTCAACTAACCCATTGCAGATCTTGAGATTTCCCAGCCTCCTCTGTAATCATGTGAGCCAATTCCTTATAATACATCTATCTATCTATCTATCTCTGTCCTATTGGTTCTGTTTTTCCAGAGAACTCTAACGAGGACACTCTCTGTTCTTTAAAATTGAGTAAGTTTAGATATCAAAAGATGTTGCTAGACTTCAATGAGGAAAGAGAATTGTTGAAGCCATTAAAAGTATATACAAGGTCAAAGGAGTTTTTATTTAGCATTGACATAATAATAATGGTTGGCGTTTATTGATGGTTTTCTATGCTCCAGATACCGTATGGAGTGTTTTTCCTGCATTGGCACATTCGAATCTCACAATAATCCTATGAGTTAGATCCTGCTATTCTATAGCTAGGCAAACTGAGGCAGGGAGAGATTGTCACCTGCCTAAATTTTAAGACTAAAAGAGACCCTGTGGAAATACAGTGGAAAAGAAGATGGGGTCCAGGGGCAGGTATCAATCAGGGGGAAATTTTTATCTACATTTACACAATTGCCATTTCTTTGAGAGGGATCATATTTTAACTTTTTAAGGTTAATTTCCTCACTGTTCCTCATGTGATCCATCTGCTGAAGCCTGGAATATTCCAACTTCTGTAACTAAGTTGACAGAATTCCTGATTTCATCTGTTCTAATTCTAGTTACTTTCTAATGCTTGATCTTAGAAATCTCATCTTCTCCACGAAGCCTCATACCGCCAGGCTCAGGGAGAACCCTCTCTCCTCTGCAGCTTTTACACACGCAGCACCACAGTGCCAACATTGTTCTACTCCTGAGTCTATTGCTTTCCTTGTATCATCCTTATGGCATTTTGAGTCCTTTTTCCACTGAAGATGCTAGACAATTACTCTTCTAAAAATAGGCAAACACAATTATTTTGGTTGATTGACAAGAAATAATGGCAAATCTAATATAAAAAGAACATAGTTTAATTGGATGTTTTCAAATGACCTGCACCTACCAAATTTGTTTAGGAGTTACAGTGACCATATTCTCAGAATAAAATTGGCACATGTAGGTAACAAATAACCTACAGTTGTACGGATAATAGGACATATTCAGGGCAGCATTTTTTTTATATTTATATTTATAGCTGCATGTACAACTAATATAGCACAGAAATTATACTTCCAGAATGTGAACATAAAGATTGTGCAATTATAGTAATCTCTATACCATCAAACTGCAACTTTCATGTCCAATATATTATTTAATATTTATTTTCTTGCCTATCAGCTTATTAAATTTAAGTATTTTAATTTATTTCGTGCTTCTTTCTAAAACATATTTAAGCTCATTTACTACAAAAAGCTAATTTTTTTTTTAAATAACAAAGAAAAATGAAGAAAGCCAATAAGCTACCAGGAGTATTATTTTTTTGTTTTGAGGTCCAAGTTTAAAATCTGTTTCTAAATGTTCTTGAATTCTAGGAAATAAGAAAAACATGATTTATGTACTACCTATTCTAGGAAAAAGAAAGCATATCATAATTAACTGGCACTAAAATAAGTAGTATTGAGGAATATAATGTACATGATTCTCAGCAGTTTCACAGCAAATGTATAAAAAAGGAAAATGGAATGTGAAATTTCTTAAAAGGGAAGTAACCAATTTTGAGAAAATTTTGAGTCAATGAATGTTTTATAAAACATTTATATTAGGATTTATTTTTTCTTATTATTAAATTTGGAAAAGGAAGAAGATATAAAAT
>NW_012152508.1:250907-252825 GCF_000956105.1 Propithecus coquereli | reverse complement strand
GAAAAAAATAAGACTGTCAAAAACTTTTGTACTTCAAAGGCACTACTAAGATACTGAAACAATGCAGGTGATGTTATAGTATAACTGAAGTGTTTTATTGTCCTTCCTCCTGCTTGAATCATTTGAAACATAACTATCTCTGTCTGACTCCATTCCACAGTAAGATAGAGAGGCTTGGTCTCAAACATTTTTCCTTCAGTGGTACAGTGAAAGTTGTGCTACGACATAATCATTCTCTATTTTTAAGTTTATTTAAAAAAAAGTGAATTCATAAGAAAAATATTTGCAAACTATACATCTTATAAGAGATTTTGAAAAACTCTTATAACCCAATAAGAAAATGATCTTTTAAAATTGAGCAAAATACTTTTAGACATTCATCAAAAAAGTTATTCAAATTGCCAATAAGCACATGAAAAAATCCTCAAAATTATTTTCAAAAAATGTTAATCAAAGCCACATCAAGGTACTACTTCACATGCACATGCCCAAGAATGGCTAAAATGAAAAAGACAGACAATAATACATGTTGATAGCTATGTGAAGAAATTAAAATCCTCATATATAGCTGGTGGGAATGTAAATTTTTATAGCCACTTTGGAAAATAGTTGGGCAGATTCTTAAAATGTTAAATATAGAGTTTCCATATGATCTGGCATTTCCTCTCCTAGGTGTATATCCAAGAGAAATTAGAACATATGTTCGTCTTTGTTTGCAAATTTTCATAGCAGCCCTATCCATAATGGCCAAAAAATGGGGGAAAATGTCCATCGGTTGGTGAATGAATAAGCAAAATATGGTGTGTACATACAAGGGAATATTATTTGACAACAAAAAAATGAAATACAGACACGTGCTACAGCTTGGATTAACCTCAAAAATATTATGCCAAATGAAAGAAGGCAGTCAAAAGGACCATATATTGTCTGATTCTATTTAAATGAAATGTCCACAAAAAGTAAATAGATTGAAAAAGAAAGTAAATTAATTGTTGCCTGGGGCTACATGTGAGAATGGGGAATGATTATATAAGGTTATGGATTTTTTTTTTCTTGGAGATGATGCAAAGGTTCTAAAATTAGACTGCAGTGATAGTTGCACAACTATGTAAACATACTAAAAGTCATTGAATTGTATATTTAAATCTAGTGAATATCATGGTATTCAAATTATACTACAGTCAATCTGTTAAAGGAAAAACAAGTTAATTATATGGGTAGGAATCCAGCTCTGGGCTGAATATCTAAATGTGAAATCGTCAGCCTGTAATGATATATCAGTCAGGATCCAGTCGGGAAAACAGAAACACTATTTGAAAAGCAGAAGAGCTTGGAGAAATGGTTTCCTCCTGGTGGAACTGATGACGTAAAATGAAGTGAATTCTGAGAATGACCAAAATTATCTGAGGCGTAGGGCAAACTGACCAGCTAGGATGACGTCAGCAGGGTAGCAAAACTGCCTCTGCTTATCTTCTAGTTTCTCTCTTAGGCAGACTGACAAATAAGCAGGCCAAGGAGCCATCTGACAAAGGAGTCTGAGACCTGCAGTTTGCAGAGTTCCTGGCCTGTATTACAGAGCAGAATACAGAAGAGCAATTTGGGAGCCTGTGACACAAAAGATGAATAACCTGCTTTTATGGTATTTAAAGGGCAAGATGCTCAAAATACTAAAAATTTCAAGGTCAGGTAGAAAAGGCAGGCCTAGAAAAGTAAATCCTTTTTTTTTTTTTTTTTGGCAACAGTGTCTCGCTCTGTTGCCCAGGCTAGAGTGCAGTGGTGTCATCATAACTCAGTGCAACCTCAAACTCCTGGGCTCAAGCGATACTTCTGCCTCAGCCTCCTGCGTAGCTGGGACTACAGGTGCACCATCATGCCCAGCTAATTTTTCTAGTTTTTGTAGAGATGGGGTCTCGCTCTT
>NW_012152508.1:247128-249837 GCF_000956105.1 Propithecus coquereli | reverse complement strand
CTTCCTTTCAACACTTCATGAATGGACGCTGTCCCCGTTTATGTCCAAGAAGTCTGTACTCTGAACATACTTTCTTTAATAAAAGGACCTAAGTTGCTTAAATGATGTAGCGTTTTCATCATATTCTATAAATATAGAATTTCTATAAATTATAGAAAATTTGAAACATAAAAAATTAAATTTGGAACATAGAAACCATGTATTATCTCTTTACCCAGAGATAACTTCTGTCATCATTGTGTTATATTTGTCTCCAGCAGTTATACATAACGAAGATTGAATTGTATATAGAGATTTTCAGTCTACTTCCTCTTGCTTAATAATATATCATGCATATTTTGTCTTTTTCTTAATGAGCCTTAAAAATTAGAATTTGTAATGACTATCATATAAATGTAGCTCAATTTATTTAACAATTTCTCTACCACTCAATTCATCACTATCAAAGATATGCTATTATAAATAATAACATTAAAACATACCATTTTTACATGCAAATTTTTCTCCTATCCTTGATAGAACCCTTGAAGTGAAATTACTAGGCCAAAGTTTATGATCCTTTGGAAAATCCTTGATACATATGACCAATTGCTTCCCAAACTCTAGGAGACATTGCCGCATGATTACCTCCCCATCACTTAATATTATCCTTCAATTCTGCCAATTTGATAGGTGAAAATTAGTATTTCATTATCTTAATTTGTGTCACTTTGATTTCTAGTGAAACCATATGTTTTCAATCTGATTCATTATCTTTAAAATAATTGATGATAATATCTCTTATGCTCACCTGAAAGATTTATTAGAATGATTAAGTTAATCTTCATTAGAGGCCTTCCTGATTCTCTACATCTCTCCGGCACAGCAAACTTTACACTACTGTGTGATCCTTTGCTTAATATCTCTCTCATGAAACTATCCTTCTGTACACTTTAAATCGTGGACAATGGCAGTTTTTGCTCATCCAGGGTTACACTAAGTTTAATGGGTTCTCTTTAAGAAAAAAAATAAATTACAATGTTCACCAATACCCATGGCTCTTACAATGCCATAGAAAGAAGTGTCAGTGACTGTCTGATAAAGAATAAACCAGAATAGAAAGAGTGGTCTGAACTCTTTGCAGTCAAATTTTTGCAAAAACATATCACAAAATGAACACATTTATGACTTTTAAGATTTGCATGACAGGGTCCACGCAAATGAGAAGACTCTGCATGCACCATCACAGACCTATTGAAAAGCACAGTGCCTGGCACATTTTAGAATCACAGAAAATGGGGGAGAACACAATTTGTTAGCACGTTTAGGGATAGTCCCTCCAAAAAGGCGACAGTTAGGTTGAAAACTGAAGGATGAAAAGTAAAGACAAGGAAAGCTTATTCCCATAAGAAGAAATAACACTAGCAAAAGACAACTCTCAGAAATGAATTTGATAACTTGTAGTAGCTTAATAAGAGTAGAAAAAAATAAAATGGATGTGGTAACGCAATAATGAGACCATGCATGTCCTTATAGCCCAAGTAAGGACCATGGATTTTGTCTAACCCATCAAGTGGTGTTATGCAAGGGAACAACATGATGTGATATGCATTCTAAAAAGACAACTTTGGTTGTTTCATTAGGAGTGACATAGGTAATAGTGAGCAAGAGCTGCAACTATTGCAATAGTCCAATTTGGAATGATGACACCTGGGGGATAGGCTGTGAGGTTTATAGGGTCATTTATTGATGTATCATTCACTTCTCAATGTGTGCATATAATTGGCACTCCCACTATGTCAGGGGATGAGATAGAATTAAGGGCATTATAGAGATATTCCATAATCCCATAAGCTTATGTTTTACTAGGAAATATATTAAGTAAAACAATTGCATAAAATAATAAAATGGTATGATTCATTTTATTAAGGCAATAATGGCGTGCACTGATAAAGATTAATTGAGATCCTCTTCTTTTGGAGATTGATTAGGAAGGCCCCTCTGAAGACAAGACACTTAATTTGCTCTCAGAAGGTTGAGAAGGAGGCAGCTATGGGATCAGAATGTTTGTTTATAATGAAAAGGGAAGTAGACTGGAACAATCTGGAAAATTTCATGGGACAAGGACTTGTGCTATGTCATAACATGCTGGAGAAATGTAAAGAGAAGTGGGCACGGACAAAAATACCAAACACAAGAGGCATCCTCACTTGATAATAACTTCCTCTTGTGGTAACTAATCCAGTCCCATGAAAACTGGGCCTGGCCATGTAAAGAATGAAGTAATGTATTCAGGGAGTAGAGCAAGAGTATGGCCTAGCAACTGTTTGATAAAGAGATTAGTGTGGATAAAACAAAGTCAGAGCCTATTCATTGGGACAGTAGTAGAAAGACTCTGAAGGCATTTTAGAGATTTCTGGGACTGTTCCTCCTATCACGGGCCCAGAAATCCTAATGTTATCTCACAAATTAGTTTTTTGAAATAACTTGATATATATATATTTCAACATGTTTCTTTGTAATACTATGTATTTTATTTCATGCATTTAAAACTACTACTCTGAGAAAGGACACATAGGCTGCCCCAGACTGCCAAAAAGGGCTATAGCATGAAATAAACAATCAAAACCCATTAAGAGCCTCTGCATTGTTTTCAGCAAGGGACTGACATAATCAGATTTAAACGTTTAAAAACCAGTTTTGCTTTTACATCGAGTGTAGATTGTAGCT
>NW_012152508.1:245275-247078 GCF_000956105.1 Propithecus coquereli | reverse complement strand
TGTCAAAACACTGATAAATGAGACAGAGCAAATGCCAAATGTTTTCTCTGAAATCCTATTGCTCTGATGGATTTGGTGAATTTGTATTTTAAAGCTGTGATAAATCTTAAATGACCAAGTAACTAAAGCTAGTCAGAAAAGAAACATTACAAAACTGATTAAGTTTTATCAATCCACTCTAATTATTGTTTTAAATTCAATGTAAAAATAATAATAATAAATTATCTGACATACATCCAGTATCTTTTTGTAGTAGGTAGAATGGCCCCCTGAAGATATCTGTGTCCTAATCCTCGGAAACTCTGAATATGTCACCTTCTATGACAAAAGGAACTTTGCATATGCAATCTGGGTAAATCTGAGATTTACCTGGATCATCTGAATCTTCACAAAAGTAGTTAAGAACAGAAAACTTCCTCTGGCTGGAGAAATCAGAGAGATTTGAAGCATAAAAGGATTTTGCCTCTCACTGCTGACTGGGGCCACATGGAAACCATGAGAAAGTATGGGGACCAGTCTCCTGGAGCACAGAGGGGCTTCCAGCTGAGAGCCAGCGAGAATCATGAACCTCAGTGCTACAACTCCCATGAACTAAACCCAACCAACAACCTGATTGAACTTGGAGGTGGAGTCTGCTCCAGAGTCTCCAATGAGGAGCCCAATCCTGCCGACACCTTTATTTCAGACATGTGAGACCTGGAGCAGGGGACCCGTTCAAGCCCAGCAGAGTTCTAACCTACAGAAGCTGTGAGGTGGTACATATGTGTTGTTTTAAATCACCAAGCTTGTAGGAAGTTGTCATAGCAGTGAAAGGAAACGAATAACCTCGCATTAGGAAGCAGGCACTGCCATTCACCAGGGTTCAGTAAAACACCTGACCAGTAGTGTGGATCAGATGCTGTGGCTGGGAGGACAGCCAGGAGTTGCAGAAGAGAACAGAGGATTATTAGTGCACTTATTTTTCCTCTTTTAACTGGATGTATTGCCTCCGAATTCTAGGTGGCATTACAACAACTACAAAGCTAAAAATAAAATCAACTCAAACTTCTAGTTTGCTGTGAAGAGTGCCCTGTGTTTTTGATTCATCCATCATACTATTATACCACCTGTCTCGTCCTGAACCTGAGCTGTGAAGCGTAACTTTGATATTCACAATTTGCTGTTGCGATGAAATGTGTTAGAGGCGATGTTACAGAATTATTATTTTTTTAATGCTGCCAGTTTCTAACAACTTGTGTTCCAACTCAGATCTCACTGTCGAATTGCTCCCTTAGCAGGACTTCTCTTGAGATTTTAAGTGATGTGATTTTTATTTGAATAAATACTTGAACAAATCTTTATGCAATTAGAGTATAATGTTCTTGTCAGATATCTTTAAAAGACTGTTATTTATTTGAAAATTTATTACTTCTTTTTGAAAAAAATGTGTTATATCTGAAACACATATGGGACTATCACTAGTTTGCTAAATTCTGTGAAAAACACCACTTTGCTTGCTTTCTTTGCCTTTATTAATTTCCTCTCGATCTTCCATATCTCGTCACGTATCCCTCACTGATTTTTTTTCCCCTGCCATGTTTCAAGTGTACTCATTTAAATGAAATAGTCACCTGTCCTTGTCGTTAAATGGTATCCTGTCCTAAGAATTTAAAGACCTCCAAGCAGCATATCAGAAAGGTTAACGGCAAATGAAATGGTGCATTTCAGTGTTACTGTGGACTTCATTAAAATTTAGTATTCATTATTGGTCTTTTCTAAGATCATGGATTCCATTGAATCATTTCATTCTGCCCTTGTAGTTTC
>NW_012152508.1:244166-245225 GCF_000956105.1 Propithecus coquereli | reverse complement strand
AAAAATGTCTTCAGGTATATATTCAAAAGGATGATTGTAATATCTGATGGCTAAGTGTTTAAAGATAATAATGACTTAAAAAAAAGACCATATCTGGAATTAGGAAGATAAAGAAAGCCTCAATAGAGTTGCTGAATTGTAATCATTTTGTGTAATGGGAAAAAAACACAAAACTTCCTAATTTTGATTTTTTACAAAAATAGTTATATCTACAAAGTTTATTAATGGATAAATGTCTGTTTCCTAAAATGTAAGAGAGAAAGCAGAGTTAGATAATTTTAAGATATATTTTAAAGGAGCTGCTACTCTAACTTAGAACCAAATGCAGCAAAAGTATTATTAAGTGATGATTATAGACCAAGTACTGAATTGCAGTAGATATTTAATGTAAATTTTATTTTTTGGTTGTTTTAAATATATTGTTTTCATTAAAGGTAATTGCCTTATTTCTGGAAATATTTTAAGATATCATTTCTATAAAGCAATCTATTAATAACAGTTATGCAGCAGGTAGAATAATGTCCTTCCAAAGATGCTCACGGCCAAATCCCCAGCATCAATGAATGTGTTAGGTTACATGACAAAGAGCAATTTAAGTAGCAGATGAAACGAAGCTTGCTAACTAGATGACCTTAAAATAGAGAGATTATTCTAGATCATTCCAGTGTGTCCAATGTAATCACAGAGATCCTTCAATATAGAAAAGGAAGGCAGAAGAATCAGTGTCAGAGTGATATGATGTGAAGACTCATGTCTTTGGCCATGGTTGGCTTTGAGGATGGAGGATGAGAACCATGAGTCAAGCAATGTGGGCAGCCTCTAGAGGCTGCAAAAGGCTAGAAAATGGATTTTTCCCTCAAGCCTTTAGAAAGGAATGCAGCTAACAATTGATTTTTGCCTAGTGAGGCCCATTTCAGATTTCTAATCTCTAGAACTATAATAAAATAACTTATTGTTTTAAGCTATCAAGTTTGTGGTCATTTCTTATAGCAATCATAGAACATTAATACATGTCAGATGCTAGCATGAGGAAACATCCTGACATCCTACTTGTTTAAT
>NW_012152508.1:235915-240949 GCF_000956105.1 Propithecus coquereli | reverse complement strand
CCCGGCCAAAAGTTTCTGAATGTTTGTATTTTCATTTTTATTTTTTTTGAGATTCAGTTTGTCAATTTCCACACCCAAAAACGAAACCCTGTGAAATTTTGATTTGTATGGATTGAACCCTTAGATCAATTAAGGAAGAATTGACTTCTTAATATTCAGTCTTTCATTTATGAACAAAGGAATATTTTCCTTTTATTTAGAGTTTTAAAATTTTCTTTCAAATACAATTGTGGTATTTTTAGATTTAGTCTTTGGTATATAAAGTTTCTGATGCTATTCCAAATGGCATCACTTTTAAAATTCAATTTTCAGCTTCTTTGTTTCTTATATACAAGTTAATTATCTATTGACATTGTATCCAACTTCTTGTAGGATTCACTTATTAATTCTAAGGTTTTGCCTATAGACATTATTTGCCACCCCCAGGTTTATTGAGGCGTAGTAGACAAATAAAATGTATACATATATTTAGAGTATATAAGATATTTGGATGTATGTATACATTGTGAAATGATTCCCACAAACTAATTAACATATATATCACCTAACATAGTTATCTTTTTTGTGTGTGGCAGGGGAGAACATTTAACAGACATTGTTTTAATTCACACAGTTATTTTTCATTTGTGAAATATACTACTTCATATTATCTTCCATCTTTGTGGATGACACACAATAATGTATTGTGGTGACTTTCACTTCCGAATATATAATTACTGTTGGTGTTTTACATGCTTGTATTGTGAATGCTCGTAAAGTCCACAGTGGATTCTGGTCAGGAAAATAAACGTATAGAGAAATGATGATCAGACATGTGAGTTATTCCTTTAATCTGATTCCCCATCCCCTCAGGGATGATCCAAAAACAATAATAGAGCATTCTAGTAGGAGAAAAGGAAATTACTGCCTTGATAAACTAGTTAAAATTTGCAGGAGTAGTAAGAGATGCAATATTTCAAATAAACAGCTCAGTACGGTAAGCAAAAAAATGTGAATGGTCCCTGGGGGCATGAATTTAGTTTTTACTCCTATTGCCCCATCTCTTCCAGACATCGGGACTGAAAATTCATTGTGCAGAATAACGACACTTGGTATGATGTCTTTGGCATTGTTGGTGTCTTCCTTGCTATCATACTGCCACCTAAGAACCAAGACCAATTAGTATTCATTTGGCAAAACTTCCAATGTGTGTTTCGCACTACTCCTTCGGGTGGCTTAAATTCTCTTGCCATTTCCCACTAGTAGGGAGGCCAGAATGTAGCATGATGTGCAAAGCTTCCATTGTAATATAGGTGATGTCTTTTTTGTTAGCAAGTCAGAAGCCTCAGTCTCAATATCCTTGACTGTGATATTAACACATTTCCACCAGCAAGGGTGGCCTAAAAACCCTGACATTTTAAAAGTTCAGAGTTCAGAGGCATGCCTGTCATGTAGTTTCCTGAGACTATGTGAGCAGATTTGCAACATTCCATTTTTCAAGCAGTCAGGGAAAAACTATGATTACTTTGCTTTCCCCATATATAAGACTTTTTGGATATGTGTGTTGATGTCTTTTATAAGTTTAAGAAATCCTTGGTCATTATCTGCTCTAGTATTCATGTCCATAACCTTTCCCTTTTTTGAGACTCTAAATATATATATGTTGGATCTTTTCACTACATCCTACATGCATTTGAGACTTTTTTTGCCTCAGTTTGGATTTTTTTTATTGATCTGTCTTATACTATATTTATTCTGATGTCAATACCATCCATTGGTTTCTTAATTTATTTCTTGAATTTATGTTCTTATAAAACATAACAAAAATGATTAAAGAATAAGTTCTCTAATAGTAATCTTTTCATCTAACAGTTTAATATGCAATCTATTTTATTAAACATATCAATCTTAAGATATTTAATTTTTTTTTTTACTGGATGCTATTGTATAGTTTACAATATTACAATATTGCAATATTTGAATTACCAATGATCTGTTTCTGTGGTGTATTTTTCCCTTATTTATTGGTCATTATCAAAAGAAGAAACATTCTCCTGTTTTTTGATTCTCTGTTGGTGTGGCTACTGAGCTTGGTTGAGTGCTAGAACTTGGAGTGAAATATTGTAGAATCTCCAGGTGCTATTGTCTTTCTTTAGAGAGAGTTCCTTCTTTTGTTTGTCTTCTTTTCCCGGAAATATATAGTGTTGTCTGCTCACTTTAATGCAATCAAGAACTGAGGTCAGTAAATTTTGGTAAGGCTTAGTCCCATTGTCCCCTTGCTACAGATATCCTTTTATAGGACATTAAACTCAGAGCTTGTGAGCTTTTGAGGACCTTGCTCTTGAGATAACTTTGTTCTAATATTTATCCCATCATCAGAGGAGACTGCTATAAATTCTACTTTCATGGACTTTTTGAATGGAAAATTTATTTTATTTATTTTTTCTTTATTTCAGCATATTATAGGGGTACAATTGTTTAGGTTATGTATATTGCTCTTGCCCCACCTGAGTCAGAGCTTCAAACGTGTCCATCCCCTAGACTTTTGCTTAGTGTTTTGATCTTCTGCCATGCCTACTTTCAGAATTTAGTAAATATCTTGCAAAGAAAACTGATTCTACTTTTGAGATACTTCAGATTCCAATTTTTTGTCTCTCCAAATTTTCAAGATCACAAAAAGCTATATTGGATTCCCTGCCCCTCAATCACAGGGAAAACTGTGACAGAACTATTGTGGCAAAACTCAAATTCTTAATCTCTCATTCTGTGCCAACATTCTTCAATTTATCCAGGGAAAAAGCCATTCAGAAAGGCAGCACACCTTCTGAGGTGCTTCTCTCTTCAGAATCTCAATATTTTATTATTCTTTATTAGCTCTGTTTAAATAGATTGGTTTTGAACCATTTTTAGTTTTCCTTATTGTTCGTGGCAGGAGTGTTGTCTTCCGTCATTCACTCCTTCGTATCTAGAGTCATTAGCCCTATTTTGCCAAGTGTTGATCAATATTTGTGTGTGTATGTGTGTTGCAATTGGGCTGGATACTGGTATGGTAATTTCTATTAGATTCCATTTTGAGCATAGTGTTCCATTCCATGTGGGATAGAGTAGATGCAACTTTCTGTTTGCTAGAGCCAAAAAAAGTAAAGTAAAAAATGAAGCTCTTTATACAACACCAAGAAAAATTCCACCTGCGTATTCCAATTATTATATGAGGACATTGACTCGTGAGCATTTAAGAGTGTGGGGTCAGAGCATTAGACAGTTTTGCTCAAAGACACAGCTCTAAAGGTGAACAAATTGCGAAGTATCAAATGGCTGCATTTTATAGTCCATTTGAGTGGTTGTTATCTTGTCATAAAGATTGCATTGTGGTTGTTGCTGACTCATTGGTTTGTTTTGAGCCCTTTAATTTACACATTGCCAGACAAATTCTTACGTCTAAAACTGTGTGCTTAAACAAAAGTGGGTTGCCTTTATTTTCTTCTTATGAAATTATATCAACATTGCAGAAATTTAAAGCTGGAAAGGATAATGAAGGTCATGAACTCTACCCCTTTTATGAATATAGTGAAACTCAGAAAAATAACATAAGTTTACTGAATATAATATACTATTTAATGGTAGAATCAGTATTGCAGCCAAATTTTCTGATCCCTCATCTATTATCTTTGCTTTCCATAACCAAAATTCACTCCAAATAGTATTGTGAGATGCATCATCACTATTTTTAGTCTATATGTGCCTATTTTCTCTCTTTTGATTTAAATCCAAACCCTGGTTGTTCAACAGTATTTAGTCTGCCTCCTTCATGTTGCTTCCTGTTCACTCATTCTTTTTTTAGGTGTTATAAAAATATCTAATTGAAAGCAGAGAACTTAATGCTTTAGGTAGATGGTGGGAACTGTTATGAAAAGAATATTTCAAGAAGAAAATTTCTTTTTTGTACAGACATTCTGGGTAAGCATGGAGGAAAAATGCCATATAAAAAAAAATGCCAACTGTAGTCCTGTTTATAAACCCTGCTCTAAGTTGCAGTGGCAAATTATGCATAGGTGGTACTTAAATTGCTTCTCCTTAGTCCATTTGCCTTCTACAAGTCTTAAAACATAGGCACATGTGCGTTACAACAAAGTATCTGTTGAGATTTTCATTAGCTAAAATGTATTAAAGGTGCCACTGTTTAATGAGAAAATAAAATAAATCTAAGATTTTCACCAAAGTAATATATATATATAATGCTACATTTGCCAAAATTACTTTTTGTGCACTTACAAATTGCTACAATATCATACTCCAAATCCACATGGCAAAATTGTCTTACAGGTTAAGATGAACTACTTTTATTACATTAACACTACTTTACTACCTTAGGCTGTACTTTATAGGGTCATGTCATGTATTATGACTCATGAAAAAAGAAAACTGAAGTCAGGGCAACAAAGTGATAGATCCTAAATCATGAGTTGGATATTAGACTGAAGTTAAGGTGGCTTAAAAGAAATCAAGCTGAAAAACAATTTCCATTTTAGTGAATCCTGAACTCTGTTCAATGCTGTTGCCCTGTGGTTTTCAACACAAAACTAGTTACTATGAAGGGAATGACTTCTAAAGTACAGATGAATGAAGGTGAGAATGCGAAACATTTTTTCCCAAATTTTATACACAGAGATCATATAACACAGTATTAATGACACTTGTAAATATCAAATCATCTCTTTCCTTGGTATTACAATGGGAGATATTTTAATACATTACCCCTATAAGAAACAGATGGAGTGCCATAATGTAAAAGCTGGGATTACTATGGTAAGGTTTGTTTGTGTGGATGTTCTTTGTTTTTTCCTCATAATTCTGAAAATTACTTTAATCATTTACTACTTTAGGTAGATAACATTCTTGGTTGCCCTGTTCAATCTTCATGATTTCTATTTTCTATTGCAATCTGTTTGGGATTATTTTTGTTAATGTTTGCTTTTGCTTAATTGCTAAACCACATATTTATAAGACCAAGTGTAATAATATTCAAAATATCACTCTAAAAAAACACACCATACT
>NW_012152508.1:234639-235865 GCF_000956105.1 Propithecus coquereli | reverse complement strand
TATCTGTTCTCTTTTAACTGATTTTTTTTCTTTAGAAACTGATGTTTATTTTCCATCAACCTTATTTCCACCTTGTGAGCCTGTGGAAGTACAGCTTAAAACCGATCAGTGGTTGCTCCTACTCATTCAGTGGTCTGAGCAGTGGGAGCTGCAGACCAGTCTTCCCTGGCAGGCTGAGCACTCCAGTCTTCAGCAGGGGCCTGCTGGGTAGGCCCAGAGGGCACTTGCATGCCTTCACTGCCATGCAGACCTCTGGTTGGGTAGCAGTGAACTCAGGAGCTAGAGCATTCACCCTGAAATTTCTGCCTGGTCACTGCCCTTTCAGCAGCAGCCTTCTCTTCCTTTTCACTCTCTTCAGGATCTCTGTGGAAGCAGAAATCAGGCACGACCTCCCATGAGTGTTCACAGAAAATGGTGCCACCCATGTGCAAAATTTCCCAGGCTAGCATCTACCACATCAGACCCACTAAATGAGCTTCCTTGTTGTGTGGAATGGCGATGTCCACATAATGCAGCGGAGAGTCAGTGTTACACAGAGCAATGGTAAGCAGGTTAACGTAAGACACCTCTGTGAGATGCTAGTGGTCAGCCCTGTGGTCTGTAATGACCAGCAGACGTGGCTCCCCCAAGGCTGCCTGGATCTGATTAGTGAAGTTCTGGGAGTGAAGTGGCAGCAACAGGAGACGCTCCAGTGGCAGCAGCAAACTTCCACACAGCCTGGAGGATATGACACTGACATCAGCCGGGTTTTCAGTGGCAACAACAGCACAAGCCACCAGCAGAGGCTTCTCCCAGGTCCTCTTCAGATTTATGGTGTAGATGCCATCACTTTGCCTTTTGTAGATGTACTGTTTCATTTGGAAGTCGAGGTTGTTGCCACTTAGGTGGGTTCCTACCCCAAGGAATTTGAGGACATCCTTCTCCCTCATTTGCAGGACATCAAGGGCTCCGGACATTGTGGAAGTTTCTCTTTCAGTTACGTTGGGAATCCAGAACAACACTATATGGACCTCTCTCTGGGTAGCACAGAGAGGGCTAACTGATTTTAAGAGTTATATATTCTTCATTTAAGTCATTTTAGAATATGTGTCTAAAATATCTTTTCCCACTCGGTGATAACTTTTGATGAGCAGAGTTCTTAACTTTAATGTAATCCAATTATAGTTTTCCCATTATGGTTAGTACTTTTTGTGTTCTACATAAGAAAATTTTGCTACAGGACATAA
>NW_012152508.1:230840-234589 GCF_000956105.1 Propithecus coquereli | reverse complement strand
TCTGTGTCTGGGCTAGAGTGTAGTGGCGCAATTAGAGCTTACTGCAACCTCAAACTCCTCGGCTAGAGTGATCCTCCTGGCTCAGCATCCTAAGTAGCGAGGACTACAGACAACTGCTGCCACACTGGGCTAATTTTTAATTTTTTTTTTTTTTTTTTTTTGAAGAAATGAAAGCTTGCTATGTTGCCAGGCTGGTTTCAAACTCCTGGCCTCAAGTGATCCTCTCACCTTGGCCTCCCAAAGTGCTAGGATTACAGTATTGGATTTCTCTGTGACTTCATTTCTTCATCTTTAAAACAGAGATAAAAATAGAAACCTATCTCCAAAGGGTTTTACGTGGTTTTAATGGGTTAACAAATACAAAAACTTACACTGGTGACTGACAAGGTGTAAGCTTTCAATTGATCACCATGGCATTCATACCATGGATAGGAAACATAAACATGGAAAACCATTCCTGACTTCTGGAAATTTGTATAAATTCAAAGGAAGAAAGTGTATTTCCTGATATGAATTGTGTCAGACCATGTTCTAGGAAGGTAGCAATGCTTTAGTTTACTCAGGTTCTGTTTCACTCAGTTTGATTAATTTGCTGATACTATAGTCTGGTCTTTTAGAGGTGATAGCAAATCTCCTACTTTTCTGTGGTATCATAAAGCTATCTAAGAGTAATAGAATTTCCTCGTGGCCTAAGATTTTTGCACCTAATAGATGGCATTTATTGCAGAAGGGTAGGGGACCATATAACACAGACAGTCGTTAGTGAGATGTATCAGGCTCAGCTTCATTTAATTTACTAAATCATCAAGTGTCTTCCTGCTATAGATTACTTTGTTTGCTTTTTTAATTTTCACTTATTAGTGTGAAGAGTATGTCATTAGTGGAAAGAATGATTTATGATGATAATAGGCAGGGTGATTAATATGCATACATAGTATAAAGTAAATATTTGAGATATTTTTACTATCTCAATCAAGCTTAAGGAAACAAACTATAATAGTCATTTAATCAGTCTCATCCATGCCTCTGATTATTGCCAAATGATACATTGCAACAAAAATATCCAACTATTCACTTTAGAGCAGCGGTCCCCAATTTCCCTTCCAGTCTCATGGCAGACAATTTTTGCATGGATGGGGGGTGGGGAAGGGATGGTTTCAGGATGATTCAAGTGTATTACGTTTATTGTGCAGTCTAACCTCTCTGCTAATGATTATCTGTATTTGCAGCTGCTCAGCAGCATCATCACTTCAGCTCCACCTCTGATCATCGGGCATTAGATTCTCATAAGAAGCCACAACCTAGATCCCTCGCATGCCCAGTTTACAGTGCAGTACGAGAATCTAATGCCTCCTGTGATCTGACAGGAGCTTATGCAGTGATGCAAATGATAGGGAGCGGCTGTAAATACAGACGAAGCTTGAGGGTGCCTTGCTGGTTGTTCACCTCCTGCTGTGTAGCCGATTCCTAACAGGCCACGGACTGATACTGGTCCATGGCCCAGGAGTTGGGGACCACAGCTTTAGAGTTTGGGAAAATATTGAGTCAAAATGTTGCTAAATAGTTTGAGGGAGTGATTTTTTCTATTTTCTAATCTGGCTCGTTTCTTATTATGAGAGATATGACAAACGAAAGAAGGTTGCTACTCTACTGAATTCTTTCAAAGGTTTTTACAAGAGAAAATGCAGATGCCTTTGTGAATTGAAATGCTTAACTCGGCAATTTAAAATCTTTGTGTTGGGTTGTAGGTATAGGTTATAGTGCTAGTTTTGAAAGGGTAGAAGTAAAGTTTTCTTTTGTTGAGCAGCAATTTTACTTTTTGATGTTAGATTTAAACAAATTTAAAACTGACCCATGAGAGATTATGTTTAGTTATAGGGAAGAATTTTCCTGAGAATTTAAGATAGTCGAATAGGAGTTATAGTTCTCCTTATTTTAATATTGTTGAATGTTCCCTTTGTTGTCACACTTTATTTTCTTTCAGCCCTCAAATGGGATTCTGTGTGTGGTGGGTGCTGTGGCATGCCACCAAGATGCCCCTGAAGGAGTGGAGAAGCTTCCCCCACCTGCTGGAAGTGCTGTGGGAAGCTGACTGTTACTGGTATCTACCTTAGGTTGCCTCAGCTAAAGAAAACTGCCTGACCCAGATTACATCTCTTCCAGGGTCAGGCCACATTCAATAATTCGTCCCCACAAAGGGATGAAAGCCTGCTTCTCTCACCGACACCTAGAAAAACTCTTAAAAGTCCAGCCTCAGAGCTCCCCATAGGTCAGCTGAGTCTTTCATTGTGACTGCATCTTGCCATTTCCCTCTGTCCAAGCTTACTTTCATCCTCTCCCTGCCACATGAGGGTATTGACCCCAAGAACACACCCCCATGAACATCCTGAGTGCTCATCTCCACTTAGAATCAGCTTCCCAAGAAATCTAGACAATACTCAGTTCGTGTACTGCAGCACACACATAACCCTTTAGAGCTTCCCATCAGTTTATGGACTTCGGCCCTCTTCCCCATTTTTGGCTACTATGAATAGTGATGCAAAGAATATAATTGTAAATGCCTTTTGGTGAACATATGTATGCATTTTTTTGGACATCCTTGTATCCTAAGAGAATTGCTAGATCATAAGGAATGCATATTTTCAGCTTTATATAATATATGGCACCTGTTTCCAAAGTGAATAGGCCAATTTACATTTTTACTGGCAATATATGAGAGACCTGGTTGTTTTCATATGCTTGCAAAGAGTTGATATATTCTGCGTTTATTTTCTATTTTTTAGCTTTTCTTATGGATGTGTGGTACTATTGCTTTACAATTTTAATTCATATTATGCTAACGGCCATGAAGTTGAACATCTTTTAATGCATTAGTTGGCTATGGGATATCTTCTTTTGTGAAATACTTATGGAAAATTTATTTATTATTTTTAGAAACAGTGTCTCACTCTGTGCAGTGCACAATCATAGCTCATTGTTACCTTGAACTCCTGAGCTCAGGCAATCCTCCTGCCTCAGCCTCCTGAGTAGCTGGGACTACAGGCACATACCACCACACCTGTCTAATTATTTCTTTCTTTGTAGAGTTGCCCAGGCTGGTCTTGAACTCCTCCTGAGTTCAATCAATCCTCCCGCCTCGGCCTCCCAAAGTACTGGGATTACAGGTATGAGCCACCATGCCCTGTTCCCTGGTATATTTTAATAAAGTATAGAACACCACACAAATTTCAGAGTCCACTAAGAAGTAATTTTAGTAGTCCACTAAAGCAATTGCAAAGAGGCCTCTTATTTTTCAGCACAGAAAAAAAAAAAATCAAGCAAAAGTATTTGTTATATTCCTACCATGTGCCTATCACTACAGGGAGAAAAAGATACAATAATAATTATTAAATTGTACCTTTTGCATGTCAAGTACTGCCTATAAGTGATCTTTATTCCTCTCAATCCTTCAAGGTAGATATTATCTCCATTTTTAAAGTGAAGAAATTGAGACACAGAGATCAAGCAATTTAGCTGCGTCCACTCAATCAATAAATGACTCAAAGGGATTTGAACTTGAGTCTGTCTGATGACAATGGTAAAGACAATAGCGTTGATTGTTTTCTAAATGCCGTGCAATATGCTGACCTCTTGCCGGCATTGCTTCCTTTCCTCTGCACAGGAGTGCTGGGAGGCAGGCACCACTATTACGTCCATTGTGCAGATGAGGAAAGATTCACAGTCACATAGAGGGAGAGTCACGCATCAAG
>NW_012152508.1:219374-220640 GCF_000956105.1 Propithecus coquereli | reverse complement strand
AATAGCTGGGACTACAGGTGTGTGCTACCACGCCCAGCTAATTTTTCTATTTTTAGTAGAGACAGGGTCTTGCTCAGGCTGGTCTCAAACTCCTGAGCTCAAGTGATCCTCCCGCCTCAGCCTCCCAGAGTGCTAGCATTGCAGGTGTGAGTGGCCACACCCCGCCATGTAATAGTTTTTTACTTCAATGAATAAGTTGATAATATCTAAAAGAACTTTATTGTTATGTAAATGTTAGGCTTAGCCACTTAGATTTTGACCTACATTCTGGTACACTGAAACAGTATTGCAAGTAGAGTGAGGCAACATTGTACACATGCACAAACCTAGCATTGACGGAAAAAGTATGCTCTTTGCATTCAAACAGAGCAAGTATTAATCACCTCTTTGAGCTCTTTCTCTTCCATAGACTCTAATTATGGCTGTTTTCTCCTCCTATATTTGGTACTATGCTCCTAATTGCCACTGAGTTCTAGACAATCTAGCATTTCTGCTATGTAAATATAAAGGGATTATATATTTTTGACAGAATAGCAAGCATATTAAAAACCTCACCTAGAGTCTGATCATAGAATACTTTGATATCAATCTAAGCATATGATAATTAATTATCTATAAATTTGGTTCGAGTTAAGGGTGCAATGAATGTCCTTGACTACCTATTTCCAACCAGCACTATACTTTCTGAAGTTATTGCACTGAATACTTGTGGCAACCCTTTAAGGTACATGTCATTATTTCTATTTTAAAATAGAGTCTCAAGAATGTTAAGAAATTTACCAAATTCACACTTTCAAAAAGTAGTTGAAACAGTTACTAACAGTTTGTTTGTCTGAATCCAAAGCACATTTTCTTTCTATTACACTGGGCTAATCAATACTTGAACAGCGTGATTCAAATCTCCACATGAAGATGATTCTGGGCTACAGCACTTTACATTCTCTAAACTGTGTTCACATGCTGAAGATATCCTTGCTTTCTGTAGGAAAAATTAAAAACTAATATTTACTGGGGACATTCATATGTGTGACGGTATTGCATACCATGTCTAAAGTGATGCACTCATTGTATGTAGAGATAGATTTTATACTAAGTGTTGAATGTATTTTTGGTACTAATGATTTTTTGGCATTTCTTCACTTACTCAACACATTTATTTCATTCTTGATGTTGACTTAGTGAAAAGAGCTTAAGAAAAGTAAGAAAATATGCTTGATCGTAAGCAACTAGAGAGCTATATTTATAAAGAAATATTAATAATTACTA
>NW_012152508.1:217000-217794 GCF_000956105.1 Propithecus coquereli | reverse complement strand
TTTTTTTTCTATAAAAGAAAGGTGCATCAGTTTTGGTGTGGTCCTTTTAACCAACCCCATGCGCCATGTTATTTTTTGTAGTGCACAGCCTGACATGTAGAAAATCCTCCAAGCTATTTCTTAAACAAACGGCCAGAGTGGACTGAATTCAATTCCTAGATATCTTATATTTAAGCCTTTGATTCTGCATTTCTAGAAGTTTTACCAAAACATCTGAAACATGAAGACCTGACTCAAGAAAAAGAATAAGCAACTGGTATTCTTCCAACTGCTTTTTAAATAAATTGGCCCTTTAAACCTCTCAAGTTTAATATGGATACAAAATATTGAACAATCGGAGGGGCGGCATTGAATGATGTCACATGTTACTTTATTTCTGTCACCTCCATATGTCTCTAGTTTCCAAGCTGGGAGCTGGTATCTAACTTTTAATTTCTTTGATTATGGATAGACTTCTCTGAGCATTTGTTAGTAGCTGCCAAAAAGCAGATGGTTACAAGAGAGGTTTATTCCAATAAGTGGCCATCCAGGATGTCAGGATGTTTGAGGTAAGTTTTATATAGCAGAAAAAAAGAGGGAAAGATTTTTAAAAAACAATGAATTTCGAGGTTACCAAAACCTGGTTAAGATTGAGAAGTGTTAAGCTGTGAACATTCCAGAGAGTAGTTAATTTAAGAACTTTCCAGAAGGTAGCAAAACGAATAAAGCAAAAACTAAATTCAGCCTATATGGGTTCTTTTGAGTCTAACCTACATTTTCTAACAGTTCTAGAAAATGCAAACTTTAAAGATACT
>NW_012152508.1:213804-216950 GCF_000956105.1 Propithecus coquereli | reverse complement strand
ATATAAATTTAAGTGTTTATTTGTCCAGTATCTACTCATTGACTAGAATGTAAGTTTTATGTGTATAAGGACTTTGCCTGCTTTTCCGCTACTATATCCAGCTCCTAAAACAGTGCCTGGCACATCCTAGGTGCTCATTAAATATGTGTTCAGTGAATTATTAAATAATCACTTGATTCAGTCTCTGTGCTTACAGATCCAAGAGGTGCATATCTCTGGATTCTTCTTAACATCCTCCCTGGGACTGGAATTACTTCCATAAGAGGTAGATGATCTCTTCCTCTGTCACCCTACTACCTCTCTGTACATAGTGGTTAAATGCTTCGACTTTAAAGTTTCAGAGTTCTAGATTAGGTCCCTCATTCTTCATCTTATTGATGGCTCCCATGGGAAAATTCAATGTGTCTCACTTTCCTTAACTGTAGATTTGGCATAAGAGTACCTACTTCTAATGGCTAAGATGAGAATGAAATGTGGAAACCTTTTTAAAGTAATAAGTATAAAGCCTGACACATAGTAAGGACTCAATAAATGTTATTAGTTATTACATTTATTTATCCCTTAAAAGATCTCAAATTGAGTAAAATCGTTGAGTCACCCCTCTTTTGTTAAATGTTTAAAACAATCTATTTTTAAATATAAGTCTAGATTATAATAAAAAACCTGTATGTTATAACTGCATACTAAAACACTCCCATTAGCCCAACTCTCATATCTTGCATTGCAGCTTCTGTTCTATTTTTCTGTATGTTACATATTTAGTATTTAAGTTACACTTTTATTCAGTTAGGTGTAGTTAATTCCTTTCTAACAGAGAAAAAGTGGTCATTTATGTATAATCCTTTGTCCTAAATTTTTATATGTTCAATTTTGTTGGGAGTCAGTCTCTTTGTTAAAATAAAGCATTGTTTTGCAATTTATGAAAAATTTTAATTATTCTATTTTCAGTTCCATTTAAAGTGCTCCGATTCTTATATCAATAGCTATAGAAATGTGTTTTTTCTTTTAAAAGCATAGATTATATCACAAATGCAATATTCTCTTTACCACCATCACACTTTGAAACTCATTCTGATCTTCTGACCTCGGGCAAGGGACTTCTTAAAGTAGCCTAAGTAGGATACTGCTGTTCTGGAATGGAAAACACCCAGACAAAATACTGGTTGGATTCAGCTTCTTTGAACTTTCCCCCTATCTCTAAAGCAATTCAGGTTATAAATTTTCTATATTTTTCTATTCCTTAGTGTCCAGTGAAACTATGAAGGCTTATAATTCTATACCACTGGTGACTACCAGTTATTCTATTTTATCAAAGTCAATGTCAAATTCTTAGTACATATTTTACTTGTTCTCTCAGCAGCATTTGGTAGAGTTGATCTCTCCCTTCTCGAAACACTTTCTTCCCTTGTTCAGAACATCACACTCCACTCTCTCACTTAATTTACACCCTTTCTCATTCACTTTGACTGAATCCTCCATCTCTTCCACAAAGCTAAGTGTTCTGGGGCCTCTAGTCTTGGTCTTTAAAGCACTTCTCTATCTACATTGAGTCTTTACTTGAAATCTTCTACTAAAGATAAATCTCCATCCCTAAATTCCTTCTGAACTCTGGAGTCGTGTATCCAACTTTCTACTTAAGATCTCCACTTAGAAAACTAATTGGCATCTCAAACTTAATGTGCACACACTGTTTGCTTGATTATTCCTCACACCAAATCTGTTTATCTTCCAGTGATCTTAGAAGACAAATTTTTAAGCTATGTTATGGAATTTTTCTGATCTTTATCTTGTCACACCACATATACAACCCATCAGCAAATAGAATGGCATCTATAATCAAAAGTATATTGAATCTAACCACTTTGCACCCTTTTAATCTTTCTTATCTAGTCCTGTACTACATCCAGAAATGGTGCATTACTAATGCAGCAGTTTTGATTGACCTACTATGAATATGCTATCCCCTAAGAGGTGACTCTCCTGCAATTCATGACGATTTACTGTTTATTCTTTGCACAGCTTGCAGAGCAGCCCTCCTAAAATATACATTGTGTGGCTCCTATCTCTTTATCCTCCAAAGGTTACCCACATCATGCTGAACAGAATCCAAAGCCCTTTTCATAGACTCATTGTCATACATGATCTGACTCCTAATTACTTCTCTGATCTCATTTTTTACTACTCCTTTTCTTGTTCATTCCTATCACATTTGGCCTCTATATTCTTCCAAGCACATTTTCATCTCAGGACTTTATTGCTTGTTCCTCTGTCTACAACACTTTTTCTCTTGATATTCTCATGATTCTGTCCCTCATTTGCTTTATTCATGCCTTTGCTCCAATGTTATCTCCTCAGAGATGCCTTTTGTTTTCTTTTTTTTTTTTATTTCGGTATATTACAGGGGTACAAATGTTTAGGTTACATATATTGCCTTGGCCCCACCCAAGTCAGAGCTTCAAGCATGTCCATTCCCCAGACGGTGCACACCGTACTCATTAGGTGTGAATGTACCCATCTCCTCTTCCCCCCTCCCACCTGCTGGACACCTGAAGAATGTTACTACTATATGTGCATTTAAGTGTTGGTTGGTTAAGTCAGTTAATACTAATTTGATGGTGAGTACATGTGGTGCTTGTTTTTCTATTCTTGCGATATTTCACTTAGTAGAATAGACTCCAGCTCCATCCAGGATAATACAAGAGGTGCTGGATCACCATTGTTTTTTGTGGCTGACTAGAACTCCATGATATACATATAGCATATTTTATTAATCCACTCATGTACTGATGGGCGCTTGGGTTGTTTCCACATCTTTGTAATTGTGAATTGTGTTGCTATAGCCATCTAATCTTTGGAAAAGCAAATGAAAACATATAGTGGGGAAAAAAAATCCTTGTTCAATAAATGGTGCTGGGAAAATTGGATAGCCATATGTAGAAAACTGAAACAGGATCCGCATCTTTCATCTCTTACAAAAATCAACTCACGGTGGATAATAGACTTAAACCTAAGGCATGAAACTATAAGAATCCTAGAAAAAAATGTTGGAAAAACTCTTATAGACATTGGCCTAGGGAAAGAATTTATGAAGAAGACCCAAAAGGCAATCACAACAACAACAAAAATGAATAAAGGACCTGATTAAA
>NW_012152508.1:211457-213754 GCF_000956105.1 Propithecus coquereli | reverse complement strand
CAAGCAAACAAACTCTCATCTGAGAGTGTGAGTGTGATTAAGAATGAGGGCCCAAGGGTGGGGAATCTGCCCTATTTTGCTGTGTTGTGTTGGGATATTGCTATATATAAAAAATTCCTTCTATGTATCAATAATATTGAATAAAGAAAAAATGGTGCAGCAACTTAAGAGGACAGAAAAGAAATAATTATTTTCATTTTGGGCAAAGAAAGAGTCAAAAAACAAACAAAAGAAACCACAAGCAAACAAACTCTCATCTGAGAGTGTGAGTGTGATTAAGAATGAGGGCCCAAGGGTGGGGAATCTGCCCTATTTTGCTGTGTTGTGTTGGGAAGGAAGGAAGTGCAGGCTTTGTAGTCAGGCAAAACTGCCTTGGTTTTTCCAGCCTCATTCTCTGACTGGTTTGTGGATTTAGTAAATATCAGGAACAGAAGCTTTAATACCCTGTGTGCTGGAAGAGAAGATCCAGGTAAAACATCTTCTCCTTAATTAGCTAGGCAGCCCAGGGGGACTCAATGTTCTCACAAAAACGTCCTCGTTATTTCAGGGATTTAGAACCCATGAAAGTCACGGCATCCTGTGACCTAAAGAGAGACCTATTACTATAGGTCTTTCTTTATATATAAAGAATACAGTTGGCCTGAGGATTATATAGTTTGTGATTAAAATAGGAGAATTGACTTTATAGCCTTTAATTTGATAAAGAATTTTAGCCATAGGCAACACATAGAAGATAACATAGCTGGGTGATAAGGCAAAAGGCAAGCCAGTGGTCTACCTTGTTAAAAGTGAGAACTGCCTGGTCCTCATACTCATTAAAATAGATTCAGTATGTAAGAAGAGGATCTAAGTTATCTGCATATACAGTATTTAACACTAGATTGAATGGGTGATATCATCCCAACTTTTGAATTCCAAGGCTTTATGTGTTTTAAAAGCAAACTCTGATAATTGAGGGACTAATAATCTGGTTTACAAATTAGCCACTAATGACACAGTTTGTGGATTTTTCCAAAAAAAAATTGTTTAATTTTATGTTTTTTCTGCTTTAGATTCCAGTAACGTGCTCGAGCTTTCTTAGTGTTCATTAGAATCTCAATTAGAAACAGCTATTTATTACAAGTTATGACAAAAGATTATGGCAGATGGGAGTGGGTTGTAAAATCCTGTCATTTTTAACATTCCTATTTCCCTTAGGCTGTTTTGAATTTTCTTTTTTGTTTAAGAGTTCCCTTAGAGATCTTATTTGAAATTTCCAGTCTTTCATTCCCCTCTAAAATATTTTCAGACAATTTTAAACAGTGCCTCTAGTTAGGAAACAGAAGAACCACATATATATTCCAGCATGGATTTCTGAGTTTTACTTCATTCTTTCTATGCTGTGATTTTTTTTTCTTTTGTTAATTTCATGAATGACAGTTAAAAAGAAAACATTAAAATTCTCAAAAGGTGTCCAAGAACTATAAAAGCATTTAAAATGCACTTTTAGACCTGGTTGATGCTTTATGCCCATGGCAATCTTGGGTAATGAGACCATTTACATTCATGAAATAAAAAAAAAAAAATGTTCTGCAGAAAGCCATGAGATACATTTTTATACATTAAATACATTAGCAGCGTTATCTGGACATTATTGAATTGCAAGGCCAGGAGCCTCAATTATTTGAGAAGCATATTTAAAATAGCCAAATTCTAGTTACAAAGAATAGTTTGAAATTTTTAAAGTTTATATTGCCAGGATACCATTTATAATGGGTGTTAATGATTATTCTATTTTAAAAATGGAGCTGTGATAGTTCTTGTTAAAGTGGACCATTAAAGCCTATTTTCATAATTTTCAATGTAATGCTATACTACAGTTTCATAGTGTTTAAAACATTCCCTGATTTCAGTGAGTTTAGCCAGCAGAATTAGCTGTTTCAGGATATTAAGGTACTATTTGGATAATTAAAGCAAGAAGTTATTTAATAATGCCCTGGTTTTTTTCCTCAATATCTATGGGCAGCTTGGGCAAAAGTTAGATTTAGTTATTCCACAATGAATATATACTTCCAAACATCACTTTGCATATGATAAATACATACAATTTTATATTTCAATTTTAAAAAAAGGTTACATAACTTGTGCAAGGTAACACAGCTGGTGAATTTTTAATGTAGGACTTGAGCCCAAGAATTCCGGAGAAAGATCTTATGATCCCACCACTAATACTCTCATATGCTGTGTTTCCCAGGGCTATCTCTACTGTTAGAGAAGACAAGGTCTTAGCCAAACCAATAATATAATGGCTTATTAAT
>NW_012152508.1:196747-198277 GCF_000956105.1 Propithecus coquereli | reverse complement strand
AGTAGAACGAGAGGTCTCAATGAGTCATTGAAATGTACTGTGCTTCATAAGATAACTCTTTAGTTGACAGTGGTTTCGCTCATTGAATCATGTAAATGGATTTTCTATTTACTCATCTCGTATCTCAGAAAATTAATGTTTGAAAGGTCAATAGTATCAACATGGGGCTTTTTAAATAGAAATAATGGGTAACTGAGTCATGCTTTTAGGAATTCAATAACTCTTATATATCTTGGCTTTTGTTGGTCAACTAGTTGTGATAATAATCATCAGCTTATCTTTGTGCAGAATTATTATGAAGTATCCCAATAATCATCTATTTTTGTAGTTTTAAGAGTAGAGCTAGAAAAGAGGAGTTATCTGATGTGCAAGCCCCTAACTATGCAGTGCTCTTGAGAGTCAGATGTGTCTCGGTTCTGCCACTATGAGGCTCTGAGGATGTCATTTATGTGAACAGGCTCCATTCTTCTCTTTGAAAAGAGAGGATTTAGACTAAATTATTTCTAATATTTTTCTGCTTTTCTGATTATGTCCATGATGTTTTTGAATCTACTCATTAAATATAGGGGAAGCCTCTGGCACATGTGTATAACTGATTCTATGTGACAGGCAAATTCAATGGTGAAATATCTATGTGAATTATCACTTCTTTGTGTATTAAAACTATTAGGGGAAAAACTCTCAGCCATAATATTCGAGAAAATTTGTACCATAATATATTCAAGTCAAATATCCAGATGGCTCTCATTATACAAAAACTTTGAGAATTTCCACATTGTTCTATATTTGCATAAAGGCTATCACCTATTTAAAGTTCAGCTATTACATTGTATTGATTTTGTTCATTCTTCAAAAGAGTGAAAAAAGTTATTTTCTGATAAGTAATATTTTTTATCCTCAGATAAATAACCAGTTATACCAAGATTATAAATACCAAACCTAGAACTTTCAGAGATGTTCTTGGAAGTGAAATTCTGTATTGTTGTTCATCAGATTATTCATAATATGAAACATCTCATATAAAAAAGCATTTACCTTTTAGAGTTAAAGGAGAATATATTTATTAATATTTGTTGATAACATTATTATTTTGGTTGCTGATACGTTAAGATGTTGGAAATGTATTAGAAACTTGAACAGATTTCTAAATGAGTGTTTAAGTGATTCTCAGTGAAATGTATTTTGAGTTTCAATTACACAAAAAACTTCATGTTTTAAATGGATAAGTATCCATTTAAACATGTTTAAAATAGAAGTTGGTCCCTGCAAATGAATACCAGATTTTCTCTTGATTTTTAAGTTCAGTGAAGTGTGTCTTGATGATAATTCTAATTTACTATTGAGCATAAATTAAATATGTATTAATCAGTTTACATGCAAACACACTCAAATGTTTAGATGGAGTGGCCTTCACTGTTTATATTTAAACAACCATCTCTTTAGCAATTCCTGATAGTTCTCTCACCGCAGGGAACAATAAAACTCTACAGATGGCTTAGCTTTATACATGGGCTTTAAATAAGCAATGTG
>NW_012152508.1:193644-196697 GCF_000956105.1 Propithecus coquereli | reverse complement strand
TTTACAGCAATATTGAGCCAAAAGTAGAGTCCTCATATACCTCCTGACCCACACATGCACAGCTTCTATCATCAACATCCCCCACCAGAATGGTACATTTGGTACAATTGATCAACTTACCTTGACACATATTTATTAATATCACCTAAAGTCTATAGTTTGCATTAGCATTCACTCTTGGTGTTGTACATACTATGGGTTTAGACAAATATATGATGACTTGTATCCAACGTGAGAGCATAATATAGAATAGTTTCCCTGCCCTGAAAATCCTCTATGTTCTGTCACTTCATTTTTCCCTCCTTCCTAATCCCTGGCAACCACTGAACTTTTTATTATCTCCATAGTTTCACCTTTTAAAGAATGTCATATAGTTGGAATCATGTAGTATGTAGCTTCTCCAGATTGGCTTCTTTCACTTAGTAATATGTATTTAAAATTCCTCCAAGTCTTTTCATGATTTAATTGTTCATTTCTTTTCATCACTGAATAATATTCCATTTTCTGTATGTACCCTAGTTTATTTATCCATTTACCTACTGAAGGACATCTTGGTTGCTTCCAATGTTGGGCAAATATGAATAAAGTTGCTGTAAATGTCCTTGTGCAGTCTTTTGTTCTTTTTTTTTTTGTAAACATAGTTTTACATTTATTTGGGTAAATACCAAAGAGCACAATTCTTGGATTATATAGTAAGAGTATATTTAGTTTTGTAAGAAATTGATAAATTGTCTTCCAAAGTAGCTGCACCATTTTGTACTCCCACCATCAATGAATGAGAGTTTCTGTTAATTCATGTCCATGTCAGGATTTGGTGTTGCCAGTATTCTAGATTTTGGTCATTCTGATAGCTGTGGAGTGGCATCTCATTGTTGTTTAAATTTGAGATTCCCTAGTATTATTTCTTGTTTATTAAGGCCATGAGTGTGCACACGCATGCATACATGGATATGCACATAGTTTTTTGATGATCACACACTTCAAATGTCTTTAACTTAATCATTGCAGAGGTCATTAAGTGCCTAAAATAATGACTCCATGGGCAAAAGTTCCCAGAGTTGTCGTAGAGAATAACTTTTCTTCCTAAATCACAGAGACCTTATCATGAGTGTATTCATTGTAACTTACATGAAACAATATCAACTCCTCTGTTTCCTAAGCTTTTCTTTTGCTAAGAGAATATTTAATAAGTTTGATATGTATATATGATTTTCTAAATGCTTTTAATGTGTGCAAAAATATTTATATCTAAATAAAAGACATGTATGTTTGTAGAGATTGGCATTGAAAACATTTTGTTATTGAATGAAAAAAATTCAGTAAAAATCCATTAGCATTTGAATTTTAGCAAACTAGGGGCAAAATAAAACAATATAAGCCATATTTACAAATGGTGAAGTAAAAATACCTAATGGTTTCTTTTCATAAGATATCCTTATTTACTTTTTTAAAATAACATCACAACATATTTGAATTGTAATTCTATAACATACTGTAAACCAAATATTTTCTCACTTCTCTAAACTTATTTCTGAATAATTTATTCTATCAATATTTATTTTATCAACATATATTCATTTGGAACCTCTGGTGTTTCTGATACTTAACTATATGCTAAAATTACTAGTATTGCAAGGCTTTTCATTATTATAAACTTTGATTATTGTTTAGTATTAATCAAGTGATTTTCATTCACAAAATGAAAACATTCTAACCCCAATGAACTATGTATTTTATCTATAAATGAGATAAATCTTTACCTAGATAATATGCATTTACGATATAAAGTTATATTTTATTTTTATTTCTAGATATCAATTTTTCATTGTCCATTTGGGTAATTCTGTGTAATACTCCAATTTTTAAACTTTAGGTAATAAAATGGGTCGTTTTCATTGATATGTAAATTACAGTTAGTATTACTATAGAACTCTTCAGGCAATCATGGTATGTGAAAACAACAAAAAGTGTTGATGTTAATTATAACCCTTCTCTCATCTTTTTCTTTCAGTAAACAAATTCTTTCAAATTTTAGTTTTTGCCTTACAAGTAACATATTTACCAATTGAACCCTAAGAGTTATTTATTTTCTGCCACAAATGGGGAAAAAAAATCATGAGGGAATGAATTAATTTACCAAATTACGGGGGACAGAGAGAGAGAGAGAGAGAAATACGAGAAGATAAAAATAAGTCATCTTGAATCTCTTATGACATAATGTGATTCACATCACCCAGATGTCATCTATACTCTGACTGACACGGCAATTTAGCATTGGTAATTTCTCTAGTCCTTCTCTGAGCCTCTCAGAATTGGGTGCGCATTTGGTGGGACACTGCTAAGCAAAACAGACTCAGTTTCTGATCTTTCCTATTTATAGGCTAATGGCAAAGGAAAATATTAGTTAGGGAATGACTTAAATTAATGTTAAATCACAACACTGATAAAAGTTACATAGGGGATATACATTGTGCAATGAGAGCTAAACTGAGGAAGAGAGTCTCAGAGGAAGAGAGTCTTCCGTGGGCAGTGAGGGTCAAGATAGAATATGACAAATTGCCCAGAAAACTAAGCTTTTAAGATTCAATGTACAGAGTGCATATTAACATGCGGAGCCTAGATAGAGCAAGACATAAAGGAGGCTAATTTGCCTAGAGTGCAGAGAGTATGTGGGAGAAAGAGGTCCACCCAACAAGAGAGTTAGGAGGGTGCAGAACATGGAGGGCTTAGGAGGCCATGTTAAGGATTTTGGTCCTTATGTTAAAAGCAATGAAACTTCACTAAATTATTTTAAATTAATTACATTTGAATTTAGAAAAGTTATTCTGGTGTCAGTGCAGAAAATGGATAGGCACATGAGAGGTTAATGCTTTATGTGCCGGGTGCTACAACAACAACAACAACAACAATAATAGTAAACTACTATTTACTGGGCTCTTAAAGCAAGTTCATATGGTGGGAATTTTTTAAAAAAATATTTGTTATTAAAAACAATGAGGCTTATAGAAGTTAGGCAACTTGGGAAGGATAGCACAATTAGTAAGTGAAGCAAC
>NW_012152508.1:191920-193594 GCF_000956105.1 Propithecus coquereli | reverse complement strand
AGCCCAGGAGTTTGAGGTTGCTGTGAGCTAGGCTGACGCCATGGCACTCTAGCCTGGGCAACAGAGCCAGACTCTGTCTCAAAAAAAAAAAAAAGATGTGTCCTTGATTAGTTTAATCATTTCACTAATTAAATCAACATTTGATGAGTTATTCTAGTCAAGCTCCATGCTAGAAAATAGAAATACATAAAAAGACATAGTTGATCAACACGCATTTTGTATATTGTATGTATTATATATTCTTATAATAAAGTAAGCCACGGAAAAGAGGAAAATCATAAGGAACAGAAAATATGTTTATTATTTACTATTTGGAAGTGGATCATCATAAAAGTCTTTTTCCTCATTGTGTCCACACTGAGTAGGCTGAGGAGGAGGAGGGGGAAGAGGAAGGGTTGGTCTTGCTGATTCAGGGGTGGCAGAGACAGAGGTAAATCCAGATATAAGTGGATCCATGCGGTTCAAACCCAGGTTGTTCAAGGATCAACTGCATTTTACTTTAATAAAGTAATGTCTAGGAGTCTAGCAGGAAGCATAGGTTAGCAAATCAACAAAGTGCAGTGTCATAATATGTGAGGCTTTAAATCACACTCAGGTGGAGGGGGTGGAGGTGAGCAGGAATTCAGGAGAGGCTTTTCAAAGATGATCCGTAAATTTGTCCTGAAGAGCAACTATGAGTTAATTTGGTAAAGAAAGAAAGGAGTTCTTAAAATGTTTGCTGTTTTTTAAATAATTTAGTTCCAAAGGTTTGTAGAGTCCTATCTTAATAAGTCTATCATTACATTCATGACAATTCTTTTTTTTGTAAGGAAGGTAACTTGGCATTTTCAAATCAATATAAAATGTATAGTAATGTAAATTTAATTTTCTATTTATAGGATAGCAGGCTTTTTAAGTCACTTCTTAGTAGATTGTTTACAGTTACTTCCCTTTAAGGAAATTCTGTTCTAAAACACATAATGCTGCCCTAATGAAAACAAGCAAACAAACAAAAAAACCAATGACTGGAAATAATCACTTTCATAAACAAAGAATATATTCTCAAAAATCCTCCCGAGAGGCTCTCTTCCTTGCCTCTTCACCTCTCTTCCCTTCTCCATCTCCACCACTCTTCCCCAAAATGCACAATAAACATAAAGGCTGGGCTATGTGCTTCGCTTATAAGCTTCCAAGGGACTTTTATTTGGCCTTTGTGTAACACTTAAACTCTCTCCACATTGTAATTTCTAACAGAGTTATGTGGATCCCCAACTAAGCTGCAAACTTTTAGAGGAAAGGCATAAATCTTCTTTACTTCCGTAATACCACTATCTAGAAGACATACTTGCAAAAATCTCACAAAATATTTTCAGATTAAAATTTTTCAGATTATATACTTGTAATAATTAGCAACACTATGAGGTAGGTTTTATTTTTACCTGCTTTAGTAGATGAGGAAGCTGAGGCTTACCATGATTAATCAACTTGTTCAAGTTCTCTTGTTAGTAATTGCTAGAACCTGAATTCTAACCTTAGCGTGACCTGTATACAGAGTCTTTAAGTCCCATGTAATTTCTTCCCTGCATAGTTAGATGGACTGAAGAAGAGGAAATGAATGGATGGCTCCTACCAAAAACACAATACTTGAGAAAACACCCAGCCTCCAAAATGGAGAAATAATTCCTAAACAAAACA
>NW_012152508.1:190585-191870 GCF_000956105.1 Propithecus coquereli | reverse complement strand
TAATTCTTCTTGTCAATCTTCTATCACTTATTGTTAACACTTTTCTTTCATACAAATATTGAACTTATGATCTTGGCATCATTTAAATGAATTCATCACATTTCCTTAACTTCTCTGCCTTGAACTGACACCACTCTAGGTTTTGTGTTGCTTGTTAATATGTCCTCTGAGTTATGAGTTTTTCAATGGCCTTGGAATATGTCACCTTAACAAACTGTCCAATTTTTATATGCTCTTAGATCTTAAGAGCTCTAAGATCTTAAGATGACAACATTTTGATTATGTCCCAAAAAAGAAATGAAAGTGGGTACTAGCCTAGAATACCAAAGGAATTTTCATGTCAATATTTGAGTCAGGCTATTTTAGAAATATACACGTAGATGAAAGAGACCTACATTGTTTTGTGTTTTTATGATCATAAAATCTGAGTTCTACCTGTAGTCTCAGCTACTAGGAAGGCTGAGGTAGGAGGATCCCTTGAGTCCAGGAGTTCTAGTCCAGCCTGAGCAGTATAGTGAGAACCTATCCCTAATTCAACAAGAAAGAAAGAAAGCCGAGTTCTATTTTTAATTATAAAACTAAGGTTTTCCTTGGCTAAGTCATTTAACAACTCTGGGTTAGTTTGTCTTTAAACTAAATATAATTATCTACCACTCTAAACTGTTGAAAAAGAAAAAAATGTTTGGCAGAGCAATAATGATGAACATGTATTTTGGTAATTGGAAAGTAGACATCAATCAAATCATCATTCTGATAAATGCTCAACTGCAAGATGAGTAAGTGCTCTGATAGAAAGAACGAGTGTTCTCCCACAGCACCCCATGAAGGGTTCCAACTTCCCCAGAGATGATTGGAGAAGGTGGTCAGTGAGGTTTGTCTGGGGAAGTGATCCCTGAACTGAAATAGGAAGAATGTATAGGATCAATTAGGACACAGGAAATCAGAGAAAGAGCATTTCAGACTGAGGGTAACAGCAGAGACTGAGATTCTCCCACAGGGATGATAAATGAACCAGTTTCACCATAACACTGGCTGGGTGTGGTGGCTCACGCCTATAATCCCAAAACTTTGGAGGACCAAGGCAGGAGGATCACCTGAGGCCAGAAGGTTGAGACCAGACTGGGCAACATAGGAGACCTCATCTCTACAAAAAATAATAATAAAAAAAAATTAGGCCAGCATGGTGGTACACACCTGTGGTCCTGGCTACTCCAGAGGCTGAGGCAGGAGGATCCCTTGAACCCAGGAGTTCGAAGCTGCAGTGAGCTTTTAGAGTCTCTGTCTC
>NW_012152508.1:188799-190535 GCF_000956105.1 Propithecus coquereli | reverse complement strand
TCTATACCGTTTGACAATGACAGCAACAATGTATAATTTGCAGGGAAAAGGTTTGATGGAATGCTCAGTTCTTAGAGGATATCTAGAAAAAAAATCTGAGATATTGAGCAAAAAGCTTCCAGAAAACTCAACATTTTATTTTCATGGAAAAATTGAATTTTGAAATTATAATAATTTAAAAAACATTGTTTGGTATGTTGATTTTATTCATTGTATAGATAAATTTGCTTCATGTTTCTAGTCATAATTTTTATACATGATGTCTGAGTCTCAGTCACATCTGAGATATTAGTGGAACATTAAGATAGGTACAGTTTTGGAGCACATGATCATTGCTTCTAATGAGTTCTACTTGAGGAAGGACAGAAAGTGTTCTTGCCCTGATTTTAGTGTGTATGTATGTCCTACTTCTTGAAGGTGCTACTCAGATAGAAATATCTCTTGGCAAACCTCCCAACACAGCATTTGTCAAAACCTTACCAATCCTCTATCCCAATTGGATAAAAAATATTTTCTGAGTGAATTATCTCTTCTCCATTCAACGGGAAGCTGTTATCAACAATTTTATTGGGCAGTAAAGAAGAGGCCTTAAAGAGACTAAATCATATATTTTTTGGCCAGCTTGTATTTTTGATATCCTCAATATGCAGTACCTTATTTTATGAGTTTGGATACGACATTTCTTCAATCCCTTCCTGTCCAGCCTATGATCCTATCAAATTTTTTTGTGCAACTTCAACAGCACTTATCCTTATGTAATACATCATTGTAATGTATCTGTTTACTAGTATGTCTTCCCCATGAGGCCTTGAGCTTTGTGAGGACAAGAATTATGTTTTATCAATCTTTGTATTCTCAAGGGTAACACACAAGAAGTGCCAAATCGATATGAATTGAAATAATTTTGTTGTTACCTATGATGGCGTAAATATATAAATTACTGTTTACCTGAACGAGCATCTATTTATATAGATCTTGTATTTCTTTCACTTATTCCCCCTATAGTAGCTTTCATATGTTTGGTTGATAATACATTAATTGGATTTAGCTCACAAACATTTATTAAAACTCACTCTTTGCCAGGGCTGTTGTCATATCTCAGACTAGAAAATAGCACAGTTGAGTAAGTGTAGACCTGCAACATATATTGTGTTGCCAGAAAAACAACCATGATCATAATGATTAGTCACAATAACAAAAAGGTATTATACATAACTAGTGAAGTAACACATAAGTAATGAAAAACAAGTTTGTGCTTATTAAGCAGAATGCAATTTGTATTGTTGAATATTTACGCTCTGAGGAAGGTGCCATTAGTGTCCCAACTTTCCAAAGGATAAAGCTAGTTTAAAAGGATCTATCACTTTAGGAAAGATACACAATTAGTATGTGGTGGAGCAAATATTTAATCTCAGGTGTGTATAACTGGGAGCCTAAGCTCCAACTACCTCCTTAAGTGTTTTGTTGTTTTTTTTTTTTTTAATATGCACAAGTGCTGTGTGGGAATGGAGGAGGATTTGCCACAAACCGGGGCTTCCAGGAAGGATTTCTGGAGCAGCTTCCCTAAGTTGAGTCTTGGACTTTATCCTTCAGTTAGGGCTGGGCGTGGTGGCTCACACCTGTAATCCTAGCACTTTGAGAGGCCAAGGCAGGAGGATCCCTCAAGATCAGGAGTTCAAGACTAGCCTGAGCAAGAGCAAGATCCTATCTCTACAAAAAATAGAAAAATTAGCCGG
>NW_012152508.1:185019-186153 GCF_000956105.1 Propithecus coquereli | reverse complement strand
GCCAGAAGGTTGAGACCAGACTGGGCAACATAGGAGACCTCATCTCTACAAAAAATAATAATAAAAAAAAATTAGGCCAGCATGGTGGTATACACCTGTGGTCCTGGCTACTCCAGAGGCTGAGGCAGGAGGATCCCTTGAACCCAGGAGTTCGAAGCTGCAGTGAGCTTTTAGAGTCTCTGTCTCTAAAAAATACTTAAACACAGAAAAAAATAAAAACAAAAAAAAAGCACTGAGCTAAGGGTAGCATGATATAAAATGAGGAGAAGAATGGGAGGCGGGTCCCAGCCAGATCATCAGTGCATCTTTCTAAAGGCTCCAGTGGTGAATCTGTCTCCTTGCCTTTTCCCTTCTAGAGGTCTCCTTCCTCCATTTTCAAAGCCAGCAACATTTCTTGATCCTTATTTCATAGTCACATCTTTTACTGACTCTCATCTTCTGCTCCCCTGGTCACTGTTAAGTACCCTTCCTGACATTTGGGTCCCACTTGGATAATTCAGGATAATCTCCCGATTTTAAGGTTTGTACTTTTTTTTTTTTTTTTTGATGCAAAGTTTTGCTCTGCTGCTCAGGCTGGAGTACGGTGGCATCGTCATAGCTCACTGTAGCCTTGAACTCCTGGGCTCAAAGGATCCTCTCGCCTCAGCTTCCTGAGTAGCTGGGACTACAGATGCACATAACCATGTCCAAGTAATTTTTTTGCAGAGATAGGGAACCACTATATTGCCAAGGTTGGTCTCAAACTCCTAGCCTCAAAAGATCTTCCTGTCTCAGACTCCCAAAGTGCTGGGATTACAGGCGTGGGCCACTGTGCCTGGCACGGTCTATACTCTCAATCACATCTGTAAAGTCCCTTTTACTGTGTAATCTAACATATTCACAGGTTTGGTTAACTAAGACATGACATCATTGGGAGAGGGGTGTTATTCTGCTGACCACACCAAACCTCTAGGATCATTGTCATGCTTTTCATTAAGATGTGTCCTTGGCTGGGCGCAGTGGCTCACGCCTGTAATCCTAGTACTCTGGGAGGCTGAGGCGGGTGGATCGCTCAAGGTCAGGAGTTCAAGACCAGCCTGAACAAGAGCGAGACCCCGTCTCTACTAAAAAATAGAAAGAAATGATCTGGACAAC
>NW_012152508.1:183137-184504 GCF_000956105.1 Propithecus coquereli | reverse complement strand
GTTTGGAGAAGGCAGACTATTTTCTATAACATGAAATATAGTCTTTATTGATGGTGCTTACTGCCACTGCTTAAGCTTCTCTTCTTTCCAGAATATATTTAAGACAGATTTTCAGCTCTACTCTGGGATCTTCTTTACTAACCAAAGAGAAATTTGAAATATTGAAAATAATTGTCACTTCGAAAAGTGAAAATGTTAAATTTGAATCTAGAGGACATTGCAGCTGTTAAAAGTGTTGATATAGCATCTGGCAAAGACAGCAACAGTGGTTTGCATTTTCAATTCAAATGCATAGAAAAAACTCAGAAAGGAATGTCTGTTCATAAGTCTTGTGAAAGCACAGAAGCTGTGTCCTTGCTGACACAGAGAATAATTTTAAAAGCCCCTAGAAGTGTTAACTGAATGTAATGTCGCACTGTCAACAGCTGCTTTCAAAGAAATAAATTACCTGTAAGACCTCGTGTATTTTTTCACACCTTGTATTCCCCTGTTAGCAATTAGTTAATACTCACTTTGACAAAAAGATGATGATTCCCCATAATCTAAGACTTCAGATGTAGTGTGAATAACTTTAATAATGCTCTTACAGGAGAAAATCTCTCATAAAGCCTCACTATATCAAGTCCTAATTTAGAGAAATGCTGCAACAAGCTGCAAAGTGCTCTCAAGTTAATGTGCAAATGTTTATTGGATTCTCATTTCTCGTCAGGTTCATGTTTCACTTGTGTACCTATCGTCTCCCAGGGACACATTTCCTAAAGGGATTTATATTGTTTTTATTGATCACCGTAGAAAATTAAAGTTATATTCAGCAAGAATAAAATATATCATTCTTGAATAACCAGACAGCTTGTACTATTGATAACACGTGAGAAATAGTTATTAGAAAATGAGGTCACATTTTAATGTATCTGAAAGAAGTATTCATACGAAGATCTTGGGGAAGTGGGCAAGGGAATAATAACAATTATATATTAGTCAAGTAAACAAGCTAAAGAACTTTCAGACTAAATAGGAAGGCAACTATGTTTCAGGCAGCAGGCAAGAAAAATTTAAGGTTGTGTAAATGTGCCAGGGTGAGTCTAAGGTATTGCACTAGAATAAATAAGATAGCTACATCGGAGACAAATCTTAGCAAAACTCTAAGTGTATTACCTTTTCCCTTTGTGATACTCTTCCTCCTCTCTCAGTGAACTCTCTTCTGTGTCAGCCCTGACCCCAGCCCTAGGTCACCTGGGACACCCATCACAGGATGCCTGTGTCTGCATCCTTGCCCTTTCCTTCATCTTCCTTCACTCAAATATTATGAATCCTGTAGCTTATTATTTTACCATCTGTCAAGGCAATGCTGGCTTTTGATATAAAAT
>NW_012152508.1:179653-182852 GCF_000956105.1 Propithecus coquereli | reverse complement strand
AAGGACTCTGATAAAGCCAGCCTCATAGAGAAAAGAAAAAAAGGAAGGAAAGATGGTCACCAACCACTCCTGTTATCAATCTACAACAAAAAAAACGCCATTTTTACCCTTTAAAATTCTGCACAGCTTTTCCTCAGCTGCCAACATTTCCCCCTACTGCCATTTCCCTTCTTTTTCTTTTCTTTCTTTTTTCTTTCTTTCTCTTTTCTTTTCTTCCTTCCTTTTTTCTCTTTCTTCTTTCTAAATAAATAACTAAATGAACTTTTTACTTCTTTATATCTTAATCTTTGTGTGAGAAAGATTAAGGACAATGAGCTCCTTGTGAGTTCCCCACCCTGACATTTTTGATATACTGCCTTCCTTTCTTTTGGATATATACCCAGCAGTGGGATTGCTGGGTCATATGATAGTTCTTGTTTTAGTTTTTTGGGGAGCATCCATACTGTTCTCCATAGTAGTTGCACTAATTTACATTTCCATTAATAGTGTACACAGGAGTTTTCCCCTTTCTCCACATCCTCACCAACAGTCACTAATGTAGATTTTGAGAGAATTATATTGCCAAAGGAGCCACAAGCCTAGATTTTTTTTTTTAAAAAGCCTCTGAAATTTTAATTTTATACATCCTTTAGGAATATATTGTTCCACTGGGCCAAGAAAGAAGTACAGCATTGTCAAGAGGGCATACTCTCAGATGTCCACTTCACATGTATAAAATCATGGGAGATGAGGGCAATCTGAAGAAGACAGAAGCAGAAGCTATAGAAAAGAAGGGAAAAACAGGCAAGAATGGGGTAAGATAATCACCAGGGGAATTCCCCCACCCACAGCCATACCAGGACATCTTTTCAATGCAATGTCTGCAGAATTACAATAGTGCTGTAGAAAAATTACTGCTGTTGTATTCCTTTCACTTCCCACAGTTAGAACTGCACATTATTTATAGATTCTGGACTTTGAGCAGAATTCAGTGACTGGGAGTGACATTGTGTTGTCCCCTTTCAATAGGAGGTTAATTATATTTGCTTTGTGACATGTTAGCAAAAGGGTTTGTTTACTCAACGAGAGAGATACTAGGTTTCCCCAAAATTATGGTCTTTTCTGCATTTCTCACACTCCCTTGTAATTATGTAGGGACCATATATCTGCATTCTGGCCAATGTAACATAAGAGGAAGTGAAATAAGGCACTTTATGCCATAGTTCTGAAAATCATCTTGCAGAATCCTTTTGCCCTTTTATCTCTCTGTTTTCCATGGTGTGCAGGCCTATGTAAACTTCTCCCCAAAGTTCAAGGAAGCTGAGAGGCAGAAGAATGAGGCTGACAAATCCAGTTTCCCAGAAAGAAACATTTGGTAGGGACTTAAGAACAGAATCCATGTCTTGGGTGGTGGTGAGAAAGGCTGGAGGCTCTCTCTAGACCCAGGACTTATAGATCATAGGGAAGGAACCTGTAGGACAATTGCCCTTCTCCTCAAGGAAAGAATTTGCCTAAGGGAAGGATTTATGGTACATCAAGGTTGATTTAACCTAAGGGCAAGATTTTCCAGTAAGAACTTGAAAGTAGAAATCTTAGAGGCATTTCTGGAACTGAGGTTGATCAGAAGTCAACATAGCAGATTAGTATCCAGGATGGAGTTGCTTTATCCTCACATTCTGCCTCTTACTTTTCATAGTTTCTTCTGACTTGTCTTCAAATTTATTAGCTCTCTCTTCAACTGTTTTTAATCTAATACTAAACTTATCTATTGATTTCTTAATTTGTTAATGTATTTTTCTCTTCTAGAATGTTTATCTTTCTTCAAGTCTGCTAATTTTAAAGATTCTAACTAATTAATGAAGTTTTCAGGCTTGGTTTCAACTCTGGATTTTTTGTTTGTTTTTAGATTTTTGTCATTTGGCCATGCCTTCCCATTTCTGATTATCTTTGATTGTATACTAGACCTTATATTTAAATAAAATAGATAGGAATAACACGAGTCTTAGAATAATATTCTTTGCCTCTGGAGAGAAATTTTGTTTACTTTTGTCACAATCCTATGGGTGCTGATAGTCTGGGACCTTTGTTGAATTTCATGATTAAAGATTTTCTGGGCCATGAAATGTCATGAAGGCAAATTACAGCTCCTGAGATTGCAGATTTTCTTCTGGCCCCTCCTTGTACCACGGCACAGCTTTTAGAAGTTCAGTTCCAAGTGTAGGGTAGATTGCCTAGTTAGTTCCCTACTTTTATGGCTTAGTTGATGGTTACTTAATTTTTACATTCTGAATCAAGAAAATGTTGTGGCTTGGTATCTTGGCAAAACTGATGTCACAAAACTAGGCAGAGGATGTGGCTAGGGCTGGGAGAGGTAAACACACTTTTATTTCTTTTATTTCTTACAATTGTTTAGTGGGATCAAATCGAATCTAATGTCATATCCACACCATAGATAAATATGCATATTAATTATAGATTTTTGTGTTTGTATTGAGGAATAAATGCCATTTTGTAAGGTGGATTTGTCATATTCAAATATACCTTTTTGTTAAATTTAAAGGACGAGTTACACAACAATATCTCTTTCACTTATACCCCTGCCCTTGAACCACATTCATCGAAACTAATATATACCATGAAATACAGAGCATTTGTTAGGGTGTAGGAGGTAAGAAGCATCACTTACAATATGATGACAGAATTAGACATAATTCTTTTTTGATGATCCATATTACATCATTCATCTCCTCTCTACTTTTCTAATTCCGATTTTTACATTTCTGCATTACTGCTTTTAGTCCCTCAATCTCTTTTATTTCCTACAAGTTACTTGCTTAGAGGAAATAATGAATCATTTTTAATATAACACCAGACCAACAAATATTTTGCTATTCCAATGTTATCTCTAATTAAAAAGAAAAAAATTTGCCATCCTTAAATTATTTCAAGTGTTAGAAATCAAGTCGTGAGGATAGTTGTGGACATGGAAGCAGGAACTTTTTAATTACCTCTAAAATATCCCAGTGAGGCCTAGTTCCAGCTGATTTTAAATGTAAAAATCAGAATTCAGTCACAAAAATTTTATTATCAGAAAAGGTCACCACCATCCAGCAGAGAAATGATTGAAATTATAATAAAATGTGAGATGTTTGGAGAAGGCAGACTATTTTCTATAACATGAAATATAGTCTTTATTGATGGTGCTTACTGCCACTGCTTA
>NW_012152508.1:177444-179603 GCF_000956105.1 Propithecus coquereli | reverse complement strand
CTACAGATGGCTTAGCTTTATACATGGGCTTTAAATAAGCAATGTGTCTTTCTTTTCTTTAAAAAAAATCTGCCAGAATTTATTGATTGTTCACTATGTGCCTAGGGGTGAAACTCAATTTTTTTTTGTTGAGAACTCTGGAAATAACTTTTCTCCTTGTGGAAAAAGTAGGATAGGTTCCTCTTATATTCTATAACTCAATTTTCACTTTTGATCAGGTAAACTTTGGTTAAAGTGTAAAATGGCTTGAAAGACTTTCATTTTTCTTGGCATAGAATCAAAATAAATGATTAATGTGGAAAATAAAGAGGTTTTGGAATTGTCAATCTACCTACTGGATTTTGGATTAAATGATGATTAATATCTCTTTGCTCTTTCGTTTTGAGTGTTTTACTACTGAGGTTACATGTGTACAGAGCGTCTCACTGGAAATCTATTTTCCACGTAAACTTGGGTATATTTTCTTCTGCAAATGAAGTTACAGAGTTGTAGAAAGTAGGCACAGGCTAGAGATTCAGGTTTACTCTGTGACCTTAAATAAGAGATAAGATGCTAACCATAGGTTGCTAAGAGAGGAGATGTATTATGTATTCTCTGTCCATTCAGGATATCATGTATTCTCTGTCTACACAGGAGACTAGGCAACATGGTAATAAAACTATCTGGAGATCCACATTATGCTGTGGCCAAATGTGAAATTTGACTTGCAGTAACAAGGATTGCAGACCATGTACCTACCTACTTAGCCTAAACTCCAGGGGAAGACACTATAGAACTAAATGTTAGCATTGTATGTTGGCTTCTCTGGCTGCATTTATGTAAATATTAAAGACAGGAAATTATTGACCAGATTACAAGCCAAAAATATATATAAAGAACCCTGATAATAAAGACAAAGTGTTGGAAATCCCAAAACAAAAGAGATTATATTTTAAAAGGCTTTGGAAGACAATGGCTGAGCAAAACTATTAAGTTGAATAAATAATTCAGGGAAAATATTAGAACATAATTAGAATGTTGTAAACCATAAAATTATCCAGTTGAATTAAATAACTCAAAGATCATAAGACCAGATAAGCTTGGGGTAGCCTGAATTAAGTTAGGCTGGGGGGTAGGGGAGAGAGAAAAAGAGAAAGAAAGTCAATAAAGTAAAGAAATAAAGCATATTTATAAATATGATTGAAAAGAACACTTTAGGAGTAGTATTTGGATCTTGTTATTGCATACGTAACTGAATAATCTTTTAAAATTCAAATCCACTATGATAAACATAAGAGTTGTAGGGAACAAAGGCCCCTGGCCCCCTAAAGTTTCACCGAACTGTAGGGAGCAAAACCATCTGTCCCTATAAAGGTTCACTGAAAAATCACTGGCAGGAGGCAGATTAAGAAGAAGAAAAATCTACACATTTATTTTAATGTGTATACATGGGAGTCTTCAGAATGAAAACTGAAAGATACAGGGGAAATTATCCATTTTTATGTTTAATTTCAACAAAGCCTTATAGAAATATGATTAGACAAAAAGGGTATGATCTAATGCTAACAGGTTGATTGGCAGAACCCAGCAAGGCTTATTTATCCATCTTCTTGGCCTCTCTGAGCACGCATTCCTTCCTTTGGGTGTGGTACAGGACACTTTCTGGAATTGGGGTCTTATAATCTATAGTCAAACAAGGTAGATCAGATAATTACTTTATCACCAGTTTTTACACAGAATAATTTTAGGTGTTATGGCTGGTTTTTGGGGAAAGGGGCTCCAGCTTTTATGACTTGACTTGGGGAAGAGGGATTCTAGATTCTAAATTTAGCCTCAGGTAAGAATGGGATTGAGACTGAGGAGGACAAGGGGAAGTCAGAGAACTTTTGCTTCTGAGGCCTTCATTTTGAGGTAGTGTTTTTACAGCCCCATCGGAGTGCAGGCATCTTTTCTGAAAGGTGGTCTTGTTAATAAACTAGCTAACAGAAAAAGATAAACTATCAAACAGAAAAAGAAAAACTCAAAGCACATAATTACCCCTTTGAAAACTCACAACTACCCCTTTGTTTGATCACACACCTGTGGCTTAAATTGTTTTATTTAAGAGGTTTTCTAACAGCCTGGAAGAGCCCTAAGCAGACAATAGGAGTGCAAACTCCCTGCTTACTCTCACCAAAAAG
>NW_012152508.1:164688-166069 GCF_000956105.1 Propithecus coquereli | reverse complement strand
ACCCAAAAACTGAGTTGCTGGCTATGAGAAAGGAGGTTAGACGTGCCTTGTCATGCTGCTTTGTAACTCATTAACAGGCCTAAGGCTATATAAGACAAAGCTTAAATCACACTTGCAAGTCATCAGTTTACTTAACAGGTCATTTGAGCCCGGGTATATGTCCAGCGGCTTGTCTCTGATTAACAAACTTCTTTATCTTAAAACATTCTAAGCCTTTAGCCAAAGTTTCATTTCTTTATCCAATCACAAATCAAAGAATCTTTAAACCCACCTATTACCTATATTCTTCTGCTTAGAGATGTCCTACCTTTTCAGGCCAAACCAATGTGCACCTTCCATATACTGATTTATGACTTGAAATATAATTCCTGTCTCCCTGAAATGTATAAAACCAAATTGTAACAGAACCACGGCAAGACCATTTGCTCAAGGCTTCGTGAGCGTGGCTCCACGGATATGGATATACACATTCAGCTCAGAATAAACCTCTTTAAATTATTTTATAGAGTTTGGATTATTTTACACTGATACTCTCTACACTCTACTTCTATTCTCCCACTTTTAATCCTTTTGCATCAACTCTAGCAACACTGGCTTCCTGGTCGTTGCTCCTTAAGACTCTGGGATACTCCTACCTCAGATCCCGTGCATTTGCTCTTCCTTTATCCTGGAATATATTTCCTCAGTTATGTGCATGGTTGAGACCCTTACCTTCTTCAGGCATTTACTCTAATGCTATCTTTTGTGGCAGCCCTTTTCTGGTCATGCTATCTAAAATTGCTTTCCCCAGGTTCCATTCTCCACCTTCGTTCCCCCTAGCTCTTATCACTTTCTAGCGTACTATATATTTTATTTATTTTTCTTGTTTTTTTTCTATCTTTTGATGAGAATGCAAGCTCCATAGGGGCAGGGAGTTTTGTTTTATATACTATTTCATTCCAAGTTCATAAACAGTGCCCGATACATGGAATATAGAGCCAATGAACATATCTGCTGCAAGCAAATCAATATAACCCATAAGATGGGTATTAAAAACTGAACATTTGCAAACATTTACAAACCGAGGTCAATCCCTACCGTTAGTCTGGAATCACAGCCAAGATCAGCTTTCCTGGAGAAGATTCTACTGGACCATAAACTGGTAGAAATACTTAAATAGTAATTATGACAAATTGCTGGAGGCTGAGCATGGACTAGCCTGAGAATGAGAAACTCCTGGGGGTCAGGGGGGTCTTAAGTCTTAAGGAGAGTTGAACCTTTTTTTTTTTTTTTTTCAGGTTTTACTTTGAGGAGCCCAGCCACCAGGTTCTTACAGCAAGAGCTGAGAAGAGTAATCATTGTGAAATATGCCCAGGGATTCTCCATGACAAAGCCTGCTCTC
>NW_012152508.1:158398-158863 GCF_000956105.1 Propithecus coquereli | reverse complement strand
TAGCATTATTCTTGTTTTGCAAACAGAACACTAAGACAGAAGGTTGTGTTATGTTCCCAATGAGAAATAGGTAGTATTTTCAGTTACCAGGATATACACATTTTCAATTTTGTTGCACAACACCAATTGCTTTTCAAGGTGGCTTTTCCATTCTATTCTTCCATGAGAAGTGTCTGAGAATGCCTATTATCCAACATCCTCAGCAATAATTGACAATGTTAGACTTTTAAATTGTTGCCAGAATGATGGGTAAGAAATGATATGTTATTGTTTCTATTTGATTTTTTCTGATTAATGAAGATTTTTTTCCATTCATATGTTTGGTGAATTTTTTATAATGTTCTTTGCCAAGTTTCTTATTTTCATGTTTGCATTTTCCTCATTGATTTGTAGGCATTTTTAAATAGTCATAGACAAGTACTCTGTCCAATAAACAGGTTGCATTGAAAATTTTGCTTTTCATTT
>NW_012152508.1:156671-158348 GCF_000956105.1 Propithecus coquereli | reverse complement strand
GTACAAGGGAGTGAAGACACAGAGTCATCATCCTCGTGAAGTTTCTATCGTTCCAGTTCAGTTTACCTTGCTTGTGATGAGGGTGTGTTATGAACTGAAAGTTTGTGTCTCTACAAATATTCTTATGTTGAAGGTTGAAGCCCTAACCCCAGTGTGATTATTTTGGTACATGGAGAGCTGATAAAGTTTAAATAGTTCTATAAAGAGGGCCCCAATCTCACAGGGGTAGTGCCTTATAAGACGAGGAAGAGACACCAGAGCTCACTTTGCCACGTGAAGACTGAGTAGGTGGTGACACAGACTCTCTCCTTTGACCAATACTAGACCTCTTTCTGATTAGACCTCAACCCTGGGATTTTCCCTTACTCCATCATCTCTGCCTGTTTGTTCCAGTTTTAGCAAGAATCTTGCTGGTTTATGTCAAGTAGAGGCCAAATCTGCAGGTGGCAGATACAGGCCAGGAGGGCAATTCCTAGAGGTGGAGAAACTGGGGAGCCAATTAGGGAAAGGGAATACAGAACACCTGACAATTATGTACATCAATCATCTGGTAACATCCCACACCTCCCTAAACCCTCCCTGGACCAGGCCAATAAAAGGAAACCTCCTGGGGGTCCTTAACATCTTTCTCTACTCATGGGTACTGACCTATTCCTCTCTCTGGAACGTATTCTCACTTTGTGTAGCTCTCTTCTTTTCTGCAATAAAAACTGTTTGTGTGGAATTGCTTCCTTTCTGCGATCACTCCTTCGCACCAGCCTGCTTGTGATTCTTCTAAGCAAGGAGCCAAAGAACCAGGACAAGTCCACCAAGAGGCTGCACCTGACAGTTTAGCTCAGTGAAAATCTTCTACTCAGTCTGACAACACTTAATATTGGATCGAATTACTTATCTTCCACCCTAGATCTCTTATCACCCTGGACTGACTTCAGCAAAAATCCAAAGTCTGTTTAACCAGCATTTTTCTTATCCCTGATGTTTCCACTTAGTAATTTTCCATCCACTGACCCCACCCTACTCCTTGCCTATAAATCTCCACTTGTTCTTATGGTCTTTAAGGAGTGTCACGAAGAAGTTTCTTTGACAGCAGACAGCTTCAGCCAGGTAGCTGGCTCTCACCAGGTACCAGAATCAGCCAACATTTTCATCTTGGACTTTCCAGTTCCAGAACTGTGAGAAATAAATTTCTGTTGTTCATTCCACTCTGTCTGCGGTATTTTGCTATGGCAGCCTAAGACAGGGCAGCAGCAATTTTAAAATCACCAGGTGGTTCTCATATGTAGCCAGGGTTGAGAAACACTGCCATATTATTTCTTATCATGAACATAATACAAAAGCCAAACAAAACAAGAAGCTGTTACTTGAGTCCATACACATTTTCTCTTTAAGCTTTTTGTTCTCAAATATTCCTTCCTGTGTCTCCATTTTTGTACATTCTACTCATCCTTTGATAAACTCCAATCTGAATTCTGTCATCTTTACTTTCTCTAAAGATTTCGATGTTCTTTAAGACACAAAAGCAGAGACATTCCAGTTATTTTATGTAACACTAGCAATTTTCACATTCTTGAGCTCATCCTTTTCCTTTTCTCATCTCTGCTGTGCTTTTCTGTACTTCTTTTCTGTACTCTTATTTCCATTTATTTCTACTTATTTTGCTTTCTTTTAAAAATTTCA
>NW_012152508.1:154058-154419 GCF_000956105.1 Propithecus coquereli | reverse complement strand
TCCTTAAGAAAATCACTTTTCTATAGCTTGGTTATTGTGAATAATGCTGACATGAACATGGAAGAGCAAATATCTCTTCGACATATCAATTTCAATACCTTTATACATGTACCCAGAAGTGGGATTGTTGGATCATATGGTAATTCTGTTTTTAAATATTTTTAAAGAGATATCTGCACTCTCGGGTTTATTTCGGCATTTCTCACAATAGCCAAGCTATGGAAGCAAACTATTTCCATCAATGGATGAATGGATAAAGAAAATGTGGTATATATTCACAATGGAATGTTATACAGACTTAAAAAAGAAGAAAATTCTCTCATTTTGACAACATAGATGGAACAATACAACCGTGCAATAA
>NW_012152508.1:152232-152553 GCF_000956105.1 Propithecus coquereli | reverse complement strand
TCAAAATCATATTGGAATTAATGACTGATTTGGGATTCAAACATTGACAAATTAGCTAGAGGACTATATTTAAGCAAAAGGAGAAGTATTTTCTCTTAATATTCAAATAGATTTATTTTTTAAAAGACATTGCCTTATCATCAACTTTCATTTGTTTACCACACAGTACATTTCCTAATCTGAACAAGCACCATAGATATGCAATATGAAGAAATAAGATATACCTTCTGCCTTCCAAAATTAGAAAAGATGAGTCCCCAGGATAAGACCCTGCTGTCTAATCACACACTGTCTGATGAATGGGCAGTGTCATTCTTGGAT
>NW_012152508.1:151311-151843 GCF_000956105.1 Propithecus coquereli | reverse complement strand
CTGTGGACACTGTGGAAAGACATCAATGTGATCCTGAAGAATTTGAACTTAATTTCCAAAAAAAAATTACCAAAGATATTAGTGGAGCTACTTCTTAAAATATTCATAGCTGACACTTAATAGGACATACTTTGTGCCAGGACCTATTCTAAGGTCTCCACATATATTAACTAATTTTATTCTCACATTTATCAAATATTGTTATTACTATTACTTCCATATTACTGATGAGGAAACTAAGGCACAGAGAGACTAAGTAATTTGATCAAATACATAACATCTAGGAAATGGCAACATTGGAATTAAACCAAGGTTGTCTAATGTAGTGTATACTGTCTCTCTTTGTACGATATATCATTACATATCATAAATTATGCCATGACATCCTATATTCCTCTCCAGTAGACTATGCCAGGTCACCTATAGAAGGTATTTTATAACTGGAGATTTAAGTACAGGAAATTATGATAGTTGAAAAATATTTTCAGTTTTGTAAGAGTTTGAGAATAATTTTCATATTAAAGCATAATCA
>NW_012152508.1:150009-150916 GCF_000956105.1 Propithecus coquereli | reverse complement strand
TGATTTTTCATTCCAGATAACTGCTTGTCATAGGTCTCTAACAAGAACATTAAATAGTAATAGATTTATTCAAAATAATAAGTGACTCATTGTCTTAAACACCATGACCTTCCCCCTACGCTATGATTAAAATACATATAACTTACATATTTTTTGCTGGAAATTTAAGGAATATGGTTTATGATGGTTTATTTTATGTGTCCACCTGGTATTCTGATAATAGGCCACATACCAGTCTGGATATTACTGTGAAGGCATTTTTTACATGAGATTAACATTTAAAGTAAATATTTGAATAAAGCAGATTACTCTACATAAGGTGAGTGGGCCTCATGCAATCAGTTGAAGGCCTTAAGAGTAAACAGAGTAAGTTCCCTGAGAAGGAGGTGATTCTGCCTCCAGACTTACCATCAGACTGGAGCTACAATACCAACTCTTTCTTGGTTCTCTTGCCTGCTGGCCCATCTTGCAGATTTTGGACTTGCGGATCTCCACAATTGTGAGTCAATTTCTTAAAATTTCTCCCTCTCTCTCTCTCTCTCTCTCTCTCTCTCTCTGTATATATATATATATATATATATATATGTGTGTGTGTGTGTGTGAGTGTGTGTGTATACATATACATACCAGGATTGAGCCTCTAAAATATGATCTTTCCTAAGTTGTAATGTGCCAATTTATTGAAAGTATGACATAAGAGAAAAATTTTGATCATTACTGAAATCCAGATTAAAAACAAAGATATACATTGATTCTATAATTTCTTCACTTTCTATCATCTATTTGTAGGTTAGCAAAATGAAATTCAATTATGCTTATTATCTTTAAGTCAAAATCATATTGGAATTAATGACTGATTTGGGATTCAAACATTGACAAATTAGCTAGAGGACTATATTTAAGCAAA
>NW_012152508.1:147128-149549 GCF_000956105.1 Propithecus coquereli | reverse complement strand
AAGATTGTGTTCCCACTTTCATTTTAAATATTGCTATTTTATTCTTTGGGAGAGACAAAAAAGTTCAGCATAGAGGTTCCAAATTGATAGATTCTAAGTTCGTAAAAAATATGTTTTTTGGGGGAATGACTGTTCTTTCTCTTCTCTTAGTCATCTTGTCTATATCACTCTTCCTTTTTTCTCTTTTTACAATGTTATTACTTCATGTCTTTTTTCTTTTTTTGCCCAGCATTATGTAATTTCATTTTTTTTATGTGTGCTCAAGTATTCATCCCCCACAAGCAATTACAAGTGCCATGTCAGCACAAAGTAATTACATGCTTTTATAGATTACTTGATAATTATTCCTGACATTACTAAGTACTTTCAAATATTAATGTGTAATGTTGCTGGAATTCATGATAAACCATTTAGATACATTTCTGAAGGAAAAATAAACTCACATTGGAAAGCATTTGTATTCTATTTTCTTCATTTGCACATGAAAAAGGAACAAATGCATACACAGATAATACTATTTACTGAACATAAAGTGATTGTTTACCAAAAATAAGTGATCTTGATTTTCCCAGAGAAGAGCAATATTAGCCACAAGTTTATGAAATCACAAAATATTATCTCATTTTCATCGATTGATTTACTTGACAAATATTTATTGGATGTTTGTTTACCCTTTGTCAGGAATAGTGCTCAATTCCCGGGATATATTGGGAAGCAAAATCAAACGTGGTTCCCGTCCTGTTTTTTTCTTTTTCAGCCTCGTGGAGTAGATAAAGATTTATCAAATACTCACACAAGTAAATTATTAAAGTTGCAACTTTGTTAAGGACTATGAATGGGTGTACCACAATATAATATGGAGATTTAACCTAATCTATGTTGAGGGAAAAGAGAAAATTGACTATTTATTCAATATTTGAAGGATAAATAGGATATAAATTTGCAAAATGAATTCCAGACAAAGACTTCAGTTTTGGAGAAAATGCAAGAAAGATGTATGGCAGATTCACAGAAAGGAAGGCAGGATGTGACACAAGATGCAAAAGATATGTGCCTGTTATATACTATGTTGAAGATTATGGTCATATGCAAAAGATTTATGGGGCACATTTTCAGGGATTTAAGCATGCTGGAAATATGATCAGACCTGAGGCACCTAAGTGGAGATCTAGGAAGAAATTGAAGAATTAACACAGCCTTTCAGATGAGAGCTAATAAGTAGGGATTTAGGTTGTAGTGCTACAGAAAGAAAGAGGAGAATGATTCTGAGAGATATTTAAGTAGTCAGGATATGGTGAAACAGAGGGGAAGTGAAAGAAATGTCAAGAATCTCATATTTCTGACTTGTGCAACTGAAAATAGAGAACAATGGAAGAGGACTGGGTTTTTAGGGAGGATCATGAATTCTATTACTGGTTTTTGGCATGTTCATTTTGAAAATACTTTAAATCTTCTCAAGTGGTTATGCCAAATAAATAGGTAAATATATAAGCTGGATCTCAAATGGAAATTCTTAGGCAGATTTTGGTGCTCAATAGATGTTTAATAAATGAAGAAAGAATAGCTTGTGTGAATTACTCAAGTTTAATAGTAGAGTCAGATTATAAATGTTGCTCTTGTAACCCTATAACCTTTTTACTATGCCATGATGCCTCATTTTGATATTTTATTTTAATGAGATAGCTCTTAAACACCTATTACTTAAACTCGTTGATAGCTATCTCAACTGTGTGCTCTCCTAGGGTAAGAGATGCTTTTAATGACTCATCCAGGTCCCCTAGCTGCTATGAATATTGGCTACTAATGATTCCCAGAGCCCCTTCTACAAAGTATTTCCCTGTAACAATTAAAACTACTTCATCAGAGAGATCTTTCATACCTGGTACTTTGCAGCCAATGACTAATTCTTATGAGGATACAAAGGCTAGCTTCCTTACCTCAAGTTGGGACAACTTTGCAGTGTAATTTATACTTCAATCTTTACTCCATTTGGATCAGCCTAAGGCTAAACGAAAACCTAAGATTACATTCTAGCCCAATCATTTCCAGTTCTCTCACTTCCTTTCAGGTTTCTGTTCCAATGTTATGTTACAACCACCCACAAACTGCATGGCTTTAAAACAACATTTATTTTACTCGCAAGTTGAAATTTGAGCAGAAATTGATGGGGACAGCTTCTGGTAACCATTGCTCCATCTGTTCTGCTCTTTGTTTCCATGTATTTGACTTATTTTTAGATTCCAAATATGAGTGAGATCTTACAGTATACTTCTTTCTTTCTTTGGCTTATTCACTTAAGTATAATGTTCTTTAGGTTCATCCATGTTGCCACAAATGGCAGTGTCTCCCTTTTTAAGGCTGAATAATATTTCGTCATATATATATATGTGTGTGTGTGTATACATATATGTGTGTGTGTGT
>NW_012152508.1:145594-146401 GCF_000956105.1 Propithecus coquereli | reverse complement strand
TTGCCAAGGCTAGTTTCAAGGAGCTTTTCACCCATGTTTTCTTCTAAGAGTTTTATGGTTTCAGGTCTCATATTTAGGTACTTAATCCATTGAGTTTATTTTTGTGTTTGGTGTAAGATAAGGGCTCCATTTAATTATTTTGCATGTAGATATCCAGTTTCCACCAAACCATTTATTAGAGACTATCCTTATCTTCTGAGCCATATTTTGCTTTCTTTTATTTCACCATTATAAACCAAGTTATTTTCATACCAATGTACATGTAAGTAATCTTTCAGCTTTACAATCTGGAGAAACACAAGTTGTTGATGTTAATTACTCCTCTGCCACCTGTGTTTTCAGTAAAAGGCTCTGCCAACTGACTTAGGTTTAATTGTTACTACATTTAGAACTTCTGAGATTTTTAAAAAATATTTGAATAACTTTGTGAACCATGAAAAAATATTTATTGATTCAAATGAAAATATTTCTCAGTGTTTCCTATGGACTGTACCTACTGTTAGGTACTTTATAAAAATGAATATAATTGATTTTCACATGTGCACAAGGAGACTAATATTTGTCCCTGCTAAAAAATGAGAAACTGAGACTTAGAAAAATTAATTTTCCTTGACTGGGTAAAAGAGATGGTAAATTTTAAAAGCAGAGATTATAATCTATGATTCTCTAACTCTAAAATGAATATTTATTTTATTGCTGTTGGCATTTCAATAATTTAAAGAAAATGATCAAATAATTCTTGAACAAATGATTGGAAAATTCTAAACAATATAACCTGGAAAATTAATTGGTTTTACCTTGGGTCTC
>NW_012152508.1:143404-144544 GCF_000956105.1 Propithecus coquereli | reverse complement strand
AATAGTAAGAAAACTTTCTGAATTAGTGAAATTCCTGGGTGATGATGGCATAAAGGACCATACAATGTGACTCAATAATCATTTGTCATGTAACATTCTTAGTCAAATAACTAAGTTGGATACAGTACAACAGATTAATGGTAGATGTTGACATAAGTGTCTAAATTGCAGACCAACCTATTTCTTAGCAGTTTTTAAAGGCTGTCTTTATTTTCTGTAAGGAGAATATATTCTTTAAATCATTTGTGATAGAATTTATAAAGGATAACTATCAATTGTATATACTGCCTAATCTTATTAACCACATTTGAATCAACTAGTGCTCAGGAATTTTGTAACAGGTTACTTGCTTCTGGTCTATTGAAAACATATATTTTCTAACATTTTCATTAAAGCTTCTTCAAATTCCACATAATTCCATTAATGCTTATTAAATGAGAGTACTATTTTGTGCCTGATCTAGAGTTTTGTATCATATGGACAGGGACCAACCTGGTCAGTCAACAAATATTTAGTTAGTGCCTAACATATGCCGCTAGGTGTCTGTTCTAAATACAAGTTAGCTGCAAAAGGAATGAGAACTGACTAGGAACTACCCCAAATCCCTGGCTGACTGCTAAGCTTGCATGAACAAGGGACACAAGGAAATATAGTCCAAAATACAAGAAAATTTTATCTTTGAAGAACAGAACTTAACTGAGATTTTCTTGTATGTTTCCTTCTGAATTTCATCAGCCCAAATGCAGCTTACGCTGCAGAAAGTGAACAATTTACTAGCTTGAGGGACCAGATGACAAATATAGAGGCTGGCACAATGGCCGGAAATTTAGAGGGGGGGATTTCCAGAAGAATAGGAGCTACAGAGATGCACTATCCATCACTAACCTATGACTTCTGAATTAAAACTTCTTCACACATTGCTTTCAACACAACCTTCTCCAACACACATAGCCACCCTCCTGAACCTCTTATGAAAACCCTTACACTCGGTTGGTTGGGGAGACAGATTTGAGGCATTTCCCCCATCTCCCAGGTGACATCAACTATAATAAATTACCTTTATTACTTGTCTCAGTAATTGGATTTCTGTGTGGTGAGAAATCAGACCCGAGCTAGAACCCCCTTGTGGGTTTGGTAACA
>NW_012152508.1:128432-129732 GCF_000956105.1 Propithecus coquereli | reverse complement strand
TAAATATTTGCTCAATAAAATTTAAATAATGAATAAATGAGCATGAATACACATATATCAATTTGAGTTATATCTTGTCCAATGAGATGCTGCAGTAACAGCTTAACTATGTTTTATTTTATCAATTAATTCTTTAGCTTATAAATACAGTTGCATTCAATAATAAAAGAAAAGACAAATATCTTTGGAAGGTATTTATAAAACAGAATTCTTTTTCCGAATCAGCAAATCACAAACAATATCAATGAATGGATTCTTCTCCCCGGATAGTAGATTTTATTATCCTGCTGTATGTATAATTGGGGTGGTATTGCATCACATTATTATTTAACGTCTATTGAGACCTAATTGTAATTTCAAATCCATAGTGAATATAGAATATAGCTTTTATCATGGTATGTTTATAATGTAATGGATTTTTCTTTTCTGCTTGGGTATTCAGTATTGTAGAGTAGAAGTGAAACTCTGCAAGCATTCAAAACAATCATTGCGAGTTACAAACAACAATTAGTATTTTACCACAGCAAAATAATGGCCTATTTGCTGTATTTACAAACTCAAAAACATAGGAAAAAGCCTGTAAAACTAGTAACCACTTGATAGATTTAAGTCAAAATTTGTTCAGTCTGTGTGTGTGTTTGTGTGTGTGTGTGTGTGTGTGTGTGTGTGTGTTTGTATGTGAGAGAGAGAGAGAGAGATTCCATTTTGAAGTGTATATTGCAAGGGAATTTACTTTTCTTTATTTTTCCTTTGCATTTAGGGATACTCCATCTGATTGTAGAAGCACACATTGCTAAGTTTAGTACAAATAAATTAAGTATACATACATAATAAATTATGATATTAAAATATCTTTTCAATAAAAATAACTGGTAGGTTCCTAACATAGCTATATAATTTTTTTTTTTTTTACATTTTCTGAGATTGTACAAGACTGGCAGTATTTTAACATCTGAAAGCTTAATAGATTTCACCAATTAAGGCACAAGGCCCTGCAGATTTTGGGGGGATGGATGGCTTTTTTTATGAAATGAATATGTTTAAAGTTGGGGCTATTTGGGTTTTGGATTTATTCTTGAATCAGTATTTATTATAATGTACCTTTTCCAAGTAACTTTTACATTTTTTTAAGCCATTGAATGTTTTATCACATAGTTTATGATAAATTTGAATAAGTATTCAAAATTAAATATTTCCCTATAAATTCCAATTTAGCTATATACCATAAATGAAATGTTCTCTTTTCTTTATTATTCATTTTGAAATATTTTCTAATCTCATTATGATTTCTTCTTTACTC
>NW_012152508.1:124968-128189 GCF_000956105.1 Propithecus coquereli | reverse complement strand
ATAAAGTCATGTATCTACCACTACAATCAAGATGCAGAATACTTATCTCACCATAAATAATTTATTTATTATGCCCCTTTAATAGTCAACCTCTCTCTTGATATCCTGTTCCCAAATCCAAGATAACCTGTTCTCCATGCCTATAAATTTGCCTTTTCCAGAAAGTTACCTAAATGTAGTCATACAGTATGTAACGTTGGAATCTAGCTTGAAGTAACTTAGGAATGCATAGTTGAGATGCATTTGTGTTTATGTGTAAACCAATAGTTTATTTTACACATTTTATATCTGAATGGTATTATAAAGCTGTACTACAGTTTACTTTTCTGTCCAGTTTTTGATCGTTGTGAAGTAAGCTGCTATCTGCATTTGCATTAACATTTGCTACTCATGTTCAGGCGTTTTTGTGAATGTAAATATTCATTTCTCTTAGGTAAATATCTAGGAATGGAACTGCTGTGTCATAGGGTAAGTGTATATTTAAATGTGTAAGAAATTGACAAATTGTTTTCCAATGAGGAAAATAAAATTAAAATCTACAGAAGCACCCAAGGCCAAAAACTTGATAGAAGTGAAATGGATATACCCTAGGAATGCATCATGGAAGGTACAGTGCATTTGCCATTTGCAAAGTTGAAGTGTCCAGTGCTTGCTTATATGTGTCTTTAATTAATTACACAGTGTATATAGTATGTTTGGCTGGATTAAAAATAATTTTTAGTGGCAGACATATATGTTTTCTCTCTTTTCCCATGAAAGAACATTGGAGCTTAAAATGATAAAAACGTATACAATATTTATTATGCCTCTCTCTTCCCTTTTTTTTTAATTTAATCTGGGGAGAATTTAGTCAGCTGAATTGAGTGTGTTTGTAATCTAATAAGTAAATCTCTATAATGAAGGGTCATTCTGGTTGAACCAGACAAGATAGAGAAATTCTTTTAATAAAGAAAAATTGAGGTCAAAGACCTCAATTTTTGTATTTAAACATTTTTAACATTCTATTCAATATAATATTTTAACCTCTGGTTTTAAAATTGTAGGATTGAAATTATAATTCTGACCCTATTGAGTTAGGGTAAAAGTGTATGGTCTGTCAGAGTGCTATCTTCTAACATGAGTAAACTGACAGAAATGGTAACATTATAAAAGGACTAAAATGAAAGTTATTTTAAATACTATAATGAGAGATTGCCTTTTTAATTGGAAATAATTCAGTCTATTATAATTTTGAAAATTAGAGTAGAATACTACAAGATTATATTGAATCAGTATTTTAGATTTGGATTCGACTTATTATTTATGTTCTTATTGTCTACTATGGTAAATAAAAACATTATTTAAAGTTATCACGTTATGTTAAAAACCAATTGAGCATCAAAATTGTAGTTCATTGTGATATCATTATTTAAAAGAAGAGAGGAACACAAAATATATTATGAATAACTCATCCAGTGTGAGCTAATGTATTTCCTGATCTCTTTAAATGGTGTTCTGTTTCATAACGCATATGCGAAAACATTAATTTTCCCTCCTTGGCATACCCATCTTGATAGCAGTGTGATGTCCTAGCCAGCCTCTTATCACTTTTTTATATATCTTCAGCCTATTTTACACCCAGTCCCCTAGACTTCTAGGTGGTATTTGTGAAATAACTGTAAGTTCTCTAATTATTTTACTGCTGCTCTTAGGTATACTACTTAATCGAGTCTTATGTGAACATCAGTAGCTTTTTGTAGGCCATATAGCATGATGAATGACACCTTTATTTAAACAGTATGTATAAGTAAAAGAAAAGAAAGAGAAAATATATTAAAACAGCCACCCAGCAAGCCAGATAAATAGGAAAAGAAAGTCAGACGGATGATTATAAGGAGACCAGTGCTTTGATTTGGGCTATATCCTTCTTTTATACTACAGATTAAATATCGTCTTCACCCAATAAAACTTTCCCAATGGACATTTGTCTACCTTGGTATTATTCTTACTTTCTTCTTGAAATACCTTAGATAAAAGGACCAGTTCATCTCCTCTCAACTATATATTAAATAGTTTTGGCTGTGTGTAGGAGAGGGCATCCATTAGTCGGAACCAGTTATAACTATTTTTACTAAAGTTATTTTGTGTGTAGAAAGACCAAAGATGGCCCAAACTCATTCCTACAATGGTAACATTTGCTTATATGCCTGGAAAAATGAATACCAATGGGAAAAAAAAGAATGTATTTTAGGGTTTGGGAATAGAAAACATACGGTACATGTGATATTATGCAATGATAACAAATGACCCAACTTTCATGACATTCTTTCCAATCTAAATCTAGGGGCAGCTTCTGAAACTATCACAGTAGGGCAATCTAGGACTCTAGTTGATCAGAGTTTACACAAAAGTATAGACTTTCCAAAGAAATTTCATGCCTGTTGTTCTGGTTAGGATGGTATAAATTATTTTTGTTCTTTTGATAATTTTGAAGTCTGAAAAGAAAATAGTGAAAAAGTAAACTTAATTTTTTAAAACTTATATGTCATCCCACTCAATATTTTGATAATAGAAAAATAAAGTTATATTGAACTTAACTTTGGATTTAAAATACAAAGGGAAACTGAAAATTACAGTAAAGCCCAAACCATTCATGGTAATATTAATTACACAATTGGCATGATTTTATGATTCACTATTATTTGAAATCTATCTTAAATCATTATCATTGTTACCTAGCATGTTGGTTATATATTGCTGCATTTAAAAAATCCAAAAATTGTAGCTTAAACATTAGCATATTGTCAAGTTTCTGTGGTTTTATTGGGTTCAGCTAGGCGATTGATGCCTGGTATTTCTGATGTTGGTGCAGTCAAATGGTAGCTGACACTGGAGTCATCTGAAGGCTGAATTGGGCTGGAAGTTCAAGATGTAAGAAGAGGGGCTATGCATAAATATGGACACCAGGAGGGGGTCCATCTTTAAAGACTGACTAACACACTTTTTTAGACTATGGTGCTGGTATATAGAATGTTACACAAGAAAGGTATCACTTTAGAAATTGCAGCAAAATATTTTAGTCACAAGGGTAGATTTTGGAAGGAATTTATCAATAACTTTTTCTTCGTATAGAGATATACACAATAATTAATGAAACCAAACACCACCTACACCTTGTGGGTTTCACTGGATAGATAATCATAAATTACATTTTGTCAATACACATAATATTTAAATGGAAA
>NW_012152508.1:123034-123428 GCF_000956105.1 Propithecus coquereli | reverse complement strand
TTCTTTATTATTCATTTTGAAATATTTTCTAATCTCATTATGATTTCTTCTTTACTCTATTGGTTACTTACAGATGTGTTGGCTAATTGTCAAATATTTGGTGGAGAGGTTCTAAATATCTATTCTTCTTGCATTCTTATTTGATACTGTTGTAATCAGAGAACATATTTTATAAAATGTCAATATTTTGACATTTATTGAGTATTCTTTTATGTCCCAGCTCATGGATTATCTTGATGAAATTTTCCTGTGTAATGTAATTAGTGTGTTTTCTTTGATTATTGAGCATAGCATTTCGTTAACATTGTTTTGATCAAATTGTTTAATAGTGTTTTAACATTCTTCAAAATGACTTTCTCACTTAAAATTTTTTCTACCCTTTCATTTTCAACAT
>NW_012152508.1:121154-122984 GCF_000956105.1 Propithecus coquereli | reverse complement strand
TAAAATTTTATTTACAATATTTGTATTATTTCGTCATTAATGGTTTAATGGGCTCTAATTTTTTAAGTTTCACTTTGTTCAACAATATGCATTTTTAACTTATTAAAGCTTTCTAAATTCTTGTTTTTGGGCAGATAGAGTAACAAAGACTAAATTTCTCAGTCTGCATAAAACAAACAAAAAACTGAGTAAAGTATATGTAGTAATACTTTTCAAGATACTGAACATCAAGCAACGAGTGATACTAAACCCTTAGGCTGGAGAGAAAAATTCAAAATGATGAAAATCCTACAACTGCATTATCTTACAACCTTGATAGAGTTTCCAGGGAGAGGCAATCACAACAAAGACTCTGAGACTGCTAACTTAAAGAGATGAAAAGAATTTAGGAAGACCAAACTGTGAGGGGTCGTAGGACAGAGTCCCAAAGAGAAGGGAGCTGCACAAAGTGAGCACTCTAGACTTCTGCACAAGGTCCTCCTGGAGTATTCCACAGAGGAATTGTGAGTGCATATGTATGAGCAAACTGCCCAAGGCCAGAGAAAGAACCACCCAGAACGATTACAGAGAATAGTACCCAGTACTCACTCAGAGCTGATAGTGTCTTTTCTCACCAGTATCATAATTCATGGATTATAGGGTAGAGTATACAGAAGAGTCTTACCCCAGGAGTGAAAAATTGTGAGAATCCTGAGTTGAGCCCTCAGGATTGTACTTCTTGTGTGGAAGCCAACAATAACTTGCCTATGTTCTGAAAAATTACAGCAATTTGCACTTTAGGATAATCATAAGATGGGATTTGTTTGCCTTGAACACTAGGGGACACAGAAGGGAACAATCTGTCAGATTGGCCTCATTCTGATGCTTGGAGTCTTTTGACAGTAGCCTCAATTAAATGCCATATGAAACACTGAACAGATTGGGTCTCAACCACCATCACTGAGATTAATCAAAGTGGCTGATGGAGATGGCATATGAATGGGAAGGCAAAATAGCATAGAAACTAGAAGTGGATTTATTGGAAGACAGTATTCCATGGGTTTCTTTCATTTCTGTACATTTTTTATAGAAACATTGACAGCTTTTGTTCTAAACTATATGTTCAGGAATGTTTGCATAGCAAATAGCAAACAGCTTCAGCCAGCTGAGACTGTTTACATCTGGGGCAGAGGGAAAACTTATGTCCATGCAATGATAATCAAGATAATGTCTTCCCCCAAGATAAAGGCTGGACAGTTTTGACCACAGCCCCATTATGATGTCAGAGTTTACTTAAACTCGTATTTTTTAGTTGCACCTCGAATCTATTGTGTGTGCAATATCCACTGGACTGGGTGTACAAAATCCACTGCGTGTGCAACATCCAGCAGGGATGCTCCTCATTGTCTCCCTGGGGCTTGCTGGTGAGTTGGGACCACTGTGAACACACAGGTCATGTTGCTTGCTATGCTAACAGTAATAACATCCTTTGTCTCCGACTCGGGAATTGGTCTTTTGCTAACTTGGCAAGCAATTTGTTGATGGTTTCTTATTAATTATCTGGTCTCCACTGTTCCTGATCTTTTGATCTCCATTATTGCTAGCCATTATTCATGTTTTTCCACTTAAGTAATCTCTTTTCTGCTTTGATTCTTTTCAAGATTCTTTATTAGTTTCAGAGATTATCTATGATACTTCTGGATGTGGTTTTATTATTTATTTTGCTTGGAAATCCTGAGATTTTTAAATCTGTGAGTGAAGGATTTTTAATTGAAATTGGGAAATTATCAACCATTTTTTCAAATGTTTCTGTTTTATTCTACTTCTCTTTAAATTTTGAAAATTGAGTTG
>NW_012152508.1:114786-117064 GCF_000956105.1 Propithecus coquereli | reverse complement strand
TTAATTTATTCATTCATTCAATAAATATTTGTGGATTGCCTATAATGGTCAGGGAACTATGCTTGACACTGAATACAATGAGCAAAACTTTGCTTTCAGCTCTGACATGAGAAGAGCTTGAAAATTGTTATATGACATACTTATGGCAAGAAAAAAGCTGAAAAATCTGAAAATCAACAACTTTTCATGGACTCATCAGAGAAGTTAGGATGTATTACTCAGGGTTCTTCAGAGAAACATAACCAACAAGACATACACACACATACACACACACACACACATATATCAGGAATAGGAATTCTCTCATAGTTATGGAGACTGAGAAGTCCCAAGGTCTGCTCTCTGTAAACTGGAGACCCAGGAAGCTGATGATATAGTTCTAGCCCAAGCCTAAAGACCTTAGACTTCAGGCCTGAGAACCAAGAGTGCCATTGGTGTAATTCTCAGCACAAAGGCAGAAGACTGGTGTCTCAGATTAAGCAGCAAACGAAGCAAAAGAATCCACATTTCCTGTAACATTGTTCTATTCAGACCCTCAATGGATCCAACGATAGATGATATACACCCACACTGGGGAGGGTAATCTGCTTTACTCAGTGTACGGATTTAAACACTAATATCTTTCAGAGACACCATCACAGACACATGTATAGTAATATTTAATCAAATACCTAGGCACCCAATTAAATAGTCAAGTTAACACATAAAATTACTTGTCATCTTGGCACCCATGTGCATTTCCCTAAACCATATCTAATTTTCAAATAAAGGCAATAACATGGTCACAATTCCACCAAACATAATATAATTATCCTATATATAATACAATTGAAAATGCACTAGCCCATTCCCCAGAAGCAGAATTAAGGTACTTGAGTGATGTTTACTCTTCTTGATATCCTTTAACTTAAAAACCATAATGTAAAATTAAGAATGCTTAAATACCATGATATGAAGTCTATGTTACATGATAAGGAAATAAGAGAGGAATAAAAAAATATTAAGCACACACACATGCACACACAGAGACATTTATAACAAAATAAGGGGGGGAATACTCATGAAAATTAAAGTCCTCATTTATATAATGGGTCATATGATCATAGTTTGTGTTTAATGATACCTTCTTCCACTACCCATTCTAGATTTCTTTGCCTTCAGCAATCACCACAGTTGGTTGTGGGTTTTTATCTAATGAGTGACCCAAAACTTCACTCCTGAGGTGTCTAGACCATTAGTAGTACTGCCTGCATAGGTTTGTTGTAGTTTATCATTGATTTGCTTGGTAATACTAAGAAATACCCTACTCCAGACACATTCTTCTTTACCTCCACTGCAGAATCATAATCCAATTTCCCCTTGATGGTCAGGATTGATCACCCCAGCCAGCAAAATAACCCCCTTCTTTGCCTGTTGATTTGAAGGCATGAGGAACCCAAAATGACCAGATGGCAGTCTTAACTTTCAGATCAATGAAATAATTGTTGTGTCTTTTGGTGGAAACATTCTTCCCTCTGAAATTAAGGCATCTAGGCCAGTATATAATAAAGTCATGGGAACAGGGAACAAAAATTTTGCTAGTGGGTCACTAGGGATAATAGTAAGTGATACCACTTCTATTTCTACCCCTTGATGCCTAGACCAATAAGTCCTGGCTATGGGAGAAAGAACAACATATATGGATGCTAATTCAAGCATACCTGGTCTTCTGCAGAATCTAGCCCTTGGCCTAACCCCACAAGATACTGCCATCTAGCAAGTAAGTATGTAAAAAAAATGTTCAATAAAATATGTCATCAGGGAATTGCAAATTATAACAATAATGAGATACCAATACCTACTATTTGAATGGCTAAAACCCAAAACACTGATAACACCAAATGCCCGCTATGATATGGAGTAACAGGAACTCTCATTCATTGCTGGTGGGAATGCAAAGTGGTACAGTCACTTTGGAAGACAAAGCTAAACATAGTCTTACCAAAAAGCAAGTAATCATTCTCCTAAATATTTTCCTAACAGATTTAAAAATTTACACCAGAGGAAAAACCTACAATTGAATGTTTATAGCAGCTTTAATCATAGTTACTAAAAAATGGGAGGCAATCAAGATATTCCTCAATAGCAGAATAGTAAAACAACCTATGATACATATACACAATTGAATCATTGTTCAATAATAAAAAGAAATGAGCTAGCAAGCCAGAATAAGACTTGAAGGAACCTTAAATTCATATTAATAAGTGAAAAAAACAATCTGAAAAGCCTACATGTTTTA
>NW_012152508.1:108048-114736 GCF_000956105.1 Propithecus coquereli | reverse complement strand
AAATAAAATGGTACTTCTTGAAATTAAAAAAAAAATGCTTTAGACAATATATTACAGAGGATCTAGATTCTCTTAATTCCACTAAAGAGTTTTAATTTTTGTTTTGGCGAGTAGTTTGCTTACTGGCTGACAACCTTGATCTTGAGTAACTTTGGTTTGATGCTTTGTTAGATTTGATGTGAGGAAAGCCCAGAATTCTTTTAGCTCTGTATTATCGATTTCCAAACTCTTTATCTGCAAATTTTTTGTTTTTGTTACTTAGTTCATGTGAGTATTGACCAGACCTCCCTCTAGGGCTTACTCTGTTCTCAAGAGGTACCTTTTCTCATCAACCAGATTTACATGTTGGGTACGAATGACATATCTCCAGCATGGCTGGGCTGGATCTTCAATGTCTTTGAGCATTGACATACCACTATTGCTACTGTTTTGCTTTCGTCTTCGTAACAGATGCTCTCTGATAAACCCCACATATACACGGCCAAGTCTGGGACCAAAGACACATGGAGGAATGTGGACATAGGCTTCTGGATCCCTTCAATATGTAACTGTCTCTTCTGTGGTGACTTGACCCTATGATTCAAGCATTTTGGCAGCTTCATTCTCAGATATTTAAAATCATAAATCTACTTGGATTCTAGCTCCCTCGCTGTAGTCATAGATTGCTCATGGGAAAAAATCTGAAGTGATATAATAGCTTCCATCCTTTCAGGAGTTTCACATCTCTCAAGAATTGCCTGAAAGTATTCTTCTTATAAGTCCAGTTTTATACATAGTTGTTTATGGTAGGAGTGTGAGTCCAGTAGCAGTTACTCCATTATGACTGGAAGTCCTAACTTTATATTTTTACTGCATAGTTATGCATTCCTGAGGAATGTTTGCTTTCAAATTTATACATTTAAACTTTAAAATAAATTACCACTACATCTGTTATTTTATTATGCTTTATTTTACTCACCATTTTCGTGAGTTTCATCCAGACAACTTCCTGCAACATTTTGATTGCTGTGATCATTTCAATTGATTAATATTCCACAAGTTATGTATTTCTTCAACTGTCATTGGCCAGTGTAATTACAAAAATGCTGCCATGAAAATCTACATTTATACCCCTCGATCTACTCCAGTAATTCAGAAGTGATATGATATTGACTTCTTCAAAGATGAGGATGGTAGTGTTAGTTAGTGAGAAGTGGTCACATTCTGAACACATAGCTTTTTGGAAGAAGAGCCAACAAGATTCCTTGATGTGTTTTGTTATGGTGAAAAAAGGAAACTATAATTATAAAGGGGTTTTGGCATGAAAAGGTGAAAATATGTACTTGTCATTTACTGAGTCCATAAGTGGAGCAGATTTGGTATGAAACATTGAAAATTATTTGCTGTAGTGAAATTAAGGTAATTGTTAAAACACTGAAGTGGATTTTCTGAGTAGTTAGTTGTATATATACAATCTTAGATTTTAGGGAGAATGTCTTGATGAAAATATGTATTTAGGAGATATTAGTATATTAGTATATGGATAGAAGTTTCAACATAGGATGACATCCTTATAGGGATGAGAATGACTAGGGAAAAGGAGGTTCGAGGACTGGTTTCTGTAGTATTCCCTTCCTAAGAATTCAGAAATCTCAGGGAAAATGAGCAGCAAAAACTGAGAGGTAAAAGAAGCGAAAAAAAAAAAAAAAAACAAAACAGAAAAATGTGCTCTCCTAGGACCAAGTGAAAATATTATTTTAAGGATGAGAAAGTGATCAAATGGATCAACCACTACTGAGAGGTAAAATATGTTAAGCACACTCACTCAAGTCTACTTTTCTCTTTTTTGAGTCTCCCTTCTTAGCATACTGTTTTTTATAGTTACTGGTTTCATTTATCACTATACAAATAATTGACAAATCACAACACATTTGCTTTTGTCCCATCAATATACTAAAATTAGCTTTGCCAAAATTATTAAATTATTTCCTTGTTGTTGACATGAAATGAACCTTATCAGTTCTCTTAGGAACATTTTCTACAGGTAATTTTTTCTTAATCAATTTCCTATTCTTGTTTTCTGTGTTGTTTTTATTCTTTATGTATTCACCTGGCTTTTTCCTTAACTTTATTTTTGGTAAATACTGGAGCTCACTAAGCTCTATTTTTGTGGACTATTCCATTTATTTCAATGCCTTAAATGTAGTATTTGTCAGGTTTCCATACTTCAATTATTCCATACTTTAATTATTATCTAATGATGACTTCAAATTTAAATCTCATGCCCAGACCTATCTTTTAGGCTTCATACATATACATCCAACATGCTACTAAATTCTTAGATGTTCTACATACACTGAAGAGTAAGGTGTGCAAAACTGATTTCATCCTAACTACCACTCCAAATCCCAACTTGACCATAGCCTTATATTTCCAATTTCAATGAATTCTAAGCTTCTAAACCAATTCTCATCTGAGGAACTAAGAGGTCATTATTAATTCTTTAGGTTTCCACTTTTTCCCTAAGTTCTATTAATTCTAATTCTTAAATATCACACTTATACTTACCTTGATCGTCATTATGCCCTACCTCATATTACCATCATATCCTATTCTGTTCAAATTATCCCAGGTGGTTTTCCTATGATCATTCCTTTAAAAGACAGCTAAAGCTATCTTTAGCAAATACATTTGAGATTGTGTTGAGCCCGTAGGCCTTTAATAGTTCACAAAGTTCAAACCCCTTAACTTGGTCTTCAAAGCCTCTTAATTTATGTCACTGACAATGATTCCATTATATAGTCGCCATTTTGAAATAAATTTCTCCTTCTTCCCAGTCCTATTTCCCGAATACTTTTAGTTCCTTGAATGCATTTTGTTTATATTACTCCCTAGCTTTTAGCTTTTTCTTAATCCTTTCTTCTCTAATATATTAATTAATTTATTCATTCATTCAATAAATATTTGTGGATTGCCTATAATGGTCAGGGAACTATGCTTGACACTGAATACAATGAGCAAAACTTTGCTTTCAGCTCTGACATGAGAAGAGCTTGAAAATTGTTATATGACATACTTATGGCAAGAAAAAAGCTGAAAAATCTGAAAATCAACAACTTTTCATGGACTCATCAGAGAAGTTAGGATGTATTACTCAGGGTTCTTCAGAGAAACATAACCAACAAGACATACACACACATACACACACACACACACATATATCAGGAATAGGAATTCTCTCATAGTTATGGAGACTGAGAAGTCCCAAGGTCTGCTCTCTGTAAACTGGAGACCCAGGAAGCTGATGATATAGTTCTAGCCCAAGCCTAAAGACCTTAGACTTCAGGCCTGAGAACCAAGAGTGCCATTGGTGTAATTCTCAGCACAAAGGCAGAAGACTGGTGTCTCAGATTAAGCAGCAAACGAAGCAAAAGAATCCACATTTCCTGTAACATTGTTCTATTCAGACCCTCAATGGATCCAACGATAGATGATATACACCCACACTGGGGAGGGTAATCTGCTTTACTCAGTGTACGGATTTAAACACTAATATCTTTCAGAGACACCATCACAGACACATGTATAGTAATATTTAATCAAATACCTAGGCACCCAATTAAATAGTCAAGTTAACACATAAAATTACTTGTCATCTTGGCACCCATGTGCATTTCCCTAAACCATATCTAATTTTCAAATAAAGGCAATAACATGGTCACAATTCCACCAAACATAATATAATTATCCTATATATAATACAATTGAAAATGCACTAGCCCATTCCCCAGAAGCAGAATTAAGGTACTTGAGTGATGTTTACTCTTCTTGATATCCTTTAACTTAAAAACCATAATGTAAAATTAAGAATGCTTAAATACCATGATATGAAGTCTATGTTACATGATAAGGAAATAAGAGAGGAATAAAAAAATATTAAGCACACACACATGCACACACAGAGACATTTATAACAAAATAAGGGGGGGAATACTCATGAAAATTAAAGTCCTCATTTATATAATGGGTCATATGATCATAGTTTGTGTATAATGATACCTTCTTCCACTACCCATTCTAGATTTCTTTGCCTTCAGCAATCACCACAGTTGGTTGTGGGTTTTTATCTAATGAGTGACCCAAAACTTCACTCCTGAGGTGTCTGGACCATTAGTAGTACTGCCTGCATAGGTTTGTTGTAGTTTATCATTGATTTGCTTGGTAATACTAAGAAATACCCTACTCCAGACACATTCTTCTTTACCTCCACTGCAGAATCATAATCCAATTTCCCCTTGATGGTCAGGATTGATCACCCCAGCCAGCAAAATAACCCCCTTCTTTGCCTGTTGATTTGAAGGCATGAGGAACCCAAAATGACCAGATGGCAGTCTTAACTTTCAGATCAATGAAATAATTGTTGTGTCTTTTGGTGGAAACATTCTTCCCTCTGAAATTAAGGCATCTAGGCCAGTATATAATAAAGTCATGGGAACAGGGAACAAAAATTTTGCTAGTGGGTCACTAGGGATAATAGTAAGTGATACCACTTCTATTTCTACCCCTTGATGCCTAGACCAATAAGTCCTGGCTATGGGAGAAAGAACAACATATATGGATGCTAATTCAAGCATACCTGGTCTTCTGCAGAATCTAGCCCTTGGCCTAACCCCACAAGATACTGCCATCTAGCAAGTAAGTATGTAAAAAAAATGTTCAATAAAATATGTCATCAGGGAATTGCAAATTATAACAATAATGAGATACCAATACCTACTATTTGAATGGCTAAAACCCAAAACACTGATAACACCAAATGCCCGCTATGATATGGAGTAACAGGAACTCTCATTCATTGCTGGTGGGAATGCAAAGTGGTACAGTCACTTTGGAAGACAAAGCTAAACATAGTCTTACCAAAAAGCAAGTAATCATTCTCCTAAATATTTTCCTAACAGATTTAAAAATTTACACCAGAGGAAAAACCTACAATTGAATGTTTATAGCAGCTTTAATCATAGTTACTAAAAAATGGGAGGCAATCAAGATATTCCTCAATAGCAGAATAGTAAAACAACCTATGATACATATACACAATTGAATCATTGTTCAATAATAAAAAGAAATGAGCTAGCAAGCCAGAATAAGACTTGAAGGAACCTTAAATTCATATTAATAAGTGAAAAAAACAATCTGAAAAGCCTACATGTTTTACGATTACATTTATATGACATTTTGGAAAAGGCAAAACTATTCAGACAATAAGATGGTCATTGCATACCAAGTGTTTAAAGGAGAGAGAAAGAGCAATGAATAGGTAAAGCACAGGGCATTTTTACGACAGTACTGCTATTCTGTAAGATATTGTATAGATCAATACATGACATTATGTATTTGTCAAACCATAGAACTTTATAGCTAAAGATTGAATTTTAATATATGCACATTTTAAAAATCATTTAGAAGGTTAGAGGATCCCTTAAAAGATATGTGCAGATTATGACAGAAAATCTATTATGAGACAACCTTGTTGAAGGAGGTGGGGGGCAATGGTATTGACCTAAGTAAACTTGGAAATGAATCAATTTGGAAAATAAAAGGCAAAAGGAACTATATATAATCACTGCCCTTTAGATGATAAAGATGTTTCTCACGAAGTGTGGGTTAAAATTAATAAAAGCCTGAACAAATTCATTAATGAGGAAAAGAAACATCTCCCATGAAACATTTCAAATAATTTATGTACTCTGCCTTCAAAGAAATCACTATGCGTAGCACACAGTTTTAATTCCTTAGGTGTGTGCCATGCTTAGCGATTTCCTTCTAAAGAGTACAGTAAAGAAAAAGTGGTGGGAGGAGTAACTTTGCAGTAAAGAAAGCCAATAAACACTCTCTCAGCTGGAGGATCAAGGCCAACAGCAGCAGTGATAAATCATGTTGACAGCAGGTACCCTTCATATGAGGGCATGAAGATCGAAGTTCACCTCTTTGGATTTCCTCCCAATGGCCCATAACCCCAGCATTATCATGAGAAGAAAATATCAGACAAATCCCAATAGTAGGTATCCTACAAAATAAATGCCTGATTAGTTCTCTTCAAAACTGTTACAACTAAGCAAAACAAGAAACTCCAGTAGCAACAAGCACACCTAGAACCCAGGTCTTGGTTTCTAATACTATGGTCCACTAAAAGGAAGCAGAAGGTGCTTTTCCGAGCTCCTTGGAAAAATTGCTAATTTTAGAACTGAGGCAGGAAATATACAAGATAAGCCTGGAACTTTGTGTTGCAGAAAAATAAGACTGAGTAACTGCCATTGCCAACAGGGGGTCTAAGGAGAGTAACTAAAATTAATGTGGTATCCTAGATAGGATCCTAGAACAGAAAAAAGACAGTAAGTGAAAAGTGAGAAAATAAGAAAAAAAAAAAAAAAACTATGGACCTTAGGTAATGATAATATGTCAATTTTGTTTCATTAATTATAACAAATGACCATATTTATATAAGATGTTAATGATAGGGAAACTGGGGGTGGGGTACGTGGGAACTCTACTATTTCCTCAATTTTCTGTAAATCTATAACTGTTGCAAAAATAAAGTCTTTTTAAAAATACTGTGAGCAAAATGGAATGGCACCATTGCAAAGGCAGCCCTCTTAAAATAACTTAAAACCTAGAGGGATGGGAAAACACCTTTCAAATATTTATAGCA
>NW_012152508.1:64626-107667 GCF_000956105.1 Propithecus coquereli | reverse complement strand
TATATATACACAAACACACACACACATATATATAATATATACATATCTACACATATATGCATATAGGACTTTAATGGATTAAATGTCAAACATTGGTGTAATAGGGTAAAGGAGATGTTATTAATAACAAAACAAATAAGGTTTCCAGCTTATGTAACTCATTAATGAAATTTCCATTTGCCAAAAAAGGAAACGTTGGAAAATCAGCACATTCATTCTAACTCATTCTTTAGATATCAATACAAATTCTCCTACTAAAATGGAACTCTACCTTTGCTTATTATAGCACTTTTATATTGTCTCCTTAGGAGATACCACTTTGAGGTGCATGCATATTTTTTTCAATGCTATCTTCCCCTTGTCTGGTGTGATACCTGACACAGAGGAGGAGTTTAAGAAACAGTTTATGAATAATAAATATAGAAGTTTTAAGTAAAAGGTAAATTTTGGCATGGTTTCTGAGTAAGTTTCCTATAAGTTGGATTTTTTTTTCCCCATATAACTAATGGATTTTGAATGTTGGTCTGTGCTATTTCTTTTCATACCTACCTCTTTGCCTTTCCTTCCAAACACTCAAATAATTCCAAAAGTTTTTCTTGTCCTTACATCTCCCTTAGACTTTGATGTTTGTAGATTTTTGGCACACATTTACTTTTAAAAGTAATTTAGCTTCACTGCTGAATTATCAAGCATTTTATATTTATATTTAGAAAACTCTGTCCATGTTCTTTACTCCCTTCTATTGTATATCATTACATTTTGATTTTGTTTCTATTACTGCCACTCTTTCTATAACCTGTTAAAGTTATTTGTATTTTGTTTTGAAACTGATGATGAAAACAGATGAATATCCAATATATAAGTAGACTACATGTATAATTTAATATAGCACTGAAAATAAAACATAATGAAATATATATTTATATTTAATTTAATATTGCATATATTTAATATGCAATATTAATCCTGATATTTGAATCCTCAATCTTGATTTTGATTTTCAGCTATTGGCCTCAAATATTTTAATATGTATAGGAATTATTTTATATGTGGATATTTATTCTTCCTAGAATCTAATAGAGTACAAGTCTACTTTCATACTCATGCATCTACTTTCATTAAGATCCTTTTTTTTTTCTAATGTAACTTCTTATAATTCTATTTTACATTAATTTATGATGGGTATATTACTTCAATATAAACTTTATAAAATAAATAGAAATAAATGTAATTTTAATGAAAGTAATGTTGTATGTTAAAATGTCTTTAATATTATTTCAAAAATCCCAAAGGTATTGAGATCTCATTTTAATATCATTGTTACTGCTTATGTGACAAAATATTATTTCATAATTCCAGTTGTTTGCATTGCATGTATGTTTTTGTGCTTATATAAAATTTACATTTAAATGTAGGCAAATTCTTGGTATAAATTTTGGGAAAAAACAGGCTAATTACATATGATCTATGCTTTTCTGAATGATTTTAATACAATTCTCAAAGCATGACATCCAGACAGCAAGAACATCACTTACGAAATTTCATAATATCACTCTAGGCCTATTTAACCAAAAATTTTTTAATAGAACCTAGCAATATGTTTTTTACAAGCCCTCCAGGTGATTCTGATACAGGCTAAAGTTTGAGAAATACTATTCTACAGATAAAATAAAAATAACTATTACAAAAAACTATATTGCAAAAAAGTAAGACACAGTCATAAATAATATGATGGAGATTAAAAATACCAATTGTATTTATGTTATGAAGAATCAGAAAAATGCTTGTTGGAAGAAGTAAAACTGAGAAAGCTGTAAGTCATTTTAGGCAAAATGAATGACACAATTGGCTAGGTTACATGAATGTGCCAGTGACCCTGTTCCTATGAAAGGCAGGCTGCATGTGGGGAGAATCACAAATCAGGCAGGTAAGGCAAATTGGGACCCTACTGTGATGTGCTCTGAATGTTAAAATGAAGAATAAAATCTTGATACTGGATAAAGTTGCAATCCATTTCATATTTGTAAGCATGGATTTATATAATCAAGACAGTATTTTAGAAAATTTAATCTTGTATTAGTCTGTAAAGTAAATAGGACTGAGCAAAGATAATAGTTACAGAAAGAAAAAAAACTGAGAGACATTTTGTCCAAATACATTCTATTTGGTAATAGTATGGACAAAGATGCTAGAAAAATGAGAAAAATTATCTGAGTTTTCTTTGAACTGGAATGAGCAATGGAATTATGTCATCTGAAATAGGAAAGTCAAAATAGAGCAGATTATTAGATAACGAAGGATGTATATATTTAGCTTTACATTCAAAACACAGTAATGGAGTTGGACAAGCAGTTAGAATTAGGGTTTATTTAATAGTTAAATTTCTGCCCCCAAGGGTAGAACAGTCCTTTAACACCATAGATTAATTTTGTCTATTTTTGATTGTTGTTATACAAACAGAATCATATATCATGTAAGTCCATGTGTCTGGCCTCTAAATAAGCATTGTGTTTGTAAAATTCTTTCATATTTTGTCAGTAGTTATAGATTGATCATTGTCATTAGCTTTCTTTTTATGTTACCATATAAATAAACCACAATTGGTTTATCCATTCTACTGTTTATGGACATCTCAATTGTCTCTTGTTTTGAGTAATTACAAAATGACTATTCATTGTGACCATTTTTTCAATGGAATTGTTTATCTTTTTCTTACTCATTTTGAGTTACTTTTACATTCTGAAATAAACTTTTAGTCTGATGTATGTAATATGAATATTTTCTTTCACTCTATAGTTTGTATAATATAATGTTCCTTATTTTATTAATCTATTGAAATTTAGCTGTCAGCCAAATCTTAGTCATAAAGTCACGAGAACAGTTAGAGTCAAATGAATCTGTAGAAGCAGATGATATTTGATAAATATAGAGATAAGATAATAGAAGTTTGAAACTAGGCAAAACATTTTAGAATTGAAGAAGCAGCAGAATACATCCAGGGAAATAGCAAATTAATTAGAAAAAGCAAAGAAAATATGTTCAGATAAAGCAATAACCTGGAATTTAAAGGTAAAAAGATCTTCAAGATTTTAGGATGGTTATTAGTATCTCATGCTGCAAGATATTGATTATAAGTATTTAGAGATGAATTAGTTTGTGTCATAATAGGTTATTAGGAACTAAAAAGAGATTAATTTAAATAATTGGAGCAATAAATTTAGTGAGTCAGAAATGAGGAACAGATAAAAGATACACACTTTAAGAAGCTTATAGCAAAAGAAAGGAGTAGCATGAGAAGAGGCTGATGCTGCTATTTTGACTTCCCTTTTAAACAGTTATTTATATAAGAATATTTTTTCTACTGTCAAATTGTTGTTTGTGTATTTATTGTTGTTTATTTAAAGGGCTGTTCTTCTTTGTGGCTTAATAATGCGGTAGTAAGGTTTTCTAAATGCACCAGGGACACTGGGAAGTAGTTTCATTATATATTTCAAAGGTATAAAACTATATATTATATTTAACATTATTAAATTCAATGTTATTGTGTTTATCCTTCATCTATATTAAAAATGTCTGAATGACCTTTCGAAATTGAACAGAAGGGGAAGAACATGCTGTGTTGTGGTGCTGTGGCTTTCTACCCTGAGACTCATTCAGTCACATCTCCTTGAATCATTCCAGGATGATATGGATCACCCTCTAGCCTTTGGCCCTTCCACAATATGTACTGCCAGAGTAGCCAAGGATCATTCAGCAGCCGTTTGTTAAATTTCCATGAATTTGGGTAGATTTGAGTGTTTCTCTTGGAATTGATTTCTAGTTTCACTACACTGCGGTCTGAGAAAACACACGGTATGATGCAGAATTTTATGGATTTGCCGAGGCTTGTTTTGTGGACTAACTTATGATGAATCTTGGAAAATGTCCCATGTGCTTGATGAGATGAATGTACATTCAAAAGTTTTTGGGTAGAATGTTCTGTAAAAGTCTGTTATGTCCATTTGTTCTAGAGTCCCATTTAAGTGATTCTTTATTGATTATTTGCTTGTAGTTCTGCCAGTGAGGTGTTGAAGTCCCTGAAAACTATGATGTTATTGTTTAATTCTTTGCTTAGATCTACTAGAATTTGTTTATGAATCTGGGAGTTTTTGTGCTAGGTGCATATACATTTAGGATTACTATGTCTTCTTGTTGAATTGCTTTCCTTACCATTATATAATGACTATCTTTGTCCTTTTTTTACCATTATTGATTTAAAGTCTATTTTATCTGATAAAATAGATAAATGGCTATAATGGCTACACATGCTGTCTTTTGGTTTCTATTTGCATGGACTATTTTTTTCCATCCCTTTACTTTGAGTCTATGTGAGGCCTTGCAAGTTAGATGGTTTTCATGAAGGCAGCATATACTTAGGTTGTATTTATTCATCCATTCAGCCAGTCTGTGTCTTTTAAATGGAGCCTGTAATGCAGCTCTTCTGTGTTGTCTGCTTCCTGTTCCCCTGTGATGGTCACAGTCCAAACCAATGCTGGAGGATCTTCGTGTGGAGTGGTGTGTTATTCTCCAGGCCACTGTTGGATGCTTAGGCATGGGACTTCACAAGTACCTATCCACAAAGGCTGACATTGTAGGAGATTGGTCTGCTTGGGTTTCCTCACTGCAGTACAGTGGCAGCTGGGTGAGGCTATCTGGACAGTGGTAGTAGGTATCAGGTCTGTGGCCTTTTGCTTCACCTTGGTCTAGGTGCTATGACAACATGCAGCCATTAAGTCTGTGGCTGAGCATTGGACCATGGTGGGTGGGTCCTTCCATGTGGTAGTATGGGTGTCACACGGCTGGTGGACGGGCAGTGGGGCTGCTGCAGGGCAGGACATCTTTTTTATCTAATTTTCTGAATTCTTGCAAACTCTTCAAACATCATAAAATATATTTTGCATCAATACATAAATCTTATTTAAAAAATAGAAACATTAGATTTGTCCCATCTACTAAATCATAGCCAACAGTCACTATTCAGAGGGCCTCTGAGCATAAGTATAGTGGTTGCCTTTTAAAGCCAAATAACATCAGTCAGAGAAAAAATAATAGCCATTTTTTAATGCCCTGGGCATTCATAACTCATTAAATCTTTAGTTTAGAGGCATCATTCTGTTCTGGTGTATAATTAAATCCCTTAATTGTAAACCTCTCCATTAATCCTAGGTCACCACACCGAAACTGTTGGCTGCTAGTGAATTTACTGTGGCAAATATATGGTACTATGATCTGTCTAAGGTTCCTTCAAGCCAATATTGATTGTCATCTCCAAATATAGCACTATTTTCCAAAGCAGGAAAGTGAGCAGTTGAAGCTGATACTGCTATACATTCGACACTGCATAGAGTTATCATTTGAGCAAATAGAAAAATATAAAATTACAAAAAACTGCTCAATAATTTGAATTTAGAGAGAATGGCCTTTAGTGTTTCTGAACAACAGCATGGAATCTAAATTCCTTTCTCTGAGTTATTGCATATAGATAGAATACTGTTCTAAGAAAAGGCAACACCAAAATTAAGTCAGTATATCATCAGTGAAAACAGCTGTATAAATGGGTGAGGTAATGACTCCAAATATGTTAAAATTAATCTTCATGTTTCCAATAATTGGATTCAACTTGTATTAAACAAGAGACTGGTTCAAACTATTTAAACAGTATATGTATATGAGATGAAACACAGTCATAATTCAAAGACTATAGAATTAGATAAAATCATATTAAATTTTAAAAGTTTTTCAAAGCTCAGGAATGAATGTGAGGTTGCATGAGAATTGGCAAAGCTCCAAGAAATGTAACTAAAATTTATAATTACCTTTAAATCAATACAATAAAAATAATAAAGTGCTTACTTTTTTGCTTTTCCATACAGATATCATTCTGAAAAGTTTCAAACAACAATGTACAATGTCAGAAAGCTCATGGGACTAGATTCACAGAACTAGTATTAGAACATTAACAATTTATGCAGGAAAATCATTGTCAGAATATTGTGCTGCAGGTAGCCCGTGTGATTAAAAAAAAAATACACACTGATTTTATGGACAGACATGGTGAGTTTTTAATCCTGTTTAACATTACCTGGATATGTGACACTAGGAAATTGATTTACGTTCTTGGGGACTTAGATTCCTCATCTCTAAGTCACACAATGTTTGTGAGGATTTAAAGAGAGAACATTTGCAAAACCCCCTACCCTAGTACAAATGGTATTTTCAATGGCCAATAAAAATTATAGATTTTATTTTTATGTATATATACATATATAGCCATGGTGGTAATATTTGTCTTGCTTGACCTTTCTAAATCCTCCAGTGCTTATACCATTAAGTGAATTTTTAATCTTACTATTTATTGTTAGAATTCAAAGGTCACAGTCTCAAAGCAACCTGATCATTGCTTGTTAAATTTAAAATAAGTATGACTAACATAGAAATTCCAGGTCCAAATATCACTAAACTCAAGTCCAATCAAGAAACACCGAACTAATACAATCAAGAATACTCTTTTATTTAAATGTGTTTGATGTGTTTAAATTAACTTCCAATTTCTTTAAGCAGAAACAAAAATAGGGCCATTGAGGCCAGGCGCAGTGGCTCATGCCTGTAATCCTAGCACTCTGGGAGGCTGAGACTGGTTGATAGTTTGAGCTCAGGAATTCGAGACCAGCCTGAGCAAGAGCAAGACCCCGTCTCTGTTAAAAAAAAAAAATAGAAAAAAAATAGGGCCATTGAGCTTGTTTTGATATCATTTCATAAGAAATAAAAACCATCAACTAAAATTATGTACATTAAACTACTCAGGTCTGAGGAAAATGTTTCTATTACTCATATATTGACAGTTTCTTCCTAAATTTGAAGATCAATTTTTGTTACTGTATGAAATTATATTATCCTCAGCAGATACCTGATTTATAGAACTTAATATTTTTACATTTCTGGTAGAATTTGTTTATTATATCTGCTATAAGATTAAAATAGATCTATTTATCCCTCACCTTAAAACTTGGCTGAGTCTGAGTTATTCATTTTCATTTTTAAGCAATGGCAGGGTAATGACAATACCAAACAGGTCATCCTACCTAGGAGCCAACAAGCAGATTTGCTGAGCTACCTCCTTAGGGACCATGATGTAAAAAGCCCTGCAGGGAATGAGGAGGGAACTATTTTGAAACACAAAACCAAACCCAAAGACAAACAATGTACAGTAGTCCCTCCCTATCCGAGGTTTCACTTTCCACAGTTTTAGCTATCTGCGATCAACCATGATCCAAAAATATTTTATGGGAAATTCCAGAAATAAACAATAATTTTTAAATTGCAGTGTTCTAAGTGGCTCTGGGGAAATCTCGCACTGTCCCCCTCCGTCCCACTCAGGACACAAACCATCCCTTTGCTCAGCATATCCACACTGTATGGTATGAATGTATAGGAAAAACACATATCTAGCATTTGGTACCACAGGTTGAGTATCCTTTACCCAAAATGCTTGGGACCAGAAATGTTTTTGATTTTAGATTTATTCAGATTTTGGAATATTTTGCAGTACTTACCGGTTGAGCATCCCTAGTCTGAAACTCTAAATGTTCCCAAATCTAAAATGTTTTGAGTGCCATTTTGCTTAAAGGAAATGCTCATTGGAGCATTTTGGATCCTCAACTTGTATGGGGGTTTTAGGCTTTCACTGAGGATCTTGAAGTATATCCACGGTGGATAAAGAAGGACTACTGTATATGGAATTAAAGATGCTAGAATCTTTCTTTTTTGGCTTTGCTTTGTTTTGTTTTGATTCATTTGTATTGTATAGTGTGAAAATACATATGCATACAGATATAGCATCATTTATCACATTGACTGCCACGTTAGAAAAAAAATTTTTTTCCTTGGGGTCATGGTATTTTGCTCCAAAAATAGAATAAAAACTTCAAAAACAAAACGATCCTTTCTAATTTAATGGAAAATTTGTTATTTTTTATTGTTTTCTGTGTGTGAGTTATATGCAATTTGAAAAATAGTTCACACAGCTCCCACAGTAGAGATGTGTGAGTTACATATGCTTCACGAGGTCTCAGGTTCAAAACTAGTGTGAGTTAAATATGACCCACATGTCACTTAATCTGTTAAACTGCACTGAAACTGTAAGTAATATTCTCATCAATATAAAGTGCTAGCATGAATTTAGTCATTTAAAAAAATAACTAGATTTTATAACATACTGATAATCTCACAGAGGGTAAGACTAATTGGATAATACTGTTATTAAAATTCTTGAAAAATAATGGAAGAGAGTTTGAAATTATAGCTCTTTCAGGTGTACTATGTTCATAAACCTCATGGATTTCACTGGAGGTAGTCTTCTGAATTAATACAGAGGCTGCCTTTGCTACTTCTATGAATAGTCAATAGTCAACTCCAGTTCAACTTTTTATCAATATTTTCAATCAAGTAACATCCCACCATCACTTTGCAGAACTAAAACAGAAAGCAGATCACATGTTATGTAGCAAACAAAAATTCACTATACATATTGCAATTTGTCTTTCTGCTATTTTTATCATTGGGACATTGACTTCATATTTAGGCTACCGTTACTGAACTCTGATCCGTTTGTGGAAGCCTTACTCTCTCAGTGTTTTGAGTGAGAAGGACAGGTTCCTCATCTTTCTAAATAACCCTTTCAAGTTTTGCCATATATTATTTTTTCCTAGTTAATTTTCCCCAATTTAGCCAGGTGCCCCTCCCTGGCTCCCTGCCTAGCTACCGATGTCCACTCCATGTCTAAAGTCATGGACACTCTGTCTTTCTCCATAGACACGTTACTTTCTAGAAGATGAAGACAAGATTCCCCCACACTCAGTACAGTGCCAGACAGAGGGGAGAGGCTCATGAATTTTTGATAAAATAATTGATAAATAGGCAAGTAAATAAATGAGTATGCTAGCATATAAAAATGATATTTTCCTTTCAGCTGAAGATCAAGTTCTATAGTTCTCTTGAATTCTGTCTTTATCAACCTTGTGATTCTAATTGTTCCCAAACGCCTGGAAGAGAAAGCCCAAGGTAATTCATTAAAAAACAGTGAATTATATTAAGCCATACCTTATTTCTCCTTTTTCGTAGATTTCTTGTGTTGGGTTTCATCCAATTTGTACTGGCCCTTTGGCTAGGATTTGTTAAGCCACTTTACTAATCTTTTATGTGACAGCTTAGGAAAGATTTTTTTTTTTTAATTACTATTAGGGTGAGAGAGCAACAAAATAATGGACTCTTCCCCAAGGCAGATGGTAGCACATTGCCTCAGGGATTGTTTGCACATATTACCCTCACTTTACATTTTAAGCATCCGACATGGTAATTAGAGTAGTTTTATGAAAATGTCCTTTTTGCCATTTCTTTCGTGTTCGAAATACACTACTTGCATTTTAAATGACTTTTGAAGTATGGATTAGACTTTTTTTTTAAGTTTTAGTCTTTTAAATTTTGTTTGTTTTTAACAATGTCTAGCTTTGGTACACACAGATCCTCCGAATCAGTAGAGTCTATAAAAAAAAAAAAAGAGAAGTTTTTTTTTTTTGGTGATAAGACTGAGAAGAACCATCTTTTCTGTCTCAACATTTTCTAATGAAAGACACAGTATAGTATGCAGGCATTTGTGCCAAGACAATTGACTTTCAATTCATTAACCTGAAAGCTAGGCTATTCTCATACTTTCTTAAAGTCTCAGCCCGCGTCCAAGCAAATATTTGATTGCAGAAAACTAGCAGCGAAGATTTAGAGTGAGAATTCATTACTGCCATTAAATATAAACTCATTTAACAATGTATCATCAAGTGTTAAAAATAATGGAAACTAAACAGTACTTGTCATAATAGGTTTTTAAAAGGATATTGTCTGAACTACTTGCTTCAGGTTTTTTTTTTTTTTTTTTTTTTGGTCATTTTTGTAACAAAAAGTAATTCAACAGATCTGGTCAGTCAAATTAGTTTTCCACACCATTAGTGTCAACTGTTGAACTTTTACTAAGTTTCATGATGGATTTAGAAGTTCTAAAACTTTTTCATAGACAAGATTTTTTTTTTTTTTAATAATTTGATGAATGGCAGGAAAGCTTAAATATCCATTTCTTTCCCATTCCTTGTGACCAAAATGGCCTTAACATTTCCTTCAGCCTGACTAAACTTTAGACAGATTTCTTTCTGACTTCTAGGCCCTTACCTCCCTTTTCTCAAGAGCATTTACTTTGGAAAACTTAAAATTGAAAATTCTCTGCTCCTTTGAGATATAAATGTCATTTTGCCATTTTTACAACTCAAGAATTTCTCATAGATCTGGGATCCAACCCTCTGAAATGTGATTATCAAGAAAGATAGAACCCGGATTGCCCAGTTTCTCTGGGAAGGCAGGGGCCTAATTTTCATAAGTGACAATTAGCAAACACAGATGGCCTAATCACATGGACCAACCTCCCCATAAAGTCCTCTAGTACTTTTCCACTTATTCACCCCAGGGCTTAAAATTCCTCCCATATTTCGTTTCAATGAAGTTCAATCTCTCTTCTTTGTTGGAGTAGTCTTGACTCCTATTGTCATAGTCTTAAAACAAAATTTTCCTTTCTTATTTAACCTGTCCCATGAAATTTCTCTTTGACATTTTATAAAATTTTATTACAACAATTTATATCTGTTTGTTACCTTTTCTACAGTTTCTATTTCTTGTCCTTGCTATCTTAAAATGGAGTAAGGTAGAAACATTATGAATATGAGGCCTTTTAAAAATAACGGTGTGCTTTTCTTTCTTTAATCATTCATATGCAGTTGATGTTCTATAATAAGTCAATGTTTTCTCCTTAAATCAATAAAAACTTTTTTTTGTCAGTGACATACTTATGCCTACAATCCTTACAAGACCTTCTTAAAGAATGTATATTTACCCTGATGTTGTAGGATATAATTTATAGAATATAATTTTAAGTGCTACTTAGGTAAGCGTATTTTATTGTAATAGTTACGTATTTGTTTCAGTGTTACCGTACATTTAATATTATATTATATTCAGTTTATTTTTAATCTCATTGTCACAAAAGAACTTTGCTTTTAAAATATATACTCAAGTATCACAGAACTTCTGAAGATGATGCAGGAAAGACTGGCGTTTGGGAACACTCTCCTATCCACGACAATGGGACTCTCTGATGCCATGATGCCTGAACCACAGGTTTGTAAACTCTGCTATGTAATAAGTAACAATTATTATGAATATCATTTCAATTTGATTCCCGATAACAACACATATTTTGATTTCCATCTTAACTATCTCCTTGACCCAATAATCATTTATCAGTGAGTTGTTTAATTTCCATGACTTTGTGTAGAATTGAGTGCTTCTGTGGAGTTGATTTCTAATTTTATTCCACTGTCATTTGAGAAGATACGTAGTATAATTCCTATTTTTATAAATTTGTTGAGGCATGTTATGTGTCCTAAGATGTGATCAATCTTAGAGAATTTTCCATGTGCTGATGAGAAGAACATATATTCAGTAGTTTTGGACTAGAACGTTCTGTAAATGTATGTTAGGCCCATTTGTTCTAGAGTTCCATTTAAGTCCAGTGTTTCTTTGTTTATTTTCTGCTCAGAGGATCTGCCCCATTCTGTCAGTGGGGCGTTGAAGTCCCTGGCTAGTACAATACTGCCATTTATCATTTTGTTTAGATCTAGTAGGGTTTGCTTTATGAATCTGGGCAAACCTGTGTTAGGTGCATAAATATTTAGGATTGTTATGTCCTCTTTTTGAATTGCTCCCTTTACTATTATATAATGACCATCTTTGTCTTTCTTTACTATTGTTGATTTGAAGTCTATGTTATCTGATAGGAGAATGGTTATACCAGCTTTCTTTTGATTTCCATTTTCATGGAACATTGTTTTCATCCCTTCGCCTTGAGTCTGAATGAGTCCTTGTGAGTTAGATGTGTTTCCTGGTGACAGCAGATGTTTGGCTTATATATTTTTTTTTTTCATTCAGCCAGCTTATGTTTCTTGAGTAGAGAATTCAAGCCATTCACATTTATTTAAAGAATTGATAAGTGTGGTAGATTTCTGTTCATCTTGTTAAGTAGAACTTTATTGCTTTTTTTTTAACCTCTTGAGCCATTATGGTATATGGGCTCGGAGCTCTAGCTTTTGGGTGATTTTACACTGGTAGGTGTTTATTTTGCTGATCGATGTTTAGTGCAGATGTGAGTACTTCCTGCAGGGCAGGTCTGGTCTTGACAGATTCCCTTAGTATTTGCTTGTCTGTCCGAGAAAGTCTTTCTTTCTCTCTCATACAAGAAACTTACTTGTTCAGGGTACAAAAGTCTAGGCTGGCCATTATTCTGTTTGAGAAGACTGAGAATGGACCCCCCACTGGTGTATGATCCCACAAAACATCAGCAAGTCATGGCAGCTTCTCTCTTCGTGGTAAGTTCAGCCAGGAGTGCTTACCCACCGTAGAGAAGCAGCCCTTGGTGAGTTTCTTGATTTAGAGTACTCTCATGGTTGCAGTGGGTGCATGAGGGGCTGCGGCTACCAGCTGCTTGAGCTCAAATTACTTTCTCTGATGCTGTGAATAGGGGGTTACAGAGGAGGAAGTGTCTAGGTGTAAGAAAGCTGGCACTCCAGTCTCTCGTGGCACTCTCCAGTGGGGTGTCCCTTATTGACACCCAAACACCTGGAGTTTGCTGGTTCACCCCACTATTTCTATTTAGTCTCAGCACCTGGGCTCATAGAAGGTGGAAGTACCTCCAGTATACTTTGTGTCCCACTGTTCACCAAAGGCATCTAGGTTGGGGAGGGGAAACCCCCCTCACCCTTTCACTGGGCTCCAAGCCTCTCTGGGTTTAATCCACATTGCTATCTTTTCCTCTCTACCTTCTTCTTTCTCAGCTTTGCAGTTTTTCTCTGTGGAGTCGATAGACATCCCTGTTGTCTCCATGATCCACACCTGAGCTACGACTCTTCTCTGCTCTTCTCAGTCCAATATTCTACCTTCCAGCCCAGATGGTCTGACAAACAATGGATCTAGTCAGCCATCTTGGCTAAAATCAGTTTAGCTTTTATCTTAATACTATATATGTTTTTTTCATCCCTTTTTCTCTCTTTCTTAAAGAGTAATATCTGTATGTCTCTTGTAAAGAGTAATAACTACTTTTTATTTAATTTCGGGTTTCTATGATAATTACTTGTGAAAGTCTCTGTCTTACATTTATATTAATCACAAATTTGAACTTATATTTTTACCATATTTTTAAATAGTTTTATTAAGGTACGATTGACATACAATAAATTGCACCTATTTGCAGTATATACAAAGCTACCAACATAATCAATACAGGTATATCTATCAATTCAAAGATTTTTTTTTTTATGCCCATTAGCAATTTCTCTCTCCCACATCTCCAAGCAACTGCTGATCTGATTTTTGTTACTATAGATTATTCTGCATTTTCTAAAATGTTATATAAATGAATCATACATTAAACACTTTTTAGCCCTCAGGCTTCTTTTACTCAACATAATTATTTTGAGATTCATCCACGTAATTAGTCTCAGTCCATTTTTTTTAATTGCTGAGTAGTATTCCATGGAGTATTCACATTATACCATGAGTTCATCCATCCACTTGCTGAAATAGGTAAATAAAACTTTCATGATCATTTGCAGGGTCACATGCTTATATGTCTCTTGGTCAATACCTAGGACTAAAATGACTGGGCCATAATTTAGATATATGCTTAGCTGTTTAAGAACTGACAAATTGTTTTCCAAAGTGGTTAGACAGTTTTTCATTTTAACCTGAGGTGTATGAGACTTCCAGCTCCTCTCCCTTTCACCAAGAGTATATTAATTTTTGTTTTTCTAATAGTTAAGTGATGGTTGTAGGTTTTTTCCCATATTATTTAGGTTTAAGGGTTCTTTATATATTCTGGATAAGCATTCTTTATCACATTTTCTCCCAGTGTGAGATTTGTGTTTTTATTTTTAAACAATAAAATTTTCAAATATTTTAAACAATGTCTTTCAAAGGGTGGACATTTTTCATTTTGATGAATTTAAATTTATCATTTTTTCAATACTCTGTCCTACTCTCATGGACTCTATTTATACATTAGGCCAACTGAAATTGTCCTTCAGCTTATTGATGTTCTGCTCTGTTTATTTTTCTCTGGATGTTTCATTTTGGATAGTTACTATTGCTGTATCTTCACATTCTCCCATCTGTTCTGCTGAAAAGTTAATCTTCCATTAATTTCATCCAGAATATTTTTCATCTGAGACATTATAAATTTCATCTTTGAAAGTACAATTGGGTCTTTCTTATTTATTTCACGTCTCTACTTAGGAATACATGGAATACAGTTGGATACAGTTATATCAGCTTGAATGTACTTGTCTACTAATGCTAAAATCTGTGCCGGTCCTGGGTTGATGCCAATCCTTGATTTTTCTCCTCATTATGGATTGTAGTAAATAGAAAATGTAAAATTTATCTTGTTTAGTACTGTTTTTTACGCTGATAAACACTAATGATCTTTGTTCAAGAATGCAATTATGCTATTTGTAACTGATTTGATCCTTTAGAAATTTCTAATTAAGTTTATTAAGCAGTATCAAAACAGTTTTCATTCTAGGACTAAATTATTCCCCATTATTGAAGCAAGACCCTTCAGTGTACTCAATCCAATATCCCATGAACTCAGGTCTTCCCAATCTGGCTAGTAGGAACGGGCACTATTTCTTTACCTGTGTGAGCACTGAGTACCATTCCCTGTCACTCTTTCCAGTGGTTCTTCCCTAGCTCTGGGTAATTTTCTCACATGCACCCTGATCAAGATCTCTGCTGAACACTTGAGGAGAAGCTTCCGCAGTTTCTGTTGCATTCTCTCTGTGCAGTTCTCTCTCTTCAGAAACTCTAGCCTTTTTCCTCAGACTCCCAACCCATCTCCTCAACTCTATGAATCTGCTATTTTCTGCTTCTTTTCCTATCCGTGAGTCAAGAAACACTCTCAACAATTACAAAAGACAAAGTGAGGAGAAACAGGAACTGACGTAAGGTATTTAGTAGCCAAGAGGAAAACAAATATGAAGAAACCAACGCAAAGTGAATTCAAAAAGACAAGTTAATTATAGACCATCCTTTGTGGGTCTTGCAACATAGCTAGAGATAAGCATATGGCATTTAAAAATATATATGATCCTCTCAATTCTTGTGTGCTCTGCTTTTTTGCTTGCCATCATTTTATCTGATCCCTTTAGTTAGTTCATTATTTTTCTGTTCACGTTAGTTTATTTATTCAGTTTCTGCTTATTCTTAATCTACATTGTTCAATGTTTTTATTTTTCTTTCTCTGATAGCGCCCTTAACTCAGTGTAAATATCAGAATTTGCTTATCTAAATTACAGCTGACTACAGTTATAGTCTAATCATCATCTGGAATAACCATATCTAAATGTGAAATGTCACATATATAAACTAAACTATACGTTATAACAAATAGTTTTAATAAAAATTACTTTGCTAATATTGTGACAGGAGAATAATTCGGCACTTCTTAATTGATAAAATCCTTTAAAGGTCAAAAAAACTTAACAAACAATGTACATTAGACAATAAATCTCATAAACTTTCATTGGTGCATTTAAATAAAAAGGAAAATATTTATTTGCAAATTATCGCCAGTCTACTCTCAGGACTACTTTTGTTTTTGCCTTTCTTGTAAATATACTTTTGTCTTAGGTCTTGAAAATGTTTGAACTTAGGATCCTCTGATAAACTCCAAATTTTACAAAATTTTACAAACATGTCACACAAGAAACATTTCCACTTTCTTCAAAAACTACAAAAAAGAAAATAACTCTAAATGTTCATTTGTAGACATAAAAGTTTAACATAAATACAATTAATGAATTTATTAACTTTCTTCAATGACTTTTTATTATTTATTTATTTATTTTTGGCTGTCTTTGAGAACAAAGAGCATTCGTTTCTCCATTACAGAAAGTATGCCTTCCGATTACACATTTTCTTGATAAAATACACAAAAAATGTTTAACATGAGCTATTTGCAAGGAATTCATGGGAAAAAAATTAATAATTGTGTGTGACTATGTGCTAGATATTGTGCTTGTACTTTACATATATCTCCTTTAAAATTTTATTTTTATTTCTTTTTTGACTCTTAACCCTAGTCAATGATCCTTTAAATTTTTGAGGCATTTTTTAAAGGCATACTAACAAAATAGAAAGTAAGTACAATAGGAAATAAGACAGAAATTCATGGGTAAAAACTTGGATTCTGAAGAGAGAGTGACATATGTTAGTGTCCCCATAGGCAAAGTCAGCCAGCGTTTAGGCAGCAGATGGATTATATAGACAATGACATCAGTGGAATTCTGGGATTGAATTTTTGACAAAGACATACTATTATCAAACAATGAATTCATCATGGAAGTCTTCATCATTAGACATGTGTGCCTTCAATTTGTGGGAAGAAAACATATTATTACATTAGGATTAGTGTGCAAAGCATCAGAATAACTGAATTAGCCTTTCACTCATTTTACTCTTAATTTTGTGAGCTTTGAGATGTGTGTGCAAGTGTACAAGATGGCAAGCCAAACCAATTGCTATGTGATCATAACTGCTGAGTGTAAAAAGTGTTGTGATTTCAACTATATCTTTACTTCTTATTCTTAAACAAAAGAGTTCCCTTTCTCTAAATTTATGCAGAAATATTTGTTATCAAGTTTAAACATCTTAATTGTGGTGTATCTACAAACTGAATGTACACAGAAAATCAGTATATTTAGTAATTGGGTTTTTTCCAGTTAATGATAATCCAAAACAAAAAAAGAAATAGTTGAAATTTATCTTATCTCTTAACCTCACCTTTTTCCCTATATTGTCAATTTAGTCCTTTAGTCAGTACAACATCCAGAATTTCACTGTCTTATATAACGATCCCCTCAACATTTCATTTTTTCCAGGCAGAACTGACATCTGAATGTTTACATACAAATTACCTTTTTAAATGGTCCTTATGCTTTCTACTAACTTCATGAACCAATGTATATCAAGACTCATTAGTAGCTGACAATAAAGTAGAGTATTATTTCTTATTCAGGTGAAATGATGTTATTTAAGGGGTGCTTTCTGAACGTATACTATTAATCTAACTAAATGGTGGATTTATAGATAAAATATTGTGTAATGTAAAGGACAAATAGAAAAAGATAGAAATTACCTAGCTGTGATGCTTCCACAGTGAGTTTGTTATTTAATCTTGGGGGAAAAGTAGGTATATTGTCTAGCTGTCAGTTTTCTATTTCTGAGAGGTACTTTAAATAAGGTGGCTTCAGAGTTTTCATCTTAAAGTTATCCAAACCAATTTTGCAGTAAAATATGAAAAACAACCATGAGTTTCATTCAGTTTCTTCTTTCTCTAGCAAATAAAAATCCTTTAAATATATATGGAGTTGAAATGATAAACTAAAAATACCTCTATATAAAAATCTTGATATTGTTTTGGGGTTATAATCACCCTATTTCTGCTCCTGTTTTATGCATTTTGTCTTTAGTCAATAACCTCTATACCTTTTAATTAATTTAGTCAAAATGCTGTTGCCAATGTATAAAACACATGCTTCAAATGCCAATATTCTACCTAGGATTGGTTCAGGCTTTTAAATTTCAAAAAATGCCTTTTCTCCATTAAATCATGACCTATTTTACATTGATATTGTCTCTTTCTGGACATCATCTCTGGCTTTGAGTGAATTTGCTTTTCATTCTCATTCCTCCCTAGGATTTGGAACTCGATTCCTTTGTGCTATTTTTGGGTCCCCTTGCCTCTCTCAACCTTGCATCTCCAATTGTCTCGAATAACAACTTTCACCGTTAGCTACTAAGTTCTGTGAAATCCCATCCCTGAATTACTTCAAATGATGTATTTCTGTGCTAACACTGGACCTGTATAGACAGGTATTTGAATTGAAAAATGTCTGGGCTTTGAACTCTCATAATTTTCATGAATTATATAAATATGATAAAATGTAACTTAGGTATTTCCTTTTAGAGAAGCATACCCTGAGTTCACCCCACTTACACACTTACACACTTATTAACTCAAAGCTAAGTTACATAGGTATGCTCATGTTAGGAAAATAAGTCTTGTCTTTGCATTTCCTGTTCACTGCTCTTCCCAGTATAGCTTTTTTCCCCCATTAGTTTAAGTGGTTCACTCTAAGAAATGAGAAAATGTATGAGAATCAGGGAACCTTCTGATAAAGGTTTCAGAAAGATTAGAGAAAGTTCCTGATAAAGGTTAAGGCTTGATCAGGTAGGGACATAAAATTATGAAAAATTAGAAATAGAGTACTTTAAATTGTGGGATGCTTATTTAGCTATTATACATTTTATTTAGGTCTATATCCATGTAATAAAATTATTTTTCTCTATTTTCATATGAAAAAGTAGACCCAATATCAGAGGCCACTGCCACAATAAAAAAAAAATGTACATATGTGAATATACTAAGTAAATATATCAAATAGAATGTATTTGCAATAATTCAACTTGACTTACAATTCACTGGTTATCTTATATATAGAAAGGAATAAACATAATATAAGCTTATGTTTTGACAGGAAATTAAAAAAAAAGACCTTTTATTTTGTGATCACCAATGATAAGATTCCTATGTTTTCTCCATGATTATATGTTAATCTTTTTATTATTCAAAAACTTTGGCTTCTTCCCAATATCAACTCATCAACTTCTCTCTCATAATAGCATCATGGAATGAAAGAGAGATGCAGGCAGAAATGAGTGAATAAAAGTCAGCTGGGACAAAGAAATAATATATCTTTTTCACTTCATTGAAGTTTTCTAATTCTAGAATTGATTTCACATTTTAAAGTTCACCTGAAATCAAGTAGAACCAAAACAATTTATAAATATAGAACCCTAATACTTGAAAACAAGTTCTATTTGCTCTGTACATGTAGGCATTTATCCAATTATTTTAGTATATGAACTGAGCTTATAAACAATAACTAACAAATGCTCTTGTTTTTATATAAAACTTTTATTTTACCTAAAAACATGTTAGAGTATTATGCACTTCATTGCATGCAAATAAGTTAACAAAAATAAAGAGAAGTCGCTGCGTTATAAACAGATAAATTATTTATGCACTAAGTTCTACTGACCTTCCTCTGTAGAATCACTCACCACTACAAGCATCTTAAAGAATAGCCAGCATCTTAATGACAGGTCAGCCTGCTTCCAAAAATTTGCTGTTATTTTCAGTTCTTTAAATGTTATCGTTTTATTCATCATGACAGTCAGCTGAATGCTTCAATTTCAAATTCAATTTAAACTCCACTCTATCTCTTTGGTGCAGGGTAGGTAGACCTAGTACTGAAGTGGGTTGGGGGTAGGGAATCACACTCTTACAAACTCCCTCCCTTTTTAGGGCTTATTATACTGAGTTTATGGTTGAGAGAAGAGAGAGGAGACAGGTATTTGCCCAGTTGACTACCGTTGTGAGTTACCCGTTCTCTCCTGTATTGGCCAGGATTGCTTTTAATCTTGAGATCTCCTCCTCAATGGTGGCCCACATTTGGGCCAAAATAATTTAATTCTCAATGACTTCAAATAGGATTCACTTAACACAAAAAACATTGTGTTACCCTTGCCATTATTTTCTCTCTCAAGTCTTTCATGCTTCCTTTGTTCAATCTCCATGTCCCAGCTGCATCAGACACTCTGCCAGTTCAGCAGTTCACTAACTTTTATCAAAATATATTTGTAAGTACTTGATCTAGTTGAAGGGATTGAGTGTTGGCAGCATCACCCACATTTTTTTGGAAGAAAGAGGGAACTGATGGCATCTACTCACAGGTTCTGAATTTCTCCAAAAGACTGATTCACCCACTGTCTCTTGCCCAGCCCCCTTTTTATTGAGAGAATTAAGAGGGATAGCTGAAACGACACATTTAATCAAGCTCTTCGAAGTCACAGCTGGACCCTCGCACTTAGTTCTGTGAACTTAGATTGTGGAACTACTTAACATAAGGCCAGTCCTCAAATTAAAATAGGTGCTAGGAATACACTTCCAAGCTACTAATCACACTGGGGAAATTAGTAATGATACAAATGGATTATGAGATCTTTTGAGAGTAGTGATCCTATTTTAATAATCTTCGTACCAACAGCTCCTTGTGCAATTTGGACTAATCATATATTGAAAAATGGTTAACAGAAGATAATGGTTTTGAAATCATTTTTAGAGCCATATTTGAGTAACAAACTTTTGCTCATTGATATCATGTATTTCCTGTCCCATGAGCTCATTTTAAAAATAAAGGAACAGGCTGGGCGCAGTGGCTCACGCCTGTAATCCTAGCACTCTGGGAGGCCGAGGCGGGTGGATCGCTCAAGGTCAGGAGTTCAAGATCAGCCTGAGCAAGAGCGAGACTCCATCTCTACTAAAAATAGAAAGAAATTAGCTGGACAACTCAAAATATATATATAGAAAAAAAAAAAATTAGCCGGGCATGGTGGCACGTGCTTATAGTCCCAGCTACTCAGGAGGCTGAGGCAGGAAGATCGCTTGAGCCCAGGAGTTTGAGGTTGCTGTGAGCTAGGATGACGCCATGGCACTCTAGCCAGGGCAACAGAGCCAGACTCTGTCTCAAAAAAAAAAAAGATAATAAAAATAAAGGAACATAGAATTCTAAATGGTTAAGATTCACAAGAATTATAATCAAATAACGGGGAATTCTGTGAGGATAAAATCATAATAAGCAAGATAGAATATTGTTGAAGGAAATCACCAAGATTAACAAATCAAAATTATACCACGTTCATTAGTTTGCTTTGTTTTATCTGACTGCTACTGAAAAATAACCATACATTTGTAACATGTAACATCTTTAAACACACATATACACACACATGTGCACACACACATACACTGTATCTAATATGAGATAAAAATTGTTAGAATCACAGTGCAAATTCAAACTTTTCTATCTCTTCAACTGTTGAATGTACAACTTAAGGCTATTTAGTTGCAAACAGTGAAATCAACCTAATTTTAAAACTACTTATGCCATCCAATATAATGGGAGCACTAAGGTAAGATATGAAAAGACAGAGAATAAAATTAACTATCATTAATTTGGTGTTGTTTAAATGTTCATAAGAATGAAATGAACATCTCAATAGACATAAAAAGCATTTGGTAAAATCCAACAACATTTCATGATAAAACACCTAACAAAATAGGTGTACTAGAACTTACTCAAACTGATAGTGTGCATCTATGACAAGCACACAGCTAACATCAGACCTGATAAACAACTTGAAAGATTCTACCCAGTAACAGGAAAACCACAAGAATGTTTAGTGTCCTCACAGTTTTCAAATTGTGCTGTAGGTTGTTGTCAGGGCAACTAGGGAAGAAAATGAAATAAAAGCCATTTGGACTGAAAAAGAAGTAAACAATCTCTATTTGAAGAAGAAATGATCTTTTATATGGAAAAATCCTAAAGAATCCCTTAAAAGGAGCTAATAAATAAATTCAGCAAGGTTGTAGTGTCTAAAATTAAAACACTAAAAATCAATTATATTTCCATCAATGATGAACAATCTAAAAATGAAATTTTCAAAAAATCACACTCACAGTAGCATCAAAAAATTCTTAGAAACAAATTTAGCAAAATAAGTGTAAAACTTATACATTGAAAAATATAAAATATAGTTCAGAGAAATTAGAGAGGACCTAAATAAATGGAAAGTCATCTTGAAGACTTATGTTGTTAAGATGGAAATACTCCTCAAACATCTACTGATTCATATTTGCAATGCCTACCAAAATACAAGCTGGCTATTTTTGCAGAAATTGACAAGCTAATTCTAAATTTCCTATGGAAATACAAGGACCACAGAAAAGCCAAAGCAATTTTGCAAAAAATTAAAATTAAAAAAAATTGAAAGGCTACACTTCCCAAATTCAAAACTTACAACAAAGCTACAACAATCAAGAGTGTATGGTATTGGCACAAGGATAAACATACAGATCAATGGAATAGAACTGACAGTTCCCAAATGTACCTTTCATTGGTCAATTGATTTTGAACAAAGATGCTCAGATCACTTAATAGGGTAAAAAATGCATCATTTTTTCAATAAATGGTGCTGGGACAACTGGATATCTACATAGAAAGAATGAAGTGGAAGCCATACCTCACAGTACACACAAAAATTAATTAAAAAATGTATCACAGACCTAAATGTTAGTGCTAAAAGTGTAAAAATATCAGAAGAAAATATTGGAATAAGTCCTTATAACTTTTGGCTGGGCAAAAACTTTCTTAGATATGACACCAACAGCACAAGCAACAAAAGAATAGATAAATTGGATTTCAAAATGAAAAACTTCTATGCTTCAAAGGAAGCCATCAAGAAAGTGAAAAGACAGCACAGAGGATGGGAAAAATATTTGAAAATCATGTATTTGGTAATGGACTTGTATCTAGAATATACAAAGGACTCATAACTCAATAATAAAAACAAACATAATTAAAATTGTTATTTATTGTCAAGTGGAAAATGGATCTAAACAGACATTTCTGCAAAGAAGAAATACAAATTACAAATAAGCACACAAAAAATATCTCAATATCATTAACCAATAGGGCAATAAAAATCAAAACCATAATGAGATATCATTTTATACACTCTAGAATGGAGAAAATCAAAATGATTATGAGACGTATAGATGAGGGTGTGGAGAAATTGGAATTCTCATATACCACACACTGCTGGTAGGGATGTAAAATGTGAAGCCACTTTGGAAGGCAGTCTGACAGTTCCTGAAAATGTTAACATAGACCCAGTAATTTCTAAGTGTTCACCCAAGACTTATAAAAACATATGTCCACACAAAAACTTGCACACAAATGTTCGCAACAGCATTACTCACAATGACCACAAAGAGGAAACAATCGATAAGCCATTAACTGGTGAATGGATAAATAAGTGTGCTATACCCATACAGTGGGATATTATTTGACAATAAAAAGGAATGCAGTACTGATACATGCAACAATATGAGTAAGCCTTGAAAACACAATGCTAAGTGAAAGAAACCTGTCATAATCACTACATATGGTGTGATTCCATGTATATGAAATGTCCAGAATAAGAGAATCTGTACAGATAGAAAGAATAGTGGTTGCCTGGGTGGGAGGGGGAAATTGGGGTATGGCTGAGGGGGGTGGAAATGAGAGTGATGGGATTTTTTTCTGGGGTGATAAAATGTTCTAAAATGAGATTATGGTGATGGTTGCACAGCTTGGTGACTATACTAAAAAAACATTGAATTATACACTTAAATTGGGCAAATTGCATGGTATGCATACTATAGCTCAATAAAATAGTTAAATATTTAAAAATGGAATGAAAAAAGAGAAACTGCCAGCATTTCCACTAAGGAGGTGAGAACACATTGTCATTGCTTGGGGGCAAGAATACATTACCAGCTCCCCCTTCCACTACTTAAATTGCCTCAGTAAATTTACTTACCTTGCAAAAATTCACATCCAATTATGTTTATTAATATTCAGAGCACAATATAGTTTAAAGGGAGACTGAATGTACCTTTAAATTTGAAGCCATTAAATCTTAGTAAGTTTGATTGAAGAATTTGATTGAAGGGTTTGAGATCTGTATGCTCAATCCCTGGCAGCGAATCTTGGGCCATATTCATGATTTGGGGAAAGTAGGTGGGTTTGTCTGCAAAAATTCTTGGAAATGTTGTATATCTCTGCTTAATGAGTGTTCTGGAATGGCACTGTGACATTCTCCACATTGAAACTGTGAGGATATGGAGGCTGGAGGTGGAGTATAGAGAGTACAGCAGTGCTGTGATGGAAAATGAGGAAGGACTAAGAGAGGACTGAATTATAAGTTACAATCTGTGACTAAAAAGAATATTCTGTGTCATCATTGCATTTACTTGAATGCATAATTGGGAGAGTTATTATGTATGAATGGGGCATTTTGCCCTTATTCTTTTCTAGGGAATATCAATTAAGTCTGTTCTTCTCTAGTTTTAATTAACCATGATAAATGGAAACCTTTGAATTGCTCAAACTCTCCTAAGAAGTCAATTTTAAACATTATTTAAGCAATACTGAAATGCTGCAGGACAAATATGAGATAATTTTTTTGATTGTGGCAATGCATGAAGTAGAAGTGTTGATTGCAAAAGCTACGTTTATGGTAGTCTTGTCTGGCTAGTTTATAAAGCATGTGACTCATGTATGTTAATAGCAGACTACAACGGATTAAACAAGGTATCCCCTCCGATTTCTTCCACCATACCTAATACGTGGAAGACTATACGGAAAGTGCAACACTCAAGGGAGAATGGTTTGCTGTTATGCTTAATGTCTTCTTTTCAATAGTTATTTTGGAGTCTAGCCAGAACAATTGGCATTCTGTTGGATTGAGTTACACCATGTGTTTACTGTAATCCCACAAGGATATTTGAATTTGTAGCCAGGTTACCATAATCCAGAGAGGCAGGACTTGGGCTGAGCAATCATTAGAGCACCTTTTTAGAGCAGTACAATGATGATATTATGACTGACTCCTCAAAGAAAGAAGTACAGAAGGCACTGAAGACTATTTGTCATATAGTTACTCATATGACAAATAGAAGCTTTCTGATAAATACAGCTTAAATTCTAGGCTTTATTTCAGTGTGTGAAATTCCTGGAGCAATGGTGGACATTCTTAAAACTCTGAGAAATAAGTTATCTCTTCTGACCTTGTCACTAAGCAAGAATCTCCAGGAGGAGTAGATTTGAGAAAATCACATTCTTCCTTTAGAAATTCTGTTTATCTCTATTCCCAAGGAAGTAGAAAGATGGCTGAATGTGAATGGAGGCTGAAATAAAAGAGAGTGGCTCAGGCAGTCCTTCTAGGTTCTCACGAACTGATTGTTCAAATAATATTAGTAGCATATGCAAAAAGAATAGACAAAGACTGATGTCTCACACAGAAATCAAACAAGGCTAGCAACACAGAGCTCTTAAAGTTTGTGGTCAAAATATGAAGAGTAAAACAAAATAAATTTCTAAGAAAGATATAGAGAAGTATCTTTATGACTTCAAATAAGTCACAGTTTTTTTCAACAGAATGAAAATCACTCTCCATAGGTTAAATAGAATTTTATTATAATTAATAACTTTTCACTGTCAAAATCCTCAATTAAGGGAGTGAAAATGAAAACTACAACTGGCATGCATATCCATATGCATAAAGGTGTCCTATAAAACCATAATGAAACTAATTAGATAAAGGTCTCCTATAAAACACCTCCTCCCCCCACAAAAAAAGAACAATACGGAAGAATAATGGCCCAAAGAAGTAAAGAGGCATTTCACAAAACAGGATAGGCTAATGGAAAATTAATACTATATGAATGATACTCAAAATCATTATTAGTTAGGAAACACAAACAAAAACCTCAAAACCACAGCATACTCGTTAGAATGGTTAAAATAAAAAAAATGACTGCAAGTTGGTATGATTATTTTGGAAAACTGGCAATATCTCCTAAATCTGAACATTATTCTCACTTGATGACCAAGCATTTTCATTCATAGGTAAATTCATAATAGAAATTGAGAACATATGTTCTTATAAAAAGATATGTATACTAGAAGACAAGTACAAATAAGTTCAACATCTCAGTAGGAACAAATAGATGTGTGTAATGTAATTGTGCGTATATTTGCTGTTTTAAGCTATTAAGTTTTGTAGTAACTTGTTATGCAGCAAGAGGTGACTAATTCAGCAGATCGCTCAACCCCCAAAGATGAACTAGATATTTCTTCTGGGCATTAGAAAATAAATGTGGCTTTGTTTTAAAATATGATTATGTTAAATTTTGTATTAATTTACCTAGTAGACAAAGCAGGAATCTTGTGTCTTTTTTTTTAAACTATTAGTATTTTACCAAAGATCAGGCATATGCTATAGCACTGCCTACTGCGTTTAGCCATTGAAATAGAAATTTTGTTTTGGCATCCACGTATATAGAATGTACAGAGATCTCAAAAACTACATTTTTGCCCTCTAATCTCTACCAGTTTTCATATCAAACAAAGAGCAAATCACCATATTAAAACAACCACCCTGGAGTTAAATCTACCACTTGGGGAACATATATTTCCAGGATCCGCACCTTTACAGTAACATAACTTTGGAGTTGCTTACACTTTCGAACACCATCCTCACACAATTCTGTCCCACAGACTCTTGCCTCTCTATAATTAACCATGGGCTTTGACCTCCATTTCTCTACTCCTCCCTCGTGCTTCGTTTTTTCACAGTCTAATGTTAGTTAATCATTTCTACCGTACATCAGTAGTGCCCTTCTATTTGTTAGATTACGATTTTTCACCATGAGCTCAATTTTTTATTCACTATAATAAAATCCTCTGGATCTCCAGTTGCCTTTCATTTCTCACTTCATCTTAACATTTCTTACTATCTCAGTAAAACTGTTCCATGAACTGTCTGTTATTTTTCTTGTGTCTTTAGCTAAGACTCTATATTGGTTTCTCATCCTTTGCTCATAAACATGACTATGTTATCCTTTTGCAAAACACACACATACTCTTCTCAAATTATTTTTAGCCTTCAGGCTACACTTTTTCACTTTTGCCTTTCCTTAAAGCCAGGTATTGTTTATTTATTTATTTTTTACAACATCATTGGTAGACCAACTGGAGTACACTCACCAGAGGATAGTTGTAAAAATGAAGACATTTCATTTCTCCTCAGAATTTCAGGTATAGGGGTGAGAAACTGGAAATATGAATTTTAGCTATCTTATGCTGCTACATTTGACAATGATTGACTTAATTATGTTTTGTATCCAATTTTGATAATTCTTGGAATCTCTGGGAAGTCTCTTCTTAGAAGGAGGAAAGGAGGGACAAAAGAAATTTAGAGTGACTAGATATTTATTGAACACCTGAAATGTATAGGACTCTCAGCACTATTACATATATGATACCATTTAGAGTCTTTTGATATTCTCATTCCTATTTTTGAATTTTCATTCACCTTGCTTTGTGGTAATATTTGAGCAACATCTCATTATAGAGGGAATTATATGTAGTGTTTAATTCCAGCAACGCTTGACTTCAGCTTTGACAGCTGCATGACTTTCGCCAGGTTTCCTGAACTCTTTATGCCTTAATTTCTTCATTTTCAAAATAGTTATGATAATATCACCTATCTAATAGGGATGGTATAAGGCTTAAATGAGAATACTTAGACCAGTGCCTGACCCATGGTCATTATTCAGTGTATGTTTGTATATGTTGCCTTTCATTTTCCTTAAAGGAATCTCATGTGGATTCTGAGACTTCAAAAATCTTTTTTCTGAGCTAGCAGTGTTGGAATTCTTATATTTATATCAAAGTTTAGAATATATGAAACAGACTGGAATTATTTTTTGATTTCACAGAACCATAGGAGTTTCTGCCACATCATTAGGAATGCTTAAAGGTCTAGAAATACCAATCTTCCTCATAGAAATGAATTATGTTTTCATAATTTGTCTTCTGTGTTTGGCTTGTGAATCCCTCATTGTTTTCATTATGATTGGGCATATTTGATCATGAGTTTTTAAGGCTTAAGGAAACAAGTTTATCTCGGTGAGTAATGATGACAGCAGTTGTGGTAGTAATTTATGTAGGATTTTGTAGATTATAAAGGCTTTTCCCACACATCATATCATTTGATCCTTGTAATAACCTTAAATAACAGAGAAAAAATTTTTTAAAAAAAGATAAAAAATTTAAAGTTCAGGAAAGCCGATTTGCTAGAAATCACACAAATGGAATGAGAAGGAGTGTGTTTCTCTCCATGGCCAAGGAATATTGTGAATTCCTGAACCAGATGTCATGATTTTCTGAGGATAATATTCTTTTCAGTGAAGATAATTTGCATAGACATGTGCTTGTGGCATCAAGTTAAAAGTTAACTGGACTAGAATAAGTGAACTTTCTAACTGTATATTCTTTTAATAAGAGTTAACTGGTCTTCTATAGATTAAATCACCATCACTAGACAGAAATAAAATTTGGAATAATACTAGATTTGGCTAAAATCATACTTAGTCTAAAATTCAAGAGGCAGTCCCCTACAAGTAGGACAGGCACTGAGTAGACCTAACAACTTTGCTTTGTCTGAACTTCTTTTCATGATCATCTAGCTTTTTTTTTTTTTTTTTTTTTTTTTTTTTGAGACAGAGTCTCACTCTCTTGCCTGGGGCGAGTGCCGTGGCCTCAGCCTAGCTCACAGCAACCTCAAACTCCTGGGCTCAAGCAATCCTACTGTCTCAGCCTCCCGAGTAGCTGGGACTACAGGCATGTGCCACCATGCCCGGCTAATTTTTTCTGTATATATTTTTAGCTGTCCAATTAATTTCTTTCTATTTTTGGTAGAGACGGGGTCTCACTCTTGCTCAGGCTGGTCTCGAACTCCTGAGCTCAGAACGATCCGCCCGCCTCGGCCTCCCAGAGTGCTAGGATTACAGGCGTGAGCCACCGCGCCCGGCCCATCTAGCTTTTTTGAACATATTTATTTCTTCTTACAAAGTAAAATTGAATATGAAACAACAAAAAACCTTGTAAAATGATTCAAAGCACAAACCATGCTGTTAACAAGTCAGTGGCTTCATCTTATTATATGAAAGAGGGTATTTGCATACATATAGCATGGTTTCTGGTAAAGCTCTACTTAGAATTTTTAAAATCTGAGTCTGAATTGCAAATACATTTTGTTTGCTCATTTGGTAAGGAAGCAAAAATTATTTATCACTTTTAGTGTTTATTTTTTCTCACTGTGTTATTGTGTATGTTGTTTTCCAAGACCTTTGCAGAATTATGAAGTGCAGAATATGATTTTGAGATAGATTATTATTTATTTTAGGGAGTAGATTGATGAGTAAAGTATGATCATTACTTTCTTTGGCCATAATGTGTGTGTGTGTGTGTGTGTGTGTGTGTGTGTGTGTGTGTGTGTAGTTTTCAACATGCAACATACACATTAAATTTAAAATAATAAGAATTTTTAAAACTAGGAAAAAAGCTTTTTTCAAAAATAGACATTATTAAGGTAATAATAGAAAGTCAAAATTCCCTCATGGCATTTTTTCCCAAATTGACTCCTAAGAATTACCACTTACTTACGAACATTGATTGTTTTTGTTAGAAATCAATTATCTTGAAGCATGTAAAGATAAACAAATGTTTCCCTACTGAATTTGATTTTCTTTCTCCAATTAGTTACCTTATATGCTTGCTGGTAATAATACAATTACACTCTCCCTTACTTTCATACCATACAGAAGACTTGAGCAAAGAAAAAAAATATATTTTCCACTAAAAAAAGAAGAAAAAAAAAGAAAAAATATATTTTATCATTTATTTTCCACTTTCAAATTTGATAGTCTATATACAACATTTTTATTTAAAAAACATGGTTTATCAATGAGTAACTTTTATTATGTCCCCTGCAGCCTGCCTATTCTTAGTTCTTGTCTTGCCTCCTCCCTCTCTTTTCTCCTGCCTTCTTTCCTACAAAAGTATTAAGGTCCTTAAATATGAAATGTTTGATTTCGAGTCAAAATTCTAGTTTATTATATCTAAAACAAGAAGCAGTACAATTAATCAAAGTATGCACCTAAACTGTCGACATGGTTTTACCACCTTAACGGTAGCTTGCTTATGCTAACAGGGAAGAAGTCTAGAAAGCAAGTGGCCATGAAATGCAAAAGGCGTTTCCCACAGCTTGTTGAGAATTGAATATTTTTCCTTGCAAGAAGTGGTCCAAAGCCTGGAAGAAGTGGCAGTTGGTTGGTGCAAGGTCTGGTGAATATGGTGGATAACAGAGTTTCCAAGTCCTTTGCAGTTTAAGCAGCATTGTTTGTGGAACCAGTGGTTGTGTGTCGTCTTGCAAAAGGATTGGCCTGTCTCTGTTGACCAATCTTGGCTGCTTAATCACAAGTATCCTCATTATTTCATCTAATTGATTGCAGTAGACATCTGCTGTCATTGATTGACCAGGTTTCATGAAGCTATAGTGGATAATACCAGTCCTGGACCACCAAACAGACACCATTAGTTTTTTTTTATGAACATTCGGTTTTGGAGTGTGTTTCAGCACTTCTTCTTTATCCAACCATTGTGCCAAATGCTTGAAATTGTCAAAAAGAATCCATTTTTCAATATGGTGTAGAAATTGTTCACCTTTATGTCGTGATAGCAAAGAAAGGCAAGCTGTAAGATGATTTCTCTTGGACGCTCATTTAATTCATGTGGTACCCATCTATCCAGCCTTTTTACCTTGCCCATTTGTTTCAAATGGTCCAACACTGCTGGAATAATAACATCAAACCTTGCTGCTAATTCACATGTAGGTTGACATGGATTCACTTACGCCACAGCTTTCAGCTCATCAACATCCATCTTGGTCTCAGGTCTCCCACATGGCTCATTTTCAAGATTAAAATCACCAGAACGGAACTTATCAAACCATTGAGATACTGTGGGTTCATCAGCCACATCCTTCCCAAACACTTCCATGATATTTCAACCTGTCTGCACTGCACTGGTTTCACAATGGAACTCATATTCAAAAATAATTACAATTTTTGACTCATCCATGGTTTCACAAAAATTGTTCTAAAAAAAATTGGAGAGCTAGTCACAAGCCAAACTGTGCATTTGAAAGAATGAGGATATTTCCACATTCTTGCAATAGTGAATTGTGCTGCCATAAACAACCCAAGTGCCCGTCAATCCATGAGTGGATTATCAAAATTTGGTATATGTTCACAATGGAATATTACTCAATCATAAGAAATGACAGTGATCTAGCACCTCTTACACTTTCCTGGATTAAACTTAAGCCCATTATCCAAAGTGGAGCACCACAAGAGCAGCAGAACGGGACCCATTTGTACTCACCATCAAATTGGTATTAACTAATGAACACATAAATGCACATATCAGAACAACATCTAGTGGATGCTAGGGAAGGGGGAGGGCGGCGGGAGGAGGGGGGAGGAGGGAGGAGGGGACGGGTATTTGTATACATAAGGAGTGCAATGCGCACTACCCGAAGGATGGACATATTTGAAACACGGACTTCGGTGGGGGGGGAACCAAGGACAACACACGTAACCTAAACATATGTACACCCATAATTTGCTGAAATAAAAAAAAAAAAAGAAAGAATGAGGATATACTTTCACAATAAAAATTTAAAAAAAAAGTATCAAAGTGAAATGTCAGATATATCAACTGTCCAACTTAGTACTTAAGGAAATCAGACATTTCATACTTAATAACCTAAATAGTAAAAATGTTTAAAAATTTTCAAACAATGTATTAATAGCAGCATCCAAGGTAAAAATGAAGTCTAACACTTTGCAGACACACCCTCAATTTCATGTTGAAATCATAAAAGAGACTGGATGAATTTTGTTTAGCTTGGTGTTATTCTCCTTATGGAGTACTGTTTGATTTCCCTTAGTAATATCTAGTTTTAGTTGGAAGAGAGAGGCACCCCTTTTTTGAAACTATAGTTTGGCCAATTTACTTTACTTTACAAAATCAGAATTTATGTTACACACATAAATGCAACAAGTGTACAGAATACTCAAGGCTATCTCTCACATATTTATCTCCGCCCTATTATCTGGGGCAGGATGACATTAACAAAAGCTATATGAAATGAGCTCACTCACTGTTGAAACATTGACCTAGTGTTGAAACATTGACCCTTCTGTCACAGGCACAGAAAACTCAACAGTTCTGGTAATTTTATTATCAACAATAGCTTTAGCAAAGCAATATCAATCTCTGAAGCCCATGGAGTTCCTGACTAACATGTCAATAACTGTGTATTCTCTTCATTAAAGGATTACATCATCTGCTGCAGAGATAGCCTAAGTACTTTAAGTACAGGTCCAAATCAATTTAAATCTCTGCTGCTCTATCACTTCTCACATTGAGAATTTTTTTTTTTCTTTACCTTGAGAAAAAAGATCCAAAATACGTATCTCTTAAAATTGGTTGATGAAATAGAAGTGGGGTCTGTCATGGGCAATTTGATGTAAGATTTTCCATTTCCACTAGTTATAATTGTGGAAGATTGTAATGCCTAGATGCAATTTGTGTATGTGTGTATGTTGTTGAATTGAATAAGTGTTAGTATATTATTTAAGCCATAATATTGCTGTTGCAAAACAGATTTAAGCTCTGAGCTTTGTCTAAATTTATTTTTGCTTTCCACTCATTTAAATGGCACTTTTCAAAAATAACAGTCATCATGAAAATAAAATGTATTGCCTACTTGGCTGATGTCTGGCAATAAGATGACAAATCTCACAGTGATTATGCTCAGCCTATAGTTTTGACAATTTTGCAGTGTCTTCTATAATTAGTCTGAGAATCTAAAACTATTTTACTCCACCATGTGATAAACTCCATGGAGGAATTTAATTTATCGGAGATTAATAAAGTGTTAGGAAACATTAAAAGGTCACTGAACACTTCAATATAGATTATAAGTCACAGTGTGTACTATTTGTTTTGTTTGTTCTTTAAAGAACAAATAATAAAATCTCCTTGCTAATAAATTACTCCGATGTTGAAATGTTATATGATGCTTTAAAAACTTACACTTTTTTTTGGTAAAGAATAAGCAATATCCAGAAGGGCCAATGACTTTCAGTTCAACTTGGAATTAGTATTATAATTATGTCTTAATAATCAAATTAGCACAGAATCATCAGACTGGAATCATCTGGAATATTGATTTTACATGCAATATTGTTTTTAAAACACACTAAAGAAGAGAATGCAAACTAAAATCATTTATTTTGACACCTCCATAGGAGCCTATGGATGTATACAAAAGTGCATGTGTTGGTTTGTGTGTGTTTGTGTGTGCACATGTGTGTGTGTTTTCAGAGGAGTAGACTATAAAATTGTTTTTGTTAAGTATTCAATAATTTTATAAACCATAAATCAAGAAGCTTAAATTGAGAATAAATTAATAATAAATGTATTGGTTATACTTATTTACTTTTTTCTTAGTCTTGAGGAATTTTTAAGAGAGCTGATTGAGTGAAAAATAATTTAATCCCTGGGCTACTTTTAGGGAGTTCAAATTTCCATTTTTCTTCAAATATTTTAGCCACTTTAATTTGTATCCTTTGTAACATTTACATATTTTCTATATATCTCCATGAAATTCTAAGGAAATCTGCAAGAAAGAGAATTTTTTCACCTCACACATGTCCTCAACTTCATTATTTTACCTCTGATTCATGCTCAACTGTTGATCCATTGAGATTCTAAATATTTCCTGATGGATTGTCTAGATTTCCCTATTACTGTAATTGCTACCCACAAAAATACTAATAGATCGTACCTTGGATTGGTGTTGAAACTGTGTAGAAGACCATGCCATTTGTTGAGCAGTAAGAATCAGTGAAATGTGCTTCATATATATATATATATATATATATATATATATATGATATTTATATCTAGGCAAACTACGACAGACCTCAGCTCTAGGAAACTGGGACACGTGGACCTAGCCACTAACATTACTGAGGCCAGTGTGGGATTGTACAATCAGTTGGCAGTTGGATTAGATGCAATTTAAAGTCTTTTCTGATGCCAAGATTTTATTATTCTAAATACTGCAGTACAGTAACTGATATCTACAATTTCAAACACCAGAACTGGTATAAGACTAAGACCATGTGCTTGTCATGAAAAGTGAGAGAAGTGGTGATTAGGTGCATAGACCAGGACAAGGATCGTGGTGGTTTTGGTCAAGGTATCTGGAGAAGTGAAAGGAGAAATGACAGGAATACTGAGGGGTAGACTCACTGTTACTGAGTATCATAGCTATAGGCAAAATAGGATGGAAACAGATGGTAGACAGTATTTGTTCTTAACATTTTTCACTTTCTTTAAAGCAAGCTAATTAAATTTTGTTTCCACAGCCCATGAGGTTTTAGTTAAAATATCATTTCTAAGAGAAAGGTATCTAAAATAAGTTATTGACATATTTTTAAAGGGCAGCTATGAAATAGAGACAACTTCCTTTCAAGTTTGCTTCTGTTGTCTCTTGTGGAAAATAATCTGAGAATATCATTTGCACTATTTCATCTACAAGAACCTATCACCCTAAATCAAAGTACGCAAATAATTTTTTTTTTAATCTAGGGACCTTTTATGTACAAAAACTTATAGGCACACAATGTTACCCTTCCCGGTGTTTTTCTTCATTACCTTATCTTCTGTTGTGAGTGAAAGTAATACAATCAGGGCTGTAACTAGAATCCCACATCCTGTGTTATGGCTGGAAATGGCCAGGTTGCCATTTGCATACACCTCTTGTACAGAATTATCTCACAGCAACACATGTTGTGAAGGGAGGTTCAAGGACTGCTTGTAAGTACTCTGCAGTTAAATCCACTCATGGTGAATCTGTCAGACTCCTTTTAATGGCAAAGAGTCTCTGTAGTAATCTTATTCTATCCTTATACATCATGGTGTTTATTCAGGTAATCATGAATATATGCTAAGCTGTGCATGATCTGAAAACCTACAACCCTTAGTCACTCACCATTTTGATGAGACTGGCTTCACGGAAGCTCTCCCAGACCTTTTCCCTGCAGCTGCATGATAGTGGCATGGTTTGGTAATGGAGGAAATGCATTAAAAGAAAAAGAACATCAAGGAAAATTTGAACCTATCACACTGAGCTCATTTTGACCTACTACATCCTCCCTCTGCATGAGCAAGGTACTTTTCAACCAAGGAATCCCAAAAACCTATTTAATAATTATCTTGATATATACACATTCCACCATTTACCTCTGCGTGTGACCACTATCTTGAGCCCAAAAAGAGCTATTTTGGATTGAAAAATATATGGAACCTTTCCATCAAGAAGAATATAGCAAATTTTCTCCCTGTAAGAAACTGGGAGTACAGTATTATTCAAGGCCTACTTTTAGCAGCAGTGGTCACAGACATCACTTTTAAAAGAGTAGTTGGTTTCAGCTGGATGTGACCAAAGGAAAATGATTTTAAATCAAATAAAAAACAGGGCATAGAAAATCTTGCCAGCTGATGGATCTTGAGGCACTGTAATTTTAGAACACATTAACATGTTCGATGCTGTTGAGAATAGTCTTTCATCATCTGATGCAGATAGCATTTCATATCCCAGGTTTAAAAATTTAAGAGTTCAAATAAAGTCTCACAGTTAGGGATACAAAATTTTGACCCCCCTCAAATTTTTGGTAAATCCAATCAATCCAGCTTTTTTTCTCAAACACAATTTATTTTCAAATATTCATGGAACACATGTTAGAATTATAAGCCTTGTTTTCCTTCCATTTTGCTGCTTGCCCTACTAAATACTCAAAAACGAGGATGAAATAAAAATAAAATAGTGAAAAATTATATGTCTGTTATTTCTTTGTATGATTAATAGCAATATCAGTCAATACATATGAATATTTTGATTGATTTTTGTGTCAATGAAAATTACATTGAGCATTATAATACATAAGATTTTTGTAGGCCTATTTAACATCACTCTCATTTTAGGGCACCAGGTATACTGAATTTTTCCTGGGATTTATCTATTCCATGGCATTTATCCACATGCAATCCAATCTCAAATCACACTGCTATCCTAATTTATTCATTAGTCATTTCACAAGTAGGTGAAGAGGTGAATGGCACCTCTTAGTGGTATATTCTAATTTTTCTACAGGTATTTGTGAATAAATTTGTCCATAAATTAAATAATCTATATTCTAAGGGCAGCATAAGTACCTTGTTCAAGAGACCTGATTATTATAGCCTCCCTGAGACAATTGGGAGAAAAGAACATCCACCAAGGCACATGGGGGATGGAGTTCACATGTCAGCTATGTAACATAATGTTCACCTCTTTACAGTAGTACTTCCAACAACTATGTCAGACATAGAGGTGTCTTTATGGGTTACTTTCTGTCAATATGGTTCTGTAGCAGTCACAGTGAAGAAAAGGATATGTCAAAAATTAATATGCCCGCCAATGTTAATAATTCCTATTTAGTAAACACTTTGATATTTGTTAGGCAATATTCTAAACCCCTTCCTCATTCCACATCAGAGACCTTGGGGGCAGGTACTACATTTTATTATACAAAGGCAAAAATAGAAGTAGGGAGGGTTCATATGTACTCCATTATAAAATTTAAGTTATTGGTTTACATACTTTACTGTAAGTAAAGAGTTATATGAAAAAGGTGGAAATTGTTAAAGATTATGTGTAAGATGACATAGGATATTTATATACCATGTATGTCAACATAATATTGTATATTTAAATGGATAAAAAGGGGTTTAAGTCTCAAAATAGTAAACCAATATATACACAATAGTATGTGATATATATATATGTAGATGTAGATTTGTGTGTGTGTGTCTGTGTGTGTAACTAAGACACCAAGGTATGATAAACATCATATAGCAATGTATGTGTGTCAATGAGCTAGGCCACTCTAGAGAACCTGAAAAAAGGTTATAGCAGAAAACTGGTTCTATGACTTTATGATCTTTACTTGAAAGGAAATATCTTTAAAGATGGCTATGTTGTGATTTCCAACACCCCAAAGGGGGTTAAAAATTGAAACAGTTTCTATTCTATCTATAGTCAGAGGAAGAGTGTCTTCAATTTGAAGAGTTTGATATGAGTTCTCTGCAGTCAGTAAATTGGGTGGATGGCTTTCTGACTCATGCCTTGGGAATGCGGAGGGAAAAAAATGTTTCTAATTGGTTGGCAATGGGGTGAAATAAAGCTAGATGCAGTAAGTGAATAGGAATTTAGGGTTAACTTTCTGAGGTGAGTGTTCTATGCACACAGGAAGAAAGATAAGCATGGATAATTGGATGATCAGACAGGTAAACTGCTTGTTCTCCAATATCACCCTTCCTTACATAATATAATAACTTTCATCTAGGCAAACAGCCATCCAAAGTAAATAAAGACGACATTTCAAGGCCCTTCTGGGGCTAGGCATTACTATGTATCTAAGTTCTGGCCAATGGGATTGATGAAAGTGGAAGGGTTTTATGGCAGCCTTGGGAAATCTTCCTTAAGAGTTGGTACGCACAACTTGAAATCTTCTCCTCTTTCACCATCAGGTTGCTAGAATAATTGGAGCTTCAATTTTACATCATTAGTGACCCTCTTTGTTCCTTATGCTACATTGATGTGGAACCAATAATTGAGATATGTGCATGGTATCCCAAGGACAGAGAAAGCTACAGCAGCCTAAAAGTGTCATATATTGCATCATATATTTTTCAGTGTCTCATAAGAGTGCTGAAATTAGGGGAATGAATCCACTGAGGAATATCATGGCTGTGACAATGCAATGCCTTAGAATAAAGTGTCATAAGAACAGATAGGATGGAGAAACCTGAAAAGAATCCAGAAATAATACATGCCAATGTCTGGAGAGCAGCTGAGTGACACATATCACAGCAGATGCCCCTGAATAGCAGCTGTAGCTCCTATTCCAGGGTCTCAATGCTACATGCAGTTACAGGGATAAGGTAATAAACCATGTGTAGACAAAGTGAAATTCAGAAATAACTAAATGAAATTTGGAACTGAAGACCAAATTAAGTTCTACAACAGACAAACATTTTTTGCTGTTGTTTCTACACTTGATTTTTTTGGCCCACAATTTTCATTGATTTCATTCTTCCAGGAAAAACAGAATTGTCTTTTTATCGAATAATCACATTAAAGCTCCTGTCAGGGTGACCTCATAAGGGAAATCATCTCTTAGAATGGTACACGTTGGCTTGAAACATGATCTTGATTGGATTGTGGATCATTTGGTGAGTCAGCCAGGTCACCTGCACTCATCATTCCAAAAAAAAGCAGGAACCACATTTTCAGACAATGAAAATGGCAGCATATTGGCTGTGATCTTCTACTATGTAAGAAAAATGAGGAAACTGATGGGTTTTTCTGAAATACAATCAATTGTATAATTTAAAAAGCTAAATCAATGCATTTCTTATATATTCTACTTTATCCTTTTATTGGCTATTCTACAATGACAACTGAAGGCAATTAAATATCATTCTTTTAAATTACATATATTTTTTCACTTTATTAAGTTATTTTTTCCTGAATAATTATTAAGCTAACATAAATCTGTGTATTGAATATATTAATCTTAAAACCACGTTGAACTTTTTGATCTTGACTTCTGTCTTTTTGCTACAAAATTCAACTGTATGCTTGATTTTGAGAGACCTTTGTGATTCTATTATCATTGAAATTTTTCCTACTTGATTTAATTTTACCAATGAAAGAATATTTATTTTAAATTCTAGAGTAAATTAAATTCCACTGCATAGAAAATATTTTCATTTGTTCCTAAAATAGTACTTATTTCTGTTTGATTTTAAGGGAGAGCATTAGAACTAATGGCCTCCTAAAAAATTTTCCTTGTAAAGAGTAATACCTAAATTCATATGATTACAAATACAATTATGATCATTAATATTAGCATTACAGCATGATGGTTAAATAATTTTTCTTAACTGTGTGCAATTTTGTGTAAGGTATAAGCCTATTCAATTATTGCTGCTACATTATAGAGGCTTACATTAATTTATGTGGTCAAAAGTTTTCATTAAAGAAGTAACACAAAGGCCACTTATTTCGATTGTAATGTATTTTATAAGTTAATAATTAAAGCTGATGAAGCCATCTCATCAGCTTTCATTGAGATAACTGACAAGAGAAAAATATAACTCATACATTAATGGGCTTTACAAGAAGACTTTCCTATATTCATAAACTAACATTTAATTTAATGTATTTAACATATTATTCACATATTGGTATATTAACACTAAAATAATAGACTTTATATATATATGTATGTTATCAATAGACTTTCTGTTTTGTGTTCACTTTGCGTAACCAGAAACACTCAATGTACATTTATATGAAGTATCACTTTGCATCTTAGATATTTTATGTTAGCCTCCAACATAAAGAGATTTGAGGCATTGAAGTGTGCTTAAACTATATGGTTTTAAAAAGAACTGTAATTGCAGCTGACTAATAGATGATAGAAATAGATGTGTACATCTGTGTTCTATAAAAGTCATAACTCTACATATATTTTCAAAACAAAAAATGCATTATACAATGTCTTTTACTGTGAGTTAAAAAGACATAGTTTAAAGGCCTTTGAAAAAATGTTTCAGAATGTCACTTTTTTGGCAAAGGGGAGGGTGACATACATCTTAGAAAAGTGAATGAAAATTATTGTGCCAGCTTCCCTATCCATCCTGTTGAAAAATTTTGATATCATCCCTGTCATATCTATGAATACTTATTAAATGTCTAGAATTTTGACTGCATTTTTTCTTTGTATGTTTAAAAGCACACTACCTTATTCAGAGTGCAAAATGCAGGAAATAATTTTCACGATGATCATGACAAATTTAACCCCAGCAGTAAAGCTTAAAACAATTTGATCACACAGCTTGTTAGATATATAACATTGTCAGTACAATCTAAACAGGATTTATTTCTTTGTTCACGTCACCAACATTTACTAAACATTTACTCGGGTCCCAGAGGAAATAAATGATACATAGTTGCCAAATCAGTGGATAAATCAGACAATAAACAGACACATTCATACTGTCTTCTCCTGAGCAACAGGAGGCACAGAGGTCAAGAATTTGGGACTCTACATATATTTCTTGGGCTTATCAATAATGATTCTCTTTTCATATTTTCGTGAGACAAATTTTAATATACATGACAACAAAGATGATTCTCAGCATAGTGGAAATCCTCAAGAGGAATTGAAAACCTATAGCAGGTTGGGTTTTCTGGAGAGCAGTCTGAGATGAGTTGGGCATGCTGCATCTTATTAGAGTACCCTTGGTATCAGTGCTTCTGGGAGGAGGAGGAAGCAGGAGAGGAAGAAGAAGTACAGTCGGGATGCAGTTCAACTCCTGCCTCAGTAGAACCATCCATGGGATGTTCTGGAACTAAAATGTCTCTGCAGAGTTGTCCAGAGTTGGGCCAAGACTACCAAGTCTTGAAGACTCCTCCTGCCCTCCATCCACATAGATTAGTCATGGGCTGTGGGTTATTTAGCTAAGGGGTATGAACTTGGGTGAAGTGGAGGTTTGCATCTAGGCTGAGTGCTGAAGGCTGCCTCAGCAGGTGGGGCAACAAAACTTCACTGAAGGAGCAGCTGTGGGTACATCCCAGCATCTCCATAAGCCATAGGCAGTAAAGGATGTCTTGAGTCTTGAATACCTCTGAGAAGTGAACATCTCAGATTCACATTTTCTTCTTTCTTTTTGCATGTTAGAAAACCACAATTGATCCAATAGCATTTAGCACTGGCAGAATGATTCTTTTAGGATTTCTGCTTGAATTGTAAGTGTAGGTGGCCCACCTGACTCATATGATCCACCATCCAATCAAGAATGCTCTTGTAGATATTTTTTAATATTATCAACTACTATTGCAATGCTCTATGCTATCCCAAAGAAAACAAGGTAAGTACAAATCCAAGTTGTTTTCTTCTGTTATATCAGAGATAACAAAGGAAGATTTTACTTAAGACACACATTTTGTCATCAGAAAAAAAGTTAAAGAGAAGGTGCGTCCTTTTGTATTTTGAGAATATATGAGATATTGTTGAAATTAATGTTCAAATATATCGTTTCCCTACCCATATGTGGATAATAAATAAATAAATAACATAGCTTTATGATTCATCTTTGCATTAAGAAGCATGCTTCTTTCTTTCTTTCTTTCTTTCTTTTTTTTTTTAAGACAGAGTCTTGGTCTGTCTCTGGGCTAGAGTGCAGTGGCAGCATCATATCTCACTGCAACTCAAACTCCTGGGTTCATGCGTTTCTCCTGGCTCAGCCTTCTGAGTAGCTGGGACTATAAGCGCACACCACCATGGCCGGCTATTTTTTTTTTTTTCTATTTTTTGTAGAGATGGGATCTTGCTCCTGCTCAGGCTGCCCTGTACACTTGAATGTGTTCTAGACATTTGTACATCTCTATACATAGACATTTTCTCATACAACTTAAAAAGAGCTTGAAGGTATTGACAATAAACTACCTAACAAGAAAACAGTTCTGAAAATCAGTGCTTTTGTGCAACTAATCCTAGGAGCAATATTTTATATGTCTATGATTCTTGTAACTTCCTGTTAGTAAACTTACTGCTAAATAACAATTTTCAAATTTGAGCATCTTGCCATATCTCTTTATGAAAATTAAAATTGTTTGACCAGTTAGAAAAATGTTCTATCATTTATTTTTAGTAATAGAGAATTTGTTTTTTCCTAACATATTTAAAAGCTCTTTCTGCCATCTCTGTATCATATTATATATTTTCAGAGAGCATGCCTGGTTGTACTTTCCACAGACTTGCTCTTTATGAAATGTTCTCCTTCTCTGGAGAAGGGCACATGATTAATTGACTTCGCGTTCCTCAACTAAACACTGTGACTCAATATAATCTGTTGTGGATCACTCTCATTTGATAGTCACAATGAAGTCTAAAATTTTTTAAACATCTTTTCATAGATATCAAGTGAGGGCAGCTTAATTTTCAAAATTCATGGCAGCTGCTTGCTTCAAAGTGCTGTGCAATCTAAGAGAAAGTGTAAAAATAAAACTACTAGTTACATTCTTTTAAATAGCAATAATTTGCATAGTTTAAAAAGATCTTATAAATCACAATAGATTTTTCATATTCCAAATTTTTAAAGAATCTTCATGTTGTATCTTGAGACACTAAAAATTCCTTTCAAATAACTTCTTTCTCTAATCTTTTTCTCCTAAGAACTTCTATAATTTTGTTTATAATCCCTTCTCTGAAATTACTGTATTTATGGATAATAAACTTTGTCTTATTAACATAAAATTAATCCATGAATCATTTATGATAAAAAGTGAAACTACATAAATTTTTAGAAAGTAAAAGTTCATTTTGATCTTTCTCTCGACACTGTTAGTAATTTGATTTTTGAAGTTCTTACATATTTTAAGTATTTAGTTCTTTTCTCCTGTATTCATATCTATCTCTTTTATTTTACTCAAATTACATGTACTATTTGTAAAACATTTGTGGCAATTAATAATATTTGTTTTCTCTTTCCTACACATAGACATTCTTCATTCTTAATGGTTGTATAGTATTTTCCAGTTGGGACATAGAAAGAAATTTTAACTATTAGTCTTTGGATGAACAGTAAGTCTGTTTCCTAGTTTTTACTGTTATAGATAATGTTTCTGTTCATATTTGTACAAAATTTTTGCATTCATATATAGATATTTTTGTAGAATATGTTCATAAAAATGAAATCGATACATCAAATGGTATACCACTTTTCCCAAAGCATCAAAAATGGCTAAACCTATTTGTAGACAAACTAATAGCATGAATATAATGACGGTGATTTTTTCCCAATATTTTATTTTTTGAAGATATAACTATATTTTTAAAAAATTTGATCCGCATTTGTTTTAGTGGATTTTGGTATCTTTTATATTGTCATTGGTCATTTATATTTTTTTTGTTAATTCCCTGTTTATATAATTTGCCATTTTGAAAGTTGGGTTGTATCTTTCTTTAACCAGTTTGTATACCATTCTTCATATATCCTGTGCATTAAGTTTATTTTATTCATATCACAAGGATGTTCAACAATTTGTGATTTATGTCTTTATATTATGTATGTTGTTTTAATAATATAT
>NW_012152508.1:57951-63964 GCF_000956105.1 Propithecus coquereli | reverse complement strand
ACTAGACCCTTAACTTATCAATATCAAGTTTTCAAAGAATGCAGAGAAAAATTTTGCACTCTCTCCACCAAATTCTACCTTAATTCGTTTAAAAATATTATGCAAGGAAATTAGTAATGGTAGTAAAAGGGTGTGCTTTTTAGATCTGTTTATAGATATGATTTTCTTTGGTTAGCAAGTCTTTTTTTTTTTCCCCCCAAGTAATCAATTACTGAGAAATATTTATCGATAAGTGAAATACTGGAAAATCCCAATGGCTACTTGAAGTGTCCCTTTTACTTGCTTTGTTTATCAGTAATTTGCATAAAAATTTCTTTCTTATTTACGTTGGCTTGACTGAGTTTCACTATTATTTGATTAATGTTATTGCTGCATCTTTTAGTAAATATTTGGTTTTACAGTAAGGAAAAACAAAAAGAAGATATATTAAAATTCTAAACTGGAAACTATTAATATTAATAGAACAACTCCTAAAGTTCCCCACATACACAATTTTGAACTATGATAAAATATTTTTTTTAAAAAAAGACCTGAAAAAAAGAAATACATAATGAACAACATGGGTCAAATATAACTAGAATATTTGATAAAAGCTTAGATTTCTGCATTTTCCATTTTATTTACTAAAATAAGAAATGAGATGTAATGCTGCCAAAAGAAACCAATTAGATACAATTCAAATGTATTGTGTCTATGGTGCTATAGTGGATACAGAGATGAGCTTGTGCCATACATGCAATGGAGTAGAGTTGACATGTATGAAGTCAACAGTTAAAATTTCATCAAGAAGTAAGTATTAAAATAATATTACTCAATAATGAGTATACATAGGCATAGAGAGTAGAATAATAAACATTGGAGACGCAGAAGGGTGGAAAGGTAGGAGGATGAGAGGGAAGTGTGGGCTGCGAAATTACCTAACAGGGACTACTTACACTAATCGGGTAAGGGTTACACAAAAAGCCCAGACTTCACCACTACACAATGTAACTATGCAACAAATCTGTACAAATACCCCCTAAATCTATGTAAATGAAAAAAAAAATCACCATAAAAAATAAAATTATGCTACTGGTGAAGGTTGGGAAATAAGCTAAGTAAGTCTCACCAAAAATGAATTTGTGAATAACGTGGATTTTCAATGGAACTTGATAATTATTTAATTCTTATAGGCAAGAAAAAATTCAGATAGTTAAAAGAAGCCATATCTATATTTTAGGAAATCATTGAGATTGAAGACTAGTTGTATGGTGAATAAAACTTAGGGGCTGGATCTCTATTTTACCATGCAAATACTATGTCAACTTGGGAAATGTATTTAAAAATGTCTGAACTTTAGTTTGTTCATCTCACAATTAACCTTACCCCTATCCCTAGGTTTTGCGGTTCATGGATTGATTGGACATGCCTGGGTGGGAGGCGCACATCCCTGTATAAACAGCCTTTCTACTTCCTTTCCCAGAAGGCTTCTGGAAGAAGAGGGGACTTGGTCACTGAGAAACAGAGGAATGCCTGTGGATATTGTACTCATTGTAGAGAACTAGAGAAGAAAAACTAGTTAAGGAATTTTTACATTAGTTTATTTATATCATGACCCTACAGGGTAATAAAGGTTCCATGATTAATAATCCCACACCTTGACTGAGCACAAGGCAATAATCACTGATGCTCATATCCACGTGGCCATATATCCATCAGGAATTAGACAAGCATTGCTCTTTACATATAGTAAGTTGTGGAATGTGCTATTTTATGTGTTCCAAAGGAGAACTAGGCAAACATAAATACAATAAGACAGTCCATTAGTAATTTATAGTGTTCTCAGTATCTTGAAAAGCAAAATTGTATCACTTTGGGTTTTGCCTCTTTAGTATACTTTACCATCTTATGACTATTTCACAATTCAGTCAAATCTTTCTAAATCTTGTAAGTGAGAATGCATATTCCATTGTATTCTTAGATATTAAAAATGTTTAAAAATGTAAAAGCATTAGAAATTAATCTTTACTATTCAAGACTAAAAAGTTCTTTATCAGAGGTATTATTAACATTAAAATGAGTCAACTAATGTTTGAGATTTATATAATTTTTCTTTGTAATATATTGTAACATTTACAAAGTTCCAGGTAGATTAATGTTTTAAAAAATAAAACCACAAAAGTATTAAAATAAGACACAGGTGAATGTTTTCTTATATGTCTAATTATTTCACTTTTCTGCTTACAAACTTGTAATTGCACACTCATGTACTATATATAATACTAAGTTCAAACTCCAAGTGTGGCATAAAAGTCTCTTTAGCTTCTTCTAGTCACTTCCTTTTTCTCCTCCTAGATCAATTTTCAAGATCTGTTCATCTGTGTGCATTGACCAATTAAATTATCTTTCATGTCTCTTTTATATAATTGATTGCACGATATTATATTTATGTTTTTGCTTTTTCAACTCTGTGCTAGCAAAAGACATGCTTTTTATTTTTCTCCCAAAAGTACCTAGTGAATAGATGCTTAAGAAATATTTGAACCTAAATTTTCAAAAAATTATCTTGAGCAATGTAGGTTTTTTTTAAAAAAATCTCTAACTCAGCTATTATGCTGGTACAAATAAAATATATTCTGAGCAATATGTAGAAAAATATTGAACATAATTTCTACTGTAGAGTTGGTGAATAGAACTCAAAATGAAGAAAAAATTTACCAAGTTCCCAACATTCTGAAAGAACATAAAACAAGTCTATATAGGGTCAAAAATTATAATAGAGGTGATTATTTAACAATTCATTGCATTATTAAGCCATTGACATATTGGGGAGTGATAAGTGCTGTGGCTTTCCCTCCCCCAATATGGACGTGGTGGGAAGAGAATGTCCTTCCTATCTACACTGTCTCCTCTGCCCTTGAGGGCATGGAGGAAGATTTTCTTGTCTTCATGCTCCACATGGAGTAAGGAGCTTTCAGGAGGAAGTAGAAGGCACAGTCAGCTGTGTGCCAGGCAAGGTGATCTTGTAAAGGAAATCAGGTGTTAGAAAAGGTTTAGTAGATAAATATAATACAAAAGTGCCCTTCTATGAGGAGGTCATCACTGAAAACATGAGCTGTGGTAAAGTGGAAAGATCCCCTAAATAATCATGCAGAGGGTATATCACATCAGCAGAGACCAGTAGTAGGATGAACCACTATTAGCCAAAGATAAACATGAGGCATCACCACAACACTCACCAGTAATTGGGTTATAGAAAATAACCTCAGCCCTCTCCCTTTTCCAACACATTAAGGGAGTAAGAGCCAATAATTGTCCTTTCACTCAAAGATACGGGAGGGCAAAAGATAATTTTAAAAGCATATTGTGCTCACCTCTTCTCTGAATCATCAAAATCATCAAATTAAACCCTGGACATTGATTTTGGGGACTATCTGGGTAGAGAAAGGGATTATACATTGCATGTGAGATAAACTAGAAGGGACCACATTTCTTACAGCTTTTGGTTAAAAGTGATTAGAGATTTGTGGACTCAACCTGGAAAATCATTAAATGATGGAAAAGAGATTCAACAAAACACAGTTTAAGGAGTGTCTGGAGAAAAATGGAACTCTCATATTTGCATCATCGCTGATTTCAGAATATATGGTAAACTTGTTACATATACTTAATAATATCATAAATCACTATATGAGTTTTAGTTGCTATTGAACTCGAGTTTCTGATGTTTAAACTTTCTTGGCCATTAATTTTGGCATGAAAAGAATAAAATTATGAATTCATATGATTATGTGTTCAAATGATAGACTTAAAAACTGTTCTGCTTAATCAAACTCTTATGCTCTGTGGGTTTTAACATGCTATACTATCATTTGCATGCATCTGTTATTAACAATTTAAGCTTCATTTATCATTTTCCTAGTCAGGCTCGAGACATTGATGCTGTATGATTAATTAATGTCCAATCAACAAGTAGTTACCAAGTCTCTACTTTTTCCTACTGTAAGTTGTAAGTATAATTATACAGCAAGCCTTTTTTACAGTAAGATATTTTAAAAAACACAATTTATAAATCAGATAAAAGTGGATAAATGCTCTCACATAGGAGAGAGGGGAGTTAGCCAAAAGTTCCAAATATTCAGCCACCTACATCCCACTATAGAAACCTCCACGAAGGGAAAATATAGAGCATTGTACACGTGTTGCCTGTGGATTTTCCTGAAATTCCTCAAAAATGATGGAAAGGGGCAGATCAAAAAGAAAAAAAAAGTAAAAAAAAAAAACCCTTTTGGATACTTGAAAGTAGATGGATAACTGACTTAGATATCATGGCACTCGAATGGAGGTAGAGAAACTGTCATAGATAGGGGAAGAAGCAAGGCAAGATTTAGAAAGAAGGATTTTTACTACTTTGTGAAAATTTGGAAATTTTTCAGATCAGTACATTTTTGGAGGTAATAATTGATCTACTTCTTACACATCAAACAAAACATCCCCCCTTCTCATTTTTTTCAGTAATGATTGGAATACTTGCTGAATAGTTTGCGTCATTGTAACATGACCCTGAATTTCATATGCTTAAAATTTTGGGACTCTGCTCAATCATATAGTGAAGCATTTCCTGTATTTCCAACTCTGTTTCAATTCCTTCTTTCTCCCAGCGCTTTGAGAGGCTTAGCAGGGGTTATTGCTTGAGTCCAGGAGTTTGAGACCAGCCTGGGCAACATGGTGAGACCCTGTCTCTGCAAAAATTTTTCAAAACATTGCCAGGTGTGGTGGCATATTCCTGTAATCCTACCTCCTTCAGCAGGCTAAGGCAGACAGATCACTTGAGCCCAGGAGTTGGATGTTTAAAATGAGCTATGATGGCTCCACTGCGCTTCGGACTGGGTAACAAAGAGAGACCCAGTGTCTTAAAAAAGGAAAAAAAACTTTCTTCTTTCACCTCCTCTGGAGATCTACATCCTCTAAAGTTGTTATGGTAGAAGTAGAGACTTATTTTTACATTACATGGCTTCATTTCTTGATATCCATTCAGAGGACTGAGGATATAATTAATGTTTTGCTCCCTGTTTTGTCTTTGGTAGAGAAAGATTAATATTTAGACATTTCAGTGCTTTATGATCATATCTGACAAGTATGAAGTTATTTCTTATTAACTATCAATTGAAAATTGAAAGATATTCACTTTGTATATCTAAACAATATGACTTTATGTTATTGCTCAAAACACAATAATTATTAAAATATTCCGTATGCATTTCCCTTTACTAGCTTTTATTTTTCTCATATATCATTAAAATGAGATAATTATTAACAAAGCTTTAATAAGTCTCTTACATATTAGACATGTCATTGTCCACAAACAACCTCTTTGGGGTGACCAGAGAAGTAAATATGATCACAAGAATTTTGTATGTATCAGCATTAAATATTAACAATAAAAGGCTAAATTATGTCACGCCAACAATTACAGAGTAAGAAAGTGAATATTCATGTGATCATTGTACAGCACAGAATATATGAACAAAATAAAATTAAGAAGGGAAAGATGAAAGTTGGAAATTATAGAGGAAGACATTTTTACAAAAGTATAATCTTAATTGGTATTAAAGACAAAAATATTTTAGTTCAGGAGTAATCAATTCTAAAAGAGAGAAGCAGGAATAGGAACAAATTTTATGGTACCCTAAATATCCAATAATGCATTTGGTTTAACTGATATATTTTATTAATTTACAAATTGGAAATGTTTATAACAATTATTTTGAAATGTTATTGCTCCATTTTTTTGTTGTTTAAAAATTGAGGGAAATTTGACCCATCAAGAAGAAGAATACAGGATTACTTTTTGAAAGAAATGTGAGATAATGCAAAGCATGTGATATTTTAAGTCAGACCTACCTGAGTTTAAATCATTGTCTCATACTTTGCTAGTTGCTTGTCCTTGGGTAAGATTTTTTAAAAATGTTTTCTTAGTCTCAGTTATCTTTTATAAAATATTAGTCAATAATAGGCAATATAATTATTGTAA
>NW_012152508.1:49760-54336 GCF_000956105.1 Propithecus coquereli | reverse complement strand
TCTGTTAAAGTAAGTAAAATGAAAATCAATGTATTTACTTAGTGGTATATAGAACGTGATCTTATTTTTTGGTAAAATTGTTTCTCTTCATTTTATATATTTTCACAATCCAATAATGTTTATTTATTCTCAGGCACCATTAAGAACAAATAATAGTTAATAAAATTTCCAGGACTTCCAAAAAATGATTTATATTTATTAACTCATTTAACTTTCAGGACAACCCAATCAGAGAGTAGTAGGATTATTTCCATTTTACAAATGGTAAAACTGAGACTGATACTTATATAAGATACTTAGTCAATGACTAAGTGTACAGCAGAGATAGTATCTGAATGACAATAGAGCCCTCTCTTTTACTGATTTACCAGTGACATTATTTCTATTATTCTACTCTTGCATTTTTCTTTTCTTTCTCTTTTTTTTTTTTTTTTTTTTTGAGACAGAGTCTTGCTAGAGTGAAATGACATCATCATAGCTCACTGCAACCTCAAACTCCTGGGCTCAAGCAATCCTCCTGTCTCAACCTTCTGAGTAGTTGGTGTACACCACCATGTCCGGCTGATTTTTTCTATTTTAGTAGAGACAGGGGTCTCACTCTTGCTCAGGCTGATCCTGAACTCCTGACCTCAAGTGATCCTCCCACCTCAGCCTCCCAGTGTGCTAGGATTATTGGAGTGAGCCACCACGCCCAGCCTCTATGTGTATTTTGAATGGGTATTTCCTTATAAATACTCACTAGTGTTCCAGTTCAAGCATTTTAACCTTTCCTAAGAGTTAGGTTTTGATTTTGTAAGATGAAAAGACATTTGCCTTTCTGTATAGCATTTATTCAGATCCTATTCTTCTAGTGAAATTTTAAAAGTAACCAATGCAATTAACTATTGAGTATGTCTTTCCAACCATACCATTTTAGATTTAAATATCAACTACAAAAATATTCAAATACTATGTGTCATTTTTCTTAATCTAAATATGCTATATAAAGTAAAAATAATGTGTCAATCACATTGCAATAAAAGTGGGCCTTGCTTGCAAAATGTATTTAGGAAAAACTCTTCAAAAATAAACTAAATAAGTACCTTGAATTAATATTTTGACAAGTTACAAATGCATTTGGAAAAATTCATCACTCTAACAATTGTTAAACTTCTAACTCTGTATTTGCATTGGGATTTTTATGGGGGAAGGGTGCAGTAAGTAGACTGAACTACTACCAATAAACTATATCCTAAAATTGACTTCTCAGAAATCTGCTATGATCAAACTGAACCTGTTTATAGGGCATATAATTTCAAATTTGCATAGAATAAATTACTTAAGGAATCTCTAATCTAAATTTATATAATCATTAATTAAAAAGACCCGTCTTTCAACATGGAGCACTCTATCAACCTTCAAAATACATATGGCAAACTGTCTTTCAACAGGCTTTTTTTGTTTAATTTTATTTACAATTCTTTGTAAATTCTGTTTCCTTGGACATTTTGCTGAAGTTGTCAAATCTTTGTTTTATGATGAAACTTTTATCTCTTTGTTGTAGTGCACAAAGGGATTTCAAAGGCCATGTTTTATTCATTTTTCAAAGTCCAAAGCTCCTAAGAACCTCTAGGGTTTTAATTTTTTTCTTCTTCTCCTAGCAGTAAGTTAACAGTGGCATGCTTATGAATGAGACCCCCCCTCCTCCCTCATTCTCTTCACACCCTGCTTCACTCATCCCCCACCAACCCTCTCCCTCTAAACGCCTATCCTTTCAGAGACTCCAACAGCCAAATGGGATTTCAGACTGACAGGGGGAAAAAGAAAAAATTATTGCTTGAAGTTGTTTTTCACTTTAAAGTCTTCTTTAGTGACAGCCTTTCTTCTCTTAGAAAGGAGAAAATGGCAAAGGGGAAAGGTCGTTACTATACATTTGAAAGCATCAATTTCTGTTAGGAATGAATTTACTCTCCATTTTTACTTTAGAACTAGATAATACTGGCTAGGCCTTAGCCCTTGTGCACACATATTCACTAACATTTTAACATGAATTTATTTTAGGTAGAAAAATAAATCTTATGTAAATAATTCTGTATAAAGATATAACTTGGAATTTAGATTTAAGTTAATATAAATACCATGCTTTTAGAATCAGTGATATTTGCTAGGGGAGTTGTATTTTTTAACATGAAATAATACTAAATTTTTTTGAAGCATTTAATTCTGTGGAGCAGAGAAATCTCTAGTGGAGGACATTTGGCCTCTCATTCTCTTTATGTAGTGAAGACACAAGGATGTGAGGGTCTCTCTCTGCTTTCTTTGTTTTTTGTATCTTGGTGAAGTGTTGTGAAAAACAAAATCTAGCATTTAAGGGAAGCTTAGAGTAATTTGCATTTATAGGGCTACAGTATCCAAATAAATAAAATTTTTAAATTTAATTATATAAAATACTGCTTAGCCTTGATATTTTTATTTTATCTCTCTCTTTCCCTCCCTTTTCCCCTCCCTCCCTTCCTGCCTTTTTTTCTTCCCTTCCTTCCTCCCTTCTTAGTAGTCATGGCCTGATTGCAACTTTGTGGTTACCTGGAGCTATGGCAATAAGCCCCAAGGGGACACACTGGACTCACTGTTTACTTAAAATAAATCATTTTATCGACCCAAAAACTTACTTTTTGAGGAGCTTTGAATACATTTCATATTCCATAAGAATCACGACGAACTTAATATTCGAGGCTATGTTTGTCACTTCTGTTTCCTCCCCATAGTACCCAGCATGGATTTTAGCACACTGCGCAGTTTTAAGACTTCTCGACTGACTAATTAATCACTGACATAAGTTGAAGTGTTACACAGGTGAAAGTGCAATGAAATTGTTATTCTAACCCTGCGTCCCCAACGGGCCTGGTATGGGTCCGTCGCCTGTTAGAAATCGCCAGCCCATCACCACCTGAGCTCCACACCCCCCAGCCCCAACCCTTCATCCATGGAAAACTTGTCTTGGATGAAACTTAGGAACTGGAACACACAGCAAGGGGTGGGCCGTGGGTGAGTGCGGGAAGCTTCATCTGTATTTACAGCTGCAGCTACATCCAGTCCCCATCGCTGGCATCACCACCTGAGCTTCCAGTACAATGTTGATTAGGAGAAGTCAAAGTAGGAATCCAGATTTAAGTATCTTTTGAAGTTTTGAAATTTCAAGGGTTACATGTCCCTGAAAATACCATTACTTAGTCCCTAGGGTTATCAATATTGTATATACAGATGAATAAATAAATGAATGAATACATGATGTGTGATTGAAGAACAAGTTTAGAGGCACAGAGGTCTTGAAAAGTGTAAAATGTTGAAAGAAGATAAGTTCGAATACTACAATAAAAATGATCGACAATTGCCATTGATGTCCCTTCTGAGATAGTAGTTTCAATAGAGTGATTGTAGTCAGAGCCTGGTAGAAGGCAATTCAATTTGAAAGATCAATTTTCAAATTCACTTCATTTCCTTTTCCCAATATTTAATAAGAATGTAAATGAGAGCCTCATCAAAGCCTCACTTATTTGCCTCATGAGGATGTACTCTGTGTTTTAAAAGTCCCTGCTTCTTTTGGCATTTTTCCTGCTTCTTTAAACCTTCTCTTCTTTAGATCTCAAAGTCACACAAGATGCTTGTAATTTTTCATTTTTTTTTATATTTCTATTGAAAAAGCTGTCTCAATCTAATTTTGGACCAAGATATATTGTTTATTTTGAACTTAAGATGGATATTTTAACTCATCATATAGGTAGGTAACCTATCCCTCCCTGATGTAGACCTGTACTTATTTGTACTAATAACTAGATTAAGAAAGTTAAGATAGAGTTAAAATCTTTTTTGGTTCAACAAGTTATTACTGAACTCCTAATAGATGCCAGGCATAATGCAGAAGGCTGATAAATACAGACTAATTTGCAAAAACTTCATAAGTTTTCTTTTGCTAATGACACTCCGTTTCAACTACCTCTGATCCATACCATTTTAGCTCATGGTGATAGATCATTGTTGGACTAAAGCCAATTTTATTCTCCCCCAAATCATCTTCCTACCTACACAATGACAGTTATTATCAGTGAAACAAAAATAGTATTAACTGTTATTATAAATTATCTATAAACATCTATCATACATTATTGTCAAGAAAAGTCCACTTTCCAAATTTGATCTACATCCCCCTTCAAGGACACTGGTTACACTGCCCACTTTAATTATGCAGTTGCCTCTACGTAAATTCTTGCAGCTTATTTTAATACTTTCAGACCAACCTGTTGTCTTTTGTTCATGAGGCCTTTCAGCAGTTATAAACTAGATTGGACATTCCTTTCTATGAAATTTATAGACTTTTGTCTATAGAGAAAAATTTAGCACTGAAATTTTTAATATGTTAATTGGAGGATCTAAATCTTTTAATTTCCATAATTGACTATATGATTCTTTAGAATAATATTTCTTTTGCCTGAAGTCATCAGGGAATTTAAAATACAGAATGGGAGCTTAATTAACATCTGAAGTTCGGTTGGTTGATCAGCAGTATTCATCATTTTCTTAATGTAATACTTTGTTAAAA
>NW_012152508.1:48473-49580 GCF_000956105.1 Propithecus coquereli | reverse complement strand
AAAACCACACCTGTGCTGATGCAGCAACCAATCCTCTCAACTACATTAAAGTGCACAGTTTCGGCTAGTGGCGATAGTGAATTGGGTGGCTCATTCTCACTGTTATAGTTTGCTGATTCCCTTTGTGTGCGAAACAACTCTTTCTGTGAGGTTTAAGCAAACTTCATTTTCAATAGAAGTCACATGTAAATATATGGGTGTGTGTGTGTGTGTGTATGTATATATACGTCTATGTATATATCTCACCAAAGATAAAAAAATAAGTTCCAGGGCTTTTTTTCACACTCCAGATTTCCTTTTCCAATTTTGGGATTTCCCATTTTCTGCAGATTAGATATTTCTTTGTGGCTGTAACTCATGACGTTAAACTCACCATTAATGGAGATGCATTACAGCCAAAGAAAGTTTAAAGACTTATTGCCGTTGGGAGAAATAACCTGACTGGGGTTGTGTATCACAATTGTGTTGCACCTACTCAAACCTTTCGCGTATGTCAAATTGAGCTGAGAATTCTAGGAGAAAATGTAAGTTTTACAGCAAGATTTAATCTTCCTGCAAGTAGCTCGTCCAGAAATACCATAACAACAGCTGTTCTCATAGAATATTAGCATTTCTGCTTCTGGCCTCAGCTGCTTCTCAGAAGTGCAAAGAAATGCAAGCATGGAAAATGTTCATTTTTAACATTAACTTGAATTTGGAAATCAGGGGACATTCATCGGTCCCCAAAAGTAATGGATGCATATTTCAGCTAATTATTTTATTCCTGAAGTGGTGTATGATATATGCATAGCTCATAGAATATCTTTTAACAACTATAGGAGGGTACATATTCATGATTTGGCAGCATGCTTTTCAGCTATTGTCTGTAATGTCGGTGTGGTCTTTGATTGCGTGTGAGACAAAAATGAACTGTAAATCCAATCCTTTTAATATTGCCTTACTTAACTTTCATCCTGTTATGTTCTCATATCCATGAGTGAAAAACAGAAACTATGAAACTGTATCAACTGTGGTAGTATTTTCTTTGCAAAATTTATTTATTTATTTATTTAAATTGACAGATAAAATTATATGTATTTATCATGTATAACATATTTTGAAGTATAT
>NW_012152508.1:42018-47870 GCF_000956105.1 Propithecus coquereli | reverse complement strand
TTGTTATTTACTCAGTTCATTCACAATGTACTTTAGGATCTTGATGCCTTTTGGATGCCGGTTTCTTCCTTTTTTAAAAAAAATCTATTTAAAATAATAACTGTAGAGAATATTTTATTGTGGAACTTTATAAAGAAAGCAAAATTTAACAAAAGAATTCACATATGGAATTAATGATATATGACTAATTAAGCAGTCACCTTAAACACTTGCATACCAAAAATCCCAACAACATCTGTCATGAAGTGGAATTTTGAAACCAAGTCTTCCTTTTACTTAACTGCTAATGTGCTCTTGCCTGCCACCACATTTGCTTCCTTCTATTGGGATTGATACATTTACTGTGGAAAACTTTTTATTTTTCTGTAGGTGATTTACAAACAGTTCATATTGAGGAATAGTGGCCTTGCCAGCAAAATATTCATGTCGTTTTTGACTGTCCTTACTATATCTCACACTTATCCATGTAAACACTACAGGAGGTTAGAGTTCATCCCATTCACTTTAAAATACTCTTTCTCACTTGCCTCTTTATGTCTATGAATGTCTTCTTTCTCTTCTTTTCTGTCAAAACAATAGCCAGAGAGGTGCTAATGTATGAGGCTTATGAAGTGTCTTGACTTTTGAAGAAGAAAATAATCTATAATGAGCTATTTTATAAAAATGTCCCCACGCTTAGAAAAATTCTTTTTTTCCAAGTTCACACTTTAAAATATAAACCTGGAAACTGAGATTTTAATCATATCATGCCCATCTATATGCATGGTACACTTTGTCCCAAGATTTATATCTTTGATAGTACAACTTAAGAAGTTGAACTAACTCTGGTAGTTACTTCATATAGTTCATTTGCATATCATTAAATATTAGTTAAATTAGTTACATTTAAAAATACAGATATATATTATACGGAGAGAATAAAGGGGGAGGAGAGAGAGAAGCGAATGAGTATTTGATATCTTAAGTGATTACATGTAGTAGAAAAGGTTAGGAAACATTATATGGAGGAAATGGTATTAGAAACAGATTTTATGGGCCCAGCACGCTTCTGCTGCACTACTCTGCTACCTAGAAACTGATTTTAAATGGTAAGTAACATATTTATAAAAAGTAATTGGGCAAGTGAGGAAAATATTGTAAATACAGGGAATAAAGTAGAAAAGTATAAGAATTCAGTAATAATTAAAGGAAAAAGGAGAAATTTAGTTTGACTTGATTTTTTCTTATAGGAGAGTAATAGGGATATAAGGTAAAAATGTCACAAGCCAGATGGTGGAAGGTCACCAACATCAGACTGAGGAATTAGTCCTTGATTTGGAAGGCACAAAGGATCCATTGCTCAGGTTTTAAGAGGAATATGGCTCTACACAACAGGAAAATCATCCATCTAGCCACAAAATCCCAATAATTTTCTATACAGTGTTCCCAAACAGGAAAGCCCCTGGGCAAGAACTGAAGCAACAATTTGGCTATAGCCTTTTTAATTTTGACCATATTGTTTACAAATATAATTGTATTGTGAAATGATAAGTAACTGATAATGTTGGTCACAGGTGGTGCATGCTCCTCTCTAATGCACATATTGAGCTCAGAGCAGAAAATTGGGAATCGTTATAAACTGCATGCATCCTTGTTCTATGTGCTCTTAACATTTACTGATACAACTCCCTGTGCATCCATCCTCTTCTTCCAGTGCTCCAGCAGGAAAAACACCCACCCACACATGTACAAATTCTCTTCTTAAAAAAAAGTACCTAAAGTAGTCATTGTCATTTCACTGAATTACAGCAGCCACATGGTGATTTAATCCTACTCAATTTGTACTATGTACAATATTTATCATAGTGCTAAGCTTAGGGTGGGTGGAACACAATTCTTAAGATTTCAAAAAATGCATCATGCATTTTTCTACCATTGCACAAATCCCTCAGGAGGAAGAAATCAGCCTGATACTTTACAAAGTCTGTTTCAGATACAAACTTGTCACATGGAAAGAAAAGACATCATTTCCCTTTCTATATCTCTGCCTTATCCTGCATCCCTAGAGAAATTAATTACTCACTAGCATGAGCTTTCCACTGTTTACCATAAAGTAGAGCTAAGCAACCATGTAGATTGGGCAAGAGACAGTCGTGATTTGAGGTAGAGAGGCAAGAAGGGATCATTCCTGCACAGCAAGGGAAATAAGAGTAAAAGAAAATAAATAAATAAATAAAACATTAGCATACAATAACTCACATGGTGAATTTCTTTTATTGGAAATTATTAAGTGAAAAACTCTCTTTTGACGCTTGTATAATATATGATGAATACAACTATGGTTTGTTTTAAGTCCTCTAGGTTCGTGTTTCTCAAAATATAAGAAGGCTTTTCCTTTATATTAGTGATAATAGGGAACACATTTAGTAAGGTAATGTGAACATTTGACACATCCATTTGAGTGGAGATGGACAGGAAACTAGCCACTTACCCATATATATTTAAATTGGCAATAACTTATGGACCATTATAAATCATGTTTTTATAATATGCTAACATAAAAATACATGGTATTCTTTTCGGTTATTTTTTTTTTACTTCCAAAGCTCTCTGTCACCAAACTAAGGAAGGAAATAATATTGGCTGTTTTTTCTTCTTAATATGCCTTAGAAATAATGTTAGAATCAAATTAAATATTTACAATGTGTGGTGGACTTATACTGTATGAGCTAACTTACTTAAAATGGAAAAGGCCCTCCAAGAAAGTCCTTTTTGTTCAGTTACAGGTTGGTGTGGTGGGCAGCATAATGGTTCCCAAAGAGGTCCATGCCCTAAATCTGTAACCTGTGAATGTGTTACTTTACATGGCAGAAAGTATTTTACAAATGTCATTAAGTTAAGAATCTTGAAATAGGAGGCTTATCTTGGATCATCTCTCAAATAGATTTAATATAATCACAATGGTCCTTAAAATATGAAAAGGGAGGGAGGAGAGTCAGAGACAGAGATGAGAACATGGAAGCAATGGTTGGAGTGATGTGATTCCTGTCTTTGAAGATGGAGAAAGGAGCCACAGGCCCAGGAATGCAGGAGGCCCCTGGAAGCTAAAAAAAATCAAGGGAATGGATTCTCTTTCAGAGTCTCCATACAGAACACAGTCCTGCCTGCTTTATTTTGGCCCTCAAACTCATTTCAGATTTCTGGCCACCAGAACTGTAAGATAATGCAATGTTGTTTTAAGCTACCAAGTTTGGAGTAATTTGTTACAACAGAAATAGGAAATTGTACAAACCAAGACATTTGTACAAGTTTTGGATAGTGAAATTTTTCACACTGTAAAAATTGGATTAATGACCTGGCACATCAGCATTTCATGCACAATTTTGTCTGACCTGCTAGTTGACCTGTCAGCATGAAGCAGCATTTCCAGCTCCTGCAGGAGTTCTTCCTTTTGCTCTCTGGGTGCTGTGTCATGTCTATGTGCAGCCACGTGGTGAAAGATGCCAGTTTCTGTTGCAGGTCACCTATAACATCAAGGGTGGAGGTGGTGAGAGATGAAAACAAGTTCTGGTTTGTCATCAAGGGTTCCCACTAGTGCTTACACTCCTCTACTTGTGTCTATCTCTCCTTCCCAGCCGCCAGCCTGGATGAACTACACAATCCTCAGGCCTAACACTAGACGTAGTGACTTTGTGTAGATTTTTCCACCAGCTTCTACAAACGCTTAAGGTCAAATCCTTTTTTTATCATTCCATTTGCCCTGCTCTTCTTATCAGTTGGTGAATCCACACCTTTAGGATTCTGACCTTTAGGATACGGAAGAAAAGTGATGCAATTTCTTGCAGATAAATAATCTCCTTTGGAGAAATAGCTCTGATAACTATCTTTAGTGGTGGCTGAACACTTGATTATAGACTACCAAGTTGCCATAAGACCTAGGCTGCCTATCATGAAGTTGAGTTCACCGAGCCTTAAAATTCAGCATGCACAGCATACTCTATTATCAACTGTAAGTGCTTCAGTGCTAAGAAGAGTCCTGAAGGCACAAGGTATATGAGCAAGGGCCTCATAATATCCCTGGCCCATACTCCTTCTACATTGTCTTCTACTTCTCAACACACAAAGTTGGCTTCGTGGGTAACTCCCTATAAAGAGCAGATTGAATTATCAAAAAAAAAAAAATCAAGATTGATTTATTATGGTTTAAATTCTATGCTTACTTTACAAAAAATGAATGGCTGTGACATTATAACCACAATCTCTGCAGCACCAAGGTGAAGAAAAATCCTCTCAAAACTTCAAGTAGTACCTCTGGATGTTTGTTTGTTTGTTTGTTTTATTTTTTATTGTTTGACTTTTTCAAATTTATTCACTTTTTTAATTGACATACAAATTTGTATGTATTAATCATGTACATCGTGATGGTTTGAAGTATATATACATTGTGGAATGGTATCTAGCCAATTAACAAATTCATTAACTTACATGGTTATCATTTTTGTGGTGAGAACACTTAACATTCACTCTCTTAGCATTTTTCAAGAATACAATATCTCACTCATATGTGGAATCTAAGAAAGCTGATATCATGGAAGTAGAGGGTACAATAGCAGTTACCCAGGGGCTGGGGTAACTGTGTGAAGACAGGGTTTTGGGGAGATATTGTTCAAAGAATACATATTTACAGTTAGATAGGAAGATTAATTTCAAGAGGTCTATTGTACAGCATGGTGACTAAAGTTAATCTATGTTTATTTTACAATGGAAGAGTAGATGGCACAAAGTATGGGTTTATACTAATTAATGAGAAATGAATAATGGTTGGAGCTTCAGGAGGAGGACAAGAGAAGTATGTGGTTAGATGTCTGTGGAAGGGCAGAGCGTATAGATATTTATGAGCCATGAAAATGCTTAGCAAAGAGAAATCAGAGCTGAGAAGGATCATAATCAGGTTTACATGACTCATTCTGTATCTGGCAGCCACTTAACCCAGCCACCTGTGGTCTTGCTCAAAGTGTTCATAAATGAAGTGCCCATGTCAGCAGGGAGGGAGGTTATGCAATGTGGACTGTGTTACCATCATGCCAAAAGCAGAGATAAATACCAAGTCCCCAGTATTATTCTGCTTCCATAAGGAGGGTGTTTCCACTAGCAACCTAATGTCAGGGGGACTATAATTCCATCATGGGGAGGGGGACAGTGATTTTTTTCTCTCTGTTATAAGCTCTTACTCCAGATGTGGATCTGTTTACCTTGCTCACAATGTTTCCTCTAAAACCTGCATCTGCGGAACTACAAAATGCCTGCTTTAACACAATGGTATTTCACCCAGCATTGCCCCTGATAAGGAATGCATTTAACAGCAGATACAATATGGCAATGGGCCCATGCTCTTGGAAATCACTCACTCGTCTTATGTTATCCATAACTCTGAAGCAGCTGGCTTGATAGAACAGTGGAACAGACTTTTGAAGATTCAGTTCTTACACCAACTATGTGTCACTCTCTTGAAGAAAAATCCTCCCAAAACATCCTGGAGAGTAGTTTAATGCCCTCCAGGATGTGGTCTATGCATTCAGTCTGTGACTTATATATGTTGCTGTTCCTCCCTCAGCCAGGATTCACAAGTCTGAGAATCAAGTGGGGTGAAAATGGGAATGGATCATCTCACTGTTGCTCTAGTGATGCACTAGTAAAATGTTTGCTCCCTATTCCACTGACTGTAGGTTTTACTGGTCTAGTGACCTTAGTTTCCAGGGAGGGATGCTTTTGTCAAAGGACACAACAATGATCCACTAAACTGCAAGTTGATACTGCCAACTGTCACTTTGGGGTCCTCCTGCCAGTGAACAAACAGGTAAAGAAAGGTGTTA
>NW_012152508.1:38738-40488 GCF_000956105.1 Propithecus coquereli | reverse complement strand
GCAGGTACTCACTCAGCTAACATGAACTTGTATAAACATTGAAGTGTAAGTGAATTAACGCTCATAGGGCAACCCTTGCCAAAGGCATTTACCTAGTTATCTGGTGGATAAATGCTCTTCTAATCTGTCTCTATAGTGGAGAACTCGGAGGTTCATTCTACGAGACTCTTTAGAAAGTTCCCAGCAGAATAAAATACATTTTTTCACAGTGGTGATCAGCTCAACATTTCAACTTTGTATTAATTGTCTCTCCTTTCCTGTTTTGCTCTTCACAAATGCCTTCCTTTACTTGGAATCACTTTCTAAAATTAAAGCCCTGCAGTCAAGATATTTTCTTTTGGAGGAACCCAGGTTAAGGGAATTGGTTATAGTTATAGCCCTAGAAAGAACACCCTCTGTAGGGAATTTTGGAACTGGTTCCTCACCAATCAGAGTCAACAAGGACCCTATTGCTAGGAGTAGGTGCAGAGATGATAACTCCTGACCTGTAGTGGCTTCACAATTACATTTATTTCACTGGCGGTGAATTTTGAAAAGGCACAGCGGAAAGTGAATTGTTAGTTTATTTCTTAGTGGTGGTACATGAATGGAATGAGGAAATTGTAATTATTAATACTTCAGATTGACTATCTGTGGAGAACAGCTGACAAGCTGCAAAAGAAACTAAATGTTCAGCCTCGGCAGGTCGCCTTTAATAAAATCAGGATTCAGAAAGAAAGGACGGGATACTATGTCTTGGAATAGGGATATTTAGGTGAATGAACCTGAACCCTGAGATCCTCCTTTGAACCCTCCGTTATGAGACAGGTGCTTTCCAAGACAATGTTTTTACTCTTAAAAATCTTCCTTATTTATCTAGTTATTTCCTTATCACCGCCAAATGAATGACTTGGGTTGGGTCTCAGCAGAGCCTGAGCTGATACATTCTTTCTCTGCTACAGAAAGATACTACCTACTTACCAAAAAGTTGTTAGATCTGGAAACAGGTGACTATGTGCTGCAGTAAATCTCAAAAGTGTTGGATCAGAGAGCGAGGCCTATCAGGGTAGATAGGGAATAATGTATTGACATGGAAATATACTCTTGTAATCTGACATTGAACATCCTGTCAATGTAAAGCAGTTTCTGTGATACCTGAGTGTCAATGATACCTGGAGATATTCCTAATGTACTGCTGGTATAGCTTCAAAATGGACACGGTGATGACTATAGTAAATGACAGAGTATTTAGAAAGGTATAAGAAGCTCAGGGATGTGGAGATGGGGATGTTAGAATGGATTTAATATGTGAGACCAGGAAATGCATCACCTGTCTATTTTCTCCATGAATGATTCAAGGACACTACTTTTACCAAAGCCATAGACATTTAGGTTCTTAGGTAAGTTAGAAAGCAATACTTTTAAGAAGCAATATGCTTGAGTTGACATTTGGCAATGTTGCTACAGAACTAAACTCTCTACTATCAGTGTGAATAATCAGATTTTGGACCATCAGAGGCCAGGTGGTGGTAATGAAATGATCTAGCCAGGGTGAAAGTAATTACCATAAAAGGGATGCAAGACTGGAGAGACAACCACAATGCTTTGACCTGCAAGGGTCTTCAGCAATAGCTAATACATCATAATGATCTTAAGGATGAGATGGATGGCACATCAACTGGGATATGACTAGACTTGTATAATCAGAAAAGGAAGAGTGAGAACTGATAAAGGAAATGTGGAGTTCAGCCACAGCCATCATAAATAATGA
>NW_012152508.1:32514-34839 GCF_000956105.1 Propithecus coquereli | reverse complement strand
CCATGTATATAGCACAACAAAGTGACTATAATCAACTTATCAATTTGATGGCAATTAGTAATTAATAGAAGAACCAAACTAGAAGTGAAAGGTCATTACCCAGTGGGTAAGTGCTTTCCTCCTCAGTTTCTACAGTGGACAGTTCCCAGTTGCCCACAGGGGTGGTCAGCTTTATACTGGACCCCATAATTGAATTTTCCTTCATCTATTTTTCTATGTGGAGTATAAAAAATTTAACTTTCTAATTTCTGAAATTCTTCCATCTTTCATTTCAAAATGTAATTATTAAAATTATGATTTCTTATACACAAATGAAAATATTTTTGCTTCAATATAATGGTCTTGACTGAATCATATCTGAAATTGCTGTGTATTAATATCTGGGACATTTTAATAAGTGGAGATGTATTTTTGTTACAATCCAAGCTATATTATTACATTTTTACTCACTTTTGAGTACTAAAGGCCCAGCCTCTCTCTACCATTGTACACGTATTTGAAAACTCACTAGATATTAGGCTACTGAACAATCCTTTGCAAATGATATGATTTCATAGACACCTTCTTATTCCTGTTGACATGTAGTACAGTTAAACACATTTACAGAGCTTGCCTGACCTCAGATTCCCAAAAAAGCAGACAGCTTGGTCAAGAATAATGTCTCAGCATCTGCAGGGTAGTTATGAGTATGTTTTTCCACAGAAGCACAGGTAGCAATACAACTAGAATTAGGGTAAGTAGAGAAATCTATGCCAATTCATCTCATTTAATTTCTGAACCCTGGTCTGGATTCAGGCTTACCCGTATGTTAGGTAGATAGTGAGGGATGCTGGGTCTCCTAGGGACAAAAGGCGGGTGCTACTGTGATTCACCAACCCCCCAACAGGCTTTCAGAGAGGTTCATGGGAAATCTGCATGAGCAAATCAGGTCATGTATCTCCTAACTGTCCAATCAAAGTGATTCCATGGTGACGTCTGAGCCATTAGGTAGGTGCCAATGCAGGCACTATAAAACAAGTCACAGACCATAACCAAACTTTCTTTTCCTGCTGCGACAATGGGTCCAATCATCATCTGTGGCATACATATCTTGCTCTGTAAACCTATAACTTGCTCTTGCTCTATAATCTTATCTTTCTCTCCTCATGAACCTCATTTTCATGCTTGTCTTATTTTGGCGTGTCTGGTCATTCTTCGGCCATGGGCGCACTAAGAACTGACATTTGAGACTAAAACCTGATGCTTATTATTATATATCCCTGAATAGTCTTTACAACAGGGTAGACATAATTATAGTTGAAGTTGTCAAATTCTACACAAGAAGTAGAAAGGAAAAATAAGATTGTACAGGTATTTTCAAACTACATGAGCATCCATTGTGAACTGGCTTAAGGAGAATTGTATTCTATACACATGTACATTTTTCTTTAAAAAATTTATCTGCAGAAGTAAGATGTAAATGGTGACTTTATTTAACTTTAGTTTAGATTTAATTTTAGGTAGTATATAAATGTTTATTTAGAAAGAAAAAAATAATTCTGTGTAGCAGTTCTGTTATGATGTAAGACTGAAAGGATGAAACGGAGAAGTAGACAATAAGAAAGCTGAATCAGAGAGAGAAGCTAATTATTGCCCACTGCTGTACCTCATGGTCTGCGATGATCCCTGAGTACCCAATGGACAGAAAGAATCTCTTTTTGTTACAAGGAAAGAATGACTCATGGTCAGGATATAGCCTCTCTATTCTTCCTATACAAAGGAGACAATGCAGTTTGGAATGCTGGTGGAAGGGTGCTATCGCCATAGGAACACACATAATTGTGTAGCCTTGAGAATAATGACATTCTTCATTCATTTCTTCTCTTTCTTTGTTATTGACTAGAATAGTGCTATCATTGTATTTTTTGTGTGTTCTTGTATTATGTTGTATGGATGATAATAGAAAAAGTCATTTTAATTACTTCATTTCTAATTTTGATAAAAAAAATTTATACAGGGATTTCTCATTGCTTCTACAAGGCAACAAGTATCAGAAAATAGTCAAAAGAGGAAATTAATGATTTACAAACATATTATGTGCCAGATGTCTGTGTGGTAATTATTTTGAAGGCAACAGATGTTGCCAGAGAAACGTTGTGGATAATAGTACTAAGGTCCAACTTGGATCAAACAAACAAACAAACAAAACTCATAGAAAGGGGAAAAAAAGAAAAAAAGAAAGAAAGAAAGGAAGCTATTTAATTAACATTCCTCAGCCATTATTGGTAGCATTTCTAATTCATAGAAGAAATGACTTTGACAGTGAAGAAAATGATTTGATAGAAA
>NW_012152508.1:30091-32464 GCF_000956105.1 Propithecus coquereli | reverse complement strand
GTGTTGGAGGAATTTGCATCAATGAGAATTCACATACATATTAATAAGGTAGAAATTGGGGCAACCACAACTGCAAACTGCTTGGCAGTATATACTAAAGCTATACATCTGCAAACCTTATCACCCAATAATTTCTCTCTTAGATCTATTCCAAAGAAAAATTCATATGAATATTTAACAAAAGACATGCACATGAGTCTTTTTAGAAGCACTGTTTATAACATCCTCAATTTGAAGACCCAAATGTGCAAAAACAGTTGGCTGATTAAACTGTAATATATTCATAAGCAGAATCCTATGGAGCAGTAAGAATAAATAATTTACAACTACATACAATAACATAGAGAGATCTAACAAAGATAATGTTGGACAAAAGAAGACAGATACAAAGAAGTACTGAAAACAAGTACAGTACAAAGAAATACTGAAACAGACAAAACCAATGTAGGGTGTTAGATGTCAGGATACTGATTATTTCTCATGCAGGGAGTGATGACTAGAAAGCAGCTAGATGATATTCCACATTTTTTTCCTGGGGATATTTATAGGGTATGTCCAGTCTGAAAATTTAGCAATGTTTAAACATCTGACTTGTTTACTTTTTTCTATTTATTTTATAATTTAATAAACATTTCCTTACATAGAGAGCACAACAGTATAAATACATTGTCTTGCCCAGAGCTATGTTCATTGTTCTGTTCTCTGCTGCAACATACTCTACAGGCATTTTGACCTTCAGTTATTCTGCAGAACATTACTCTGGTGCACTATATTAATGCAATCATGGTCATTACAATGACACTAATCAGAAAATAGTACTCCGAGTACCTTAGCAAGACACATGCATTCCACTTGGTAGAAAATAAGGCCCACAAAAATTAAGGCATCTGCCACTCAATAACATTTTTATGGCTCGGATAGTATGATTCATGACTTTGTATCTCCTCTAAGGTACAAGCCTATTGCTTGAACTTTTGTACCACCTTACTTAAACTTGCTAGACTTCTTTGATTTCGGAACATGGTATATATGACATCTGGAATGCTATTCCAGGGAATTTATTACGCTACCCAGAAGTCTTTCAGCAAGAAAGTGTTCTGCAGCATGTCTACTATGCAGTACAAGCTGCCTTTCCACTTATGCCATACGACTCCACAGATCTGACCCTGCCCATGGTATCTGAGTAAATTAGGTACAGTATAGTATCTCTAGAAAGCCAAAAAGATGAAGTACAGAGCAGACTTCTAAAAAAACTAAAGTCGGGTCTTGCAGAGAACTACCCATCATTTTAAAAATAGCTGTTGGAGATGCTCACCCCTATCCCCTATTAGGGCTGTGCACCTGACCATGAAACAACAAGTGACTCTACAACCAGAGCAGCCCATCCTGATTTGCTTACTCTAAGATCCATCAGACAGGCTTGGAAAATTGCAGCAGCAATTCATTCACACTGGAAATCTCCCCACTGACTAGAGCAGTTAGTAGTATACTTGGTCATTCACCTTATATGGAGAGATGTCTGAGGTAAAGACACATGAATTCCTGAACAAGTGTCTCAGATGTTTAGTCAGGAACCTGGGAGATGAAAGGTTAAAGGGAATTCGGAAAAGAGTATGGATATGTGGGACTGGGCAAAAAAGTGGTGCTCTTTGTGCCTCATTTTCATGACGACCAGACAGCATCCACCACCAAGGAGAAACTGTAAAAACAGGTGAGCAGGATTTTTCTAACACAGTCAACTACTTCTTTTCTTAGACAAAACAGTTTTTGTACAGTGTGCTTGAGATCATCACTATCCATAGGCTAACAGAGTATCTGATCTGTCAAAAGAGAATCCCACATAATATCACCTAGAACCAAGGGATGCATTTGACAGTAAAAAAGGCACAACATTCAGGTCAGGACCATAAGATTCACTGGTCCTACCAAACCGTGTCTCTCAGAAGTGACCCATGTGGATAATTTATTAAATTCCTGGTTAAGATGACACCTCAGGGACAGCACCCTGCAGAATGTAGTGTGTATATTACAACCCAGTCAATATATAGTCCTGTATCCCCAATAGCCAGAATACATGGGTCTAAGAACCAGTGATGATACTTTTGGCTTCATCACCATCAATTCTAGAAAGGAATTTGTAGAAGATTTTCTTCTCAAACTCATAAGTATACACTCTGCTGGATTAGAGGTCCTAGTTCAGGGACTACAGATTTCAACTGGTCACAAATTTCACGGCCCTGTGATGGCCTGGAACTTTTGTAGGTTATAAATTTTCCAAATTGTGTAGGGGATGGATGTTCCATGCTCCATCTTATGTCTTTGGCCTATCTTTGAACTCTGAACTCCAGCTAATGCTATATTTCTGGGCACAGG
>NW_012152508.1:25495-27346 GCF_000956105.1 Propithecus coquereli | reverse complement strand
GCCAGCAGCGAGGCCAAGTGGCTCACTGATTTTAAGAGGGATGAAGAGAAAAAAAAAAATAGTGATGGCTATCAGTTGATAACAAAAGGGGGACCAGGTAGATAAGAAAAATTGCAAAGATGTCAAAGTCCAAGATACTTTAATTGTGAGCCTTCTTTGTCCCAGAAACTTTAATTGAAGTATCCTATCTAATTACAAGAATAAGTGCTATTTTTTTCCTTATTTTATAAGTCTGGTAGGTTTGTCTGTGTGGATGTTCCCTGGTCCCCCAGTTCCCACTGTCAAGAATGAGTACTTGTACCAAGTGGAGCCAATGACAGAGTGGTCACAGACACAAAGCAATTGTATACAGTTTATCACATAAAAGAAAGAATTAAAGTACGGAAGGAAGCCACACAAAGGAAAAATATGTTCCAGAGAGAGTGGAATGGGTCAGTCCCCAGGAATGGAGAAAGAGGCTGGAGGCTGAGCACACACTACCTTTTATTATCCCACTAGTTTGTCTCGCCTTTCCCCTGGCAGGATTGGTGGCCATTTCTCCCCTTTGGGGATGGTTGACATGTCATGGTTATATAACAGATCACATGGCAGGTCACATAGCAGGGTAGGTTATATAACAGTCTCCCTTTCTGTGTGTACGTCTTTTCCAGAATTCTCCATGAAACCACACATTGTGCTAATTAGATGGTAATGAGCTCCAGGTCAGATAAAGGTTATTAGGAACTTTTACTGTGTATGTTCCCACTAGGGAACAGTTATTAGTCCCAATTTGGTTCCTAGCTACAATTCAGTTTCTGCTCTCTGCCCTGAGCCACCTCCTTGCGACCTACCTGTTTACCCTCCACCAAACCTAACCAGTCTGAATGCTGAAATTTAGAATTATTGATAGCTTGTCCAAAGTCACTTAAAGCTTGTCAATAGATAAGCTGGTATATAATAAACCCAGTTATGTCCGATTCAGAAATTTTTATCTACTGGATTTTCTCAGGATGGCCAAGAATTAGATGCTGCCTAAGTTCCCTTACAGACTCACAGCACCAATTCATGGAAGAAAAGATTCAAAAAGTGCGTAAGCATCTCCACCTAAGCTCAGAAACATACGTTTAAAGAACTCCACAAGAAACCTTCTTAAAACCAGAATATTAATATTAGGACTTCGGTTTATCCCTGGGGATTTGGAGAGTTGGCTTTCGGCAAGAGATCAGTCAAGAAGCAGAGAGAAGCCCTGCATTTATTTCCCTAAGGGTAGACAATAGGTGTGGGATAGATTTTGTGTACAAAATAGAAGGCTAAGAGCTATGTTTTTATGTCATTAAAATCTTTAGCAGATAAGTGATTTAGGTAACTTTACTTATAATTCACTTAGTTGAAATTTCACTTCATTAATCAGACAGAAGAAACTCTTTGCCTTTGAATCACTACTTTATCAACAGATAACAACTATCCAAAAATCTTAATGTGCAGGAGGAAAACTGAGTTCTCCCAGTTTTGTTCTTATCTGTCTTCCTAAGTGAGAATTTCATTCCCATAAAAAGAGTGACAATTCTTAAAATATATTTAAAACAGGATAAAAGCAGAGTGCATTTCTGGCCCCTGTCCCTATCACCACTTCTCCAGCTGTATAGTCGTGATTGATTATTTGGTGAACAAGAATTTAGCTACATCAGTCTGTTCTTCCGTAAATGTTAATCAAAAGGAAGAGGCACTTACTTAGGTCACCATACAAAAAATATGCCCTTCCAAGCACAATACCATAGTCTAGTATGTGTAAGAGACATCACAGACACCCAGGACAGTATTCTTATCCTTTGGCTCATGGAAGAATGAAAGGAATATATAATTCACTTTCAT
>NW_012152508.1:12161-24135 GCF_000956105.1 Propithecus coquereli | reverse complement strand
TCTCTAGACCTTCCCTGTCTGTGCTATGTCCAGAGTGGTAGGAGATAGAGAGATAAGAAAAACTCATCCTTTTATCAGGAATCTACTCCCGTATCAGCATTAATCCATTCATGAGGGCAGAGCCACCAAGATCTAATCACCTCTTAAAGATTGCAGCTCTCAACATTGTTGCATTGGGAATTAAGTTTCCAGCACATGAATTTTGGGGGACACATTCAAACCATAGCAGGTCACAAACAAGATAATAACAAAGTTTTGTGTGAAAGTTCTCACACTAAGGAAAAAAAAAAAACGATTAGGACTGATTTAATGCTATATTAAATAGCATTCTCATAGGGGAGAGAAATTCAGAAGTTAAAAAAGTTGGTAGGTAAATTAATTCTTAAAATGGTCCTTAATATACTCACAATGTAACCTTTGATTTGTCCGACACTACATTGATTATCTACATTGATTCTCCTGTCAAACTTGTGTTTTATGTAAAATATTGCATGTATATGTATATATCGTGTGTGTGTGTGTGTGTGTGTGTGTGTACTGGGACTAGGTTCCAATCTTGAATTTCTCTAATAAAATAAAAACTTTGGTTGATGTTTTCTATTTTGTTCAATTCAATCTTTGCTGTTTTGCATCTCTTATAGTAAATGACTGCCTCTTATAAATTCTATAACTTCATGAATCCTGGAGGAATCTTAAATTCAGGAAAAGTTAAATAAAAAAGTATAATGGAATTTGTACAGTTGGCCTTTAATAAATTTGTGAAGTAACTGTATTTGCTTTCTCCTTGAATATAAGCAATTGTATACATGACACATTTTTGAGACTTATTAATTGTGAAAGCCACTGCTATAGTCTGAATGTTTGTGTTCCCAAAATTCATACGGTGAAACCTCATCTCCAAATGATGGTTCTAAGAGGTGGGGCCTTTGGAAGGAGGTTAAATCATGAGGGTGGGGTCCTCATAAATGGGATTAGTTTATTTATTTTTTTTTTTGAGACAGAGTCTCACTGTGTTGCCCGGGCTAGAGTGCTGTGGCGTTAGCCTAGCTCACAGCAACCTCAAACTCCTGGGCTCAAGCGATCCTTCTGCCTCAGCCTCCCAAGTAGCCGGGACTACAGGCATGCATCACCACGCCCGGCTAATTTTTTCTATATATTTTTAGTTGTCCGATTAATTTCTTTCTAATTTTTAGTAGAGATGGGGTCTCGCTCTTGCTCAGGCTGGTCTCAAACTCCTGAGCTCAAACAATCCGCCCGCCTCGGCCTCCCAGAGTGCTAGGATTACAGGCGTGAGCCACAGCGTCCGGCCGGGATTAGTTTTTTAATAAAAGAGGACCCAGAGAGCTTCCTTGATCCTTTTACCATGTGAGGACACAGCTAAAGGTACTAATTATGAACCAGGAAATGGACCCCCACCAGACAATGAGTCTCTCAACACCTTGATCTTGGATTTCCCACCTCCAGAAACTAATTTTGTTATGAAAAACTAGGACAAAAACATTACTGTATTAGGGTTGTATATCTTAGCACATATTTGTCTACTTATACAATTTTATCATATGTTAGTTTAATGTGATGAATTGCAGTAAACATTTACAAGATGGTAATTATAGTCAAGAAAGTGAATTAGATACTCCAAAATAAGTCCTGACATCATTTCCTAAAGAAGCCCAGAGTGTAATAAGGACACATAAACATAAATAAATAATGTCATTTTAGGACAGGGTTTCTCCACCTCAGCACTACTGGCATTTGAGGCCAAATAATGTTTTGTCGTAAGGACTATTTTATGCATTGCAGGATATTTAACAGGATTCCTTATACTATATGTTAGATCCTAATATCCACACATACCTCTTCTCAATTATGACAACCACAGATTTCTCCAGACATTGGCAGGTATCTCCTATGGACAAATTAAATGGTCGAGAACCACTGCTCTAGTATATTAAATGCAAAAACGGAAGTGTTAAATAATTAAAATGTAACTAGATTATTAAGTGATTAATACTGGTGGGCATGGGGTGTACAGGGAAGGAGTGGTCAGGTCAAGGCCATTTTCACAGAACATGTTTTCTGAACAGTCTCCTGAACTGTCTCTAGAATAGTGCACAAGTCAGCCAGGATGAGCTGCGGACATTACAGGGAGGGAGTAAACATGTAAAACACGAAGACATGAGGTAGCATGGGGATTACTGACTCATTGTTCCACACAGTCTGGGGGAGGTCTAGAAAGGAAACTAGTATGTCATGTAGGTGCCAGCTCATAGTAGAAACTGAAGCCTTTCTAGGAAACTGGGCAAACGGCATCCTGTTTGATGGGGGAATACTGATCATTTTTATGGACATGTAATTTGATCAGATTTCAGGTTGAGAAATATAAATTGGCTGCAGTGTGGAGAAAAAAAAACTGGAGGGAACAGCTTATAGGCAAAGTCAGGGCTTCACTGTACATAAGCAAGAAGATGGAAGAATCTGACAAGACAGTGTTACAGGGAAAGAAGAGGAGTATCTGTACTTGTGTATAATTGGGAAAATACATTAAAATTAATTTTTGGTTATTGAATATAATAACTGAACATAATGGATGAAGAAAAATGAAATTGAGAATGGTTTAAAGATTTTGGACTGAGCAACATAGCAGATGCTTTCATTGCTTTGCGCATGTCCTCCTGGATTCCTTTACGTTTTTGAATACATGGACTCCCAACAGTCAACACCTGTCCCTTTCTATAAAACTCCCCCTCAGGCTGTGGGATTTTGCTTGCTGGCACTCATGGACAGCAACGTTGTTTGGAAATTTACATTTGTCCTGAGGTGGCACTCGACCAATGACTGACAGGTACAGGAGAAGAAATATGCCAGCTCCGTTGTACCTGAGCAGGACAACTCTGAGAAGTGGCCTGTGCTGTCTCTAGACCTTCCCTGTCTGTGCTATGTCCAGAGCTTTCCTGCAGGATGAAGCCCAAGTTATTCCTTACCATATTTTCCTTGATATTTTACCTTTTCTTAGCCTTTATCCCTTCCTAATACTTTCTTTCTTTTTTTTCCTCTAAACACAGTGGCTAGTGTTTCCAGAAAACAGTTGTTAATAAAATGTGTCAACACAAATCTATACCTCAAGGCCCACTTTTGGCAAACCCAATCTTTTTGTTTGTTTGTTCCAGTTACCTATGGAACACTGGAGATAACCAGTCATATGTGGGCATCTGGAAATTGATATCAGAAAAGGTCTGGTTTTAGGTTATGTGGATATTAAGGAAATAGCCATTGTTTTTAACTATTGTTGTCTCCTATATAACACCATTCATGTTTGCTCAAGTCTTTCACCATGTAGATTCAATACTTTTAAAATAAAAAAAAATATGAATACAGGTTCTGCTAATACATGAGCAGACCCTTATGTGAGAATAGGTAGGTTGTGAAATTAGCATCCTGTTCTACTCACGGTATATACATTTTTTATTATGACCTCTATCCCATTTGTCATTTGACCTGGAGTTTTCTGAACGACTATGACATTAATTCATTTATTTTCTGATTCCTTTTATTTATTCCTTCTTGTGTTCATTACTAATAAATGCTACTATCTGTAAAGTTTCAGGCTCTGTGTTAATCACTGGGAAACAATCATGCATCAGAGTTACTTTTCTAAAAAAGTAACTATAATGCTTAATATAATATCGGACAATCATACACTCCTATCAATTAACAAAAGATAAATAATTTGCCATATTCTGCCATGGAATATTAAGAGATTACACATAGCTATTTTAAAAAGTAAAGCATGACTAAAGATACATTACACAATCTTGTTTTATACATGCAAAAAATGCAGAACACCAAAATGCTAAAAATGAAGGAGTCAACCAGTTAAAATCCTTGTGCTTCTGCATAAACAGGCTACAGGACAGACACTTGAATATCTCACCTGCTTTAGCCCAAACCTCATGGAAATGTGCAGTTAGGAGCTACTTAAGATTTTCCTGATATAACTTCAAAAGTAGGAGTAAGAAGAACTATGATCCCCACTATGTCGTGTGATCACCCTAGCTGAATCTTCACCACTGCCTAGAACTGTAATTTTGATGATAAACTTCCTATTAAGCATTCATTTAATTGAATAATTGCATTCAATTCATCAAAATACTGTTCTGAGGCAATGAAATATATTATCCCCAAATTACACATGAAGTAATATTCAAATATCCTCAGGAGGCTAGCACATAATAAATTCTTATTACTATCTACTATCTGCAGCACTGTTTTTCTAAAGTTATCTTTGGGAAAAGTCTAAGGAAATAAAACAACGGATGTGCCTTTTTCCTGTTTCAGATTTTTTGTGGGGATGGAGGGAGGAGGGATCTAGATTTCACGTAATTCATCCTCTGGGTATGAAAATAGCCTAGGAGAGTAAGAAATACTGGTTTTGGGTAGCTCTGAAATTGCCTGCCACATCTTTTCTTTGTATATTTTTTAAAAATGTTTTTAACTTCTGATACATTTTATTGCAGTATTTGAAATGGGAAATGATACTGAAACTTGGTACAAAGCTTCAGAGTTTTCAAAGTGATTTCATTTTCATTACTGCATGTGTTAGAGACAGTTCGATGTCCATCTCAAAAGGATGCAACAGTACTCCACTAACTTTCTGTAAAAAAGAGAAAGTCCTTTTTACGGCTCTAAGAAAAAGTATTTGATTTAAAGTACTTAAAAAGTACTTATGTTTAAAGAAATCATAACACTAATACTATGTATATCTTACAAGATTTCTGGGTAATTCCTCCAAGGATATAAAATTGATTTTCAATGAATGAAAAACAGAGAGAAAGTAGGAGTGACTAACAAAAAATGCAGAGGGCAGTGGTAAAATGTAACATGCTTTTTAACAGACCTGTTTGAATGTCTTGGTGTGTACGGATGGATGTTCTGTTTTTAACAAGCAGTCTAGCTGTGGATAACTACCAAACATTGACTTCCAAACTTCCGTTTTAGCTGACTAAAAATCATTAAGTTGCTAAAGGCAAAGAAAGTATCTTTGTTCTTGATGCTGTGTCAGCCTACTTGTTTTGCTGTCCTAATCTGTTCTAAAAAAGGAACAAAAGATCCTGCAGGAGAAGACTGAACCTGTCAAGAGAAACATGTATGAATCCAAATGACAGGACCTCTAATCAGCCTTTGGCCACATTTTTCTTACAGCACCTGAGATGAATCCACTCTGTGAACTGATGTTCAGCAGTTGTTTTCCTAAGTGGATTTCTTTCTTAATCCTTGCCTTCAAAATTATTTGGCTTATATTTATTTTTTGAAAGTTTAATGTATATGTTTAATTTTACAGCTATATGTCAAGACAATATAGAGCAGAGGATGGTCTATACAAAACTTATTTTTATTCTTGTATGCTATCAATATTCCCAAACATTCTCAAACAAAAGTAATCCATGATTCAAAGACTAGCTCAGAGACATAATGCAACTTGATAGAATTAGAGCATGCATTTAAATAGTATCAATTTACAGAAAGAGGATATCTTCTGGATAGAAAGAAAATGTCTCTCTTTCAATAAATGATTCATATAATTCTTGGCTTGACAACTGGCTTACAAGTCCCTCCTGGTGTAAGGGGGAATTATTCCACTAACATTGACAAACTTTTCATTGATTCATTGCCAGGGTGTTAAATAAATTTTCTGTTGGAACGCCATATACTCAAAGATTATTCTTCAAAACTGCATACAGCAATGACACTATTCACCATATTACAGATTATTTTTCCTTATTGTTACTATTTTTCTTCCAATTTTGTATTCAAATGCATATTTTAGAATAATACTCCATCATTCTGAAAATATAAATTATGAAAACCTTCTATATCGATATTTTGTATTCTTAATTGATAAAAATAATGTACCTGCTGGTTGCAAGGGACAGAATATATAATAGATAACACATAATATATAGGCTTGTAACAATATGAATGGTTAATACTTTTTTTGTAAATAAACTGCAGAGTTAATTTACAAAACTGAGTATTTGGGAGATAGTAAAATATGTTTTTGCTCATCTCAATAGCTGTTCAATATCCACCACTTCTCTAAATGTGGACACATTATCAAGATTGCATTAGGACAAATATCAGTTTATTTTATAAAACATTGACATTATAGTAATTTTAATGAACTCGAAATGATAAGAAATTAATTACTTGTTTTAGAAATTTGGCAAGGTAGTTAAATTAGTTTACTTATCCAATAAGAAATGTCTCAAACATATCTTCCTAATGTAGAGTTACATATACCTACATTTATGGTCAAAGTTTCAAATACCTCCTTTACAGTTTCCTAATGGAACAGATTTTCCCACTTGCTTGACCTGAAATTTCTACACTACAATCATTCCTTTGGCTGCATTTACACACAAAACCACGATCTCAAAAATATTGAAATTAAAATAAAAATTTTACCATATCAGGTAGAAAGGTTTGTTTTTATAATTTACTTGCTAATTATCTCCATATTCCCTCTTCTCTCTTACAGCAAAATTTCTCAGTCTTTTCTGTTCTTTTAAAAACATCCTCCCTCAGTTGAACTATCTCCAGTCAGTTTAGCCCACACCATTTAGCCAAAATCTCCTTTCTCAAAGTTGCAAATAATGTCTTACCTGACATATTAAAAGCTCTTGATTACCAGTTCCTATTCAAAGCTCTTTCTTTATTTCGATTTATTTTATAACACCACTTACACTAGTCTTCTTCCTACTTTTTTGCCTGCTCTGCTGCTCACTCTCCTTTTCTAATTCCTCTTCAGTGTCCCAAGTTTGAAAGGTTACAGTATACCAGTGGTCCCCAACCTTTTTGGCACCAGGGACCTGTTTTATGGAAGACAATTTATCTATGGACAGGATGAGGTGGAGAAGGGGTGGAGCGGATGGGGGAGGGGGATGGGGTGGAGTCCTGCAGCCCAATCTGCAGATCAGGCATTGGGGTACTGCAGCAGTATACCTTAGAGGAGCCTTTGGACCACTTTTCTTTGCTATTTATATGTCATCCCTCAGTGTTCTCTCTAGGTTTTATGGCATTAAATACTCTCTGTATTCCAAACAATTTCAAATTTGTATTTCAGACACAGAACATTCTACTGAATATCTGCCCATCCACTGCCTTCAGATATGTCTAACTTCAGTTGTGTGCATAATAGGCATTCAAACTCTAATACAGACAAAGCTGGGTTTCTGATTCCTGGGCTTCCTAGCAAATTAACTCCCCATGTTGTCTTGCCATCTCAGTTAATATCGATTCTTTTTTTTCCAAATTTTAGCATAAAATATTTACTCTAATTCTTGACCTCTCTTTCTCCTGTGCACATCTAGTCCATCAACAAAGTCTACAGGGTCAACTCAAAATATATCAAGAATTTGAACATTTTTACTAAGCTAAAAAATACAATAATTGAACTGAAAATTTCATTACTAGTGTTTAATAGCAGGCATCTGCTGACCTAATCATGTCACAGCCATTTAATGAGATTGCCTGTCAAATAGAAAGATGAAGGGAAATTTTATAAATTTTTAATAAATGATTTCTAAGATATATAATTAATCGTAAAATAAAATACAAAAATATGTATAGTGCACTGGTATAGGTACAGAATATCTCTGGATGGTTTACCAGAAAATAAATAAAAAGCAGAATGTGCCTCTGGGTGGCATGGTGAAGAAGATGAACCAAAAGCAGTCTTGTGGCTTTATTCTCTAATAGTCTTTGAATATTTGTTACCCATAAAAATAGTGTATCGAAGAAAATTTTAAAAGACAATGATCCAAAGTCACACTACTGCTTCTTGCATGTGGTATATATTCACCTGCATTGAAAAGGAATGAATCTTAGTGCTATAGCAAACACCGAGTTTTCCCCATGGGGTGTTCTGTCAGCTGTGAGTTAAGATAATTTTAAAAAAAAGAAAATCAAGAATACTTCACAATGAAGTCAATTTTCTTTTGCATAATTCCTTGTCATTGTTTTGTTTCATTTACTTATTCTTTCAAATGACATTACTTGTCAGGATCTCTATAGCAGTAAGGAGGGATGAATTGGACACAGAAGCATCTTGCTAGCCAAAGTGTACACGCTAATCAAGAATCACAATGTGATGGGTTAATACTATAACAAAAGACTGTGCAAAATCTTATTAATTTAATTTAAAGTACTTCTTATCCACATACGATTTGTGAAGGTAGATTGCACAGAAATGCTTAGACCAACAATGACTTTGTTTATTTGGATTTGATTTTGGAAGAAACAACAGGAATTTCTAAACGGGCATGCTTACAGAAGTTATTTTTATTTGTTTGCCCTATATGTTACTTTGGCAAGGACTACCATAACAAAGTGCAACCGATTGAGTGGATTAAACTAAAGAAATTTATTTTATTATAGATCCGGAAGCTAGAAGTCCAAGATCAAGATGTTGTCAGTGTTGGTTTCTTTGGAGGCCTCTCTTCTTGGTTTGCAAATGGCATATTTCTCTGTGTCTTGACATAGTCTCCGTGTATGTGTCTGTGTCCCAATGTCTCCTTCTTATAAGGACAACAGTCATATTGAATAAGGACATACAAAAATGACCTCATTTAACCTTGATTACCTCTTTAAAGACCCTGACTCCATATAAAGGCACATTCTGAGGTACTGTGGTTTAGAACTTCAATGTATGGATTTTGGGAGAACACAATTTGGTATATTACAGTCTGGTTAGCATTTTTTTAAACACTCAAAAGCACAACAATACTCCAAATGATAATTTAAGTTACAGATGTCAAATGTTTTTTCTATATTTAGTAGAGACAGGGGTCTTGCTCTTGCTCAGGCTGATCTCAAACTCCTGAGCTCAAGCAATCCTCCAGCCTCGGTTTTCCAGAGTGCTAGGATTACGAGCGTGAGCCACCGCACCCAGCCGGTATAACATTTTTTTATGAAACATCAACATCTGTACATCTTCTCTCTCAACAAAGTACATGATAAATGTTTTTATTTCACTATTAAGTTTTATTTGGGAATCTTGTTTCTGTTTTGTTGATGCTACAGTTATAGAAGTGTGAAGCTTACCACAAACATTTCTCTACCTAATTCATTCATTTTATGAAATATTTATATTTAGCCAATAAGTATGGTGTGTTTTTTCTTAATTTTAGGCATCATAACTTGATTTAAAAATAGAAGAAAACTTTCAATCAAACTAAAACAGCACATTTCAATGATTCAAAAACTGTAAAATCTTTGATGGTTAAACTATAAATTTTCTAAATATTATTGTGCACTAAATTCAAATATTAATCCTAAACTCTAGGCTATGTAATAAAGATCCCTTCTTCTTTGGTTAGATTATTTTCCTTCCAGTTTTAAATGCACATATTTTTACATTAACTCAAACAGTGATTGTTACTTAATATAAAATATTGAATAAATATATAGAAATTAACATATAAACACAAAATACAATAAACAGGTATTGTTTCTTGTGTTTTTTTCCCAAAGTAAAGACATTAATGTAACCCCCATGCTGATCGAAAACACCCTGGAAGTCTATTCTGGGTAATTACTCACAACAGTAAAGGTAACTGCTTTTATGATATCTATCACCCAATGTTACTTATAACTAGTCTTGAACTTAATATAAATGCATAGATTTTATGTTTTTGTTTCTGGATTTTTAAATTAAATAACTTGTTAGAATTCTACATGTTTTTGTATCTAAAAGTAGTTTATTACTTTTTCACTCAGTATAGTATTCCAATTAATCAATAAACCACAATTTTGCTGATAAACATTTAAGTTGTTTCCAAGTTTAACCTATTATTAGTGCTCCTTGAGCATTCTTGTATGTGTCTTTTGGTGAACATATGCATAAATTACCTTTGGGTTTATACCTAGAGGAAGAATTACTAGGCCATAGAGAATGCATAAGGTCAAATTCAGTAAATACTGCGAAACAGTTCTCCTAACTATCCATGCTAATTTATACTTTTACAGAAAGTCGATGAGAACCCCAGTTGCTTCATATCTTTGCCAACTATTGGGATTGCCTTTTTATTCTTTTTTTTAATCAAGATTTTAGATGAATATATAGTGACATCTCATTGTAGTTTTAATTTGCATTCCCTGAGGAATAATGAAGTTGAGTAACTTTTAATATCTGCATTGCCAATCTGAATAGCATGTTTTGAGAAGTCTCTGCTCAAGATTTTTACTAAGATTGTTTAGCATTTACTTTTATTGCATGGGAGATTCGAAAATATATTCTACATGTAATTTTGAAACTGGAGTCTATTTGATGGTATATGGGGTAATAGAAAAAGAGGTGAGTCAAGAATTAATGTAAATTTTTGGCTTTGATGGTAAATAGTGGTGCTGTAGCAGGGTTTACAAAAATTAAAGTGTCTGTACCTAGATAAAACTCTATGTGAAGCTGAACAATCAGAATTGCATAATGGCTGCATGACGGCCAAAATAAAACTGAGGTAAACTGTCAACATATGGAAATAAATTAACAGGGAAATAAAAAATGTAAATACTTAATATGCTTAAAGACCATATTAGGAAATCACATGGCCCAGGTAGGAAAAAAATGGGTTGCATCCTATGTTGTTCAAACTCTCCATGGCCAGTCTTTTGGAAAACTATATTGGAATAGAAGGAAAGACAAATATAGATTGCACCATTTTCAAGTGATGGCAAGAAAAGTTATTTAAATAAAATTCTAAACCATATAAAACTTAGATGAAATAATACATAAATGATATTAACAATAACATTTAAAAATTTTAAAATTTTTAGTAAGGTTAAACTTTAAGGCTAAAGAAATATTTTTCCATGAAGAGGTTCAATAATATGCAGACATGTAGAAATATATTTGGGCTTAGATAATTATTTTTTAAATTTATTTCCTATAGATGACTTTGTTTTTTGAAATAGTATAAGCAATAAAATGTTATCTTTTAAATAAAATGTGGAAAAAATAAATTCAATTTGACAAAAGGAATTTTTTAAAGATTCTACCGCATTATATGATCATCTAGAATTTCTGAGTATAAATTGATTCAAGAATATATACCATTTAGTTGTTTATTTTTTCTTAATCGTAAAGGAACATACTATGCATGATTTCAATCTTTTTAAATTCACTGAAATTTGCTTTATGGCCTGGCATATGGTCTATCCTGTAAAACATTCCATGCACTTGAGGAAAATGTATATAATGCCATTGTTAGGTGGACTGTTGTATAGATGCGTATTTTGTTTATAGTGTTGTTCAAGTTTTCTATTACCATATTGAAATTCATAGCCTTTTCCCTGCATTATTTAAAGTGGGTTATTAAAGTCTCCAAATAGTATTGTTGGATTGTCTATTTCTCTCCATATTTCTGTCAGTTTTTGCTTCATTTATATTAGGGTTCTATTGTTTTATATATATATATACTATATATATATATAGTATACTTGTGTGCATGTATAGTATTAGATGATCCTGATGAATTGACTTTTCATTTCTCATCTCTCATAACTTTTCTTGTTTTAAAGTTTATTTTGTCTGATATTAATATAGTGATTCTAGCTTTGTTATTATTGCTGTTTGCATGATGTACATTTTTCCTTCATCTCACTTTAAAGTTATTTATGTCTTTGAATCTAAAGTGCCTCTTCTGTAGAAAGCATATAGTTAGATTATCTGATTTTATTCACTATTTCAATTTCTGCCTTTTATTCAGAGCTTAACCATTTACATTTAATGTGATTACTGATAAGACAGGACTTACGTCTACAATTTTGGTATGTGCTTTCAATATGTCTTACATCCTTTTTGTTTTTCTGTTGTTCCAGTACAGCCCGCTTTGATGTCAAATAGATATTTTCTGATGTATTATTTTAACTACTGGTTATGAACTCCCAGTTCATGTGGTTCTTTGTTTTATAATTTCTATTT
>NW_012152508.1:10457-12031 GCF_000956105.1 Propithecus coquereli | reverse complement strand
AATTTAATGTAAACAAGATGTTTTCAGATAATATAATGTGGCAACTCTGGAAATAACATTCCCTCTCCTTCCAGGGCTTATATTTATTCTCGTGTATTTGCTGTTGCTGATGCTGGTGTGTATTCATTTAGTGACTTATCTGGACTAAACTGTGAAATCTGTATTTTCTATAGTATAAGCTTACTGAAATTCTCCTTTCAGTTACATTAGTATTCGATTAATTATTAGTCAGTAATTTCATGATATGCCTTGAACCAATGTTCTTTCATGTTTGCCAAGAGGCTCTGGTTATGTGTTGAATCATGTTTTCAGTAGTCAGCAATTTGTAACACGTCATTTCCTTGCCTCAGCTTCATTTCATGGTTAAATGGGGCCCAAATGTTAGCCAGAAATGATAGATGGGGCTCACTCAAGACTTTCCTGGACATGCAAACAGTCTTGTATGCATGCTTTACTTTCTAGATCCCAAGGAATATGTGTTTGTCAAAAACTCTTATGTACATCTTATCCCAATATCTTCCTTTCTAAGATTTCAGCCAAGCAGTTTATGCCCACTGGTATTCTGCCCTCAGGCAGCAATAATGTTAGATAATTCCTGCTGATTGTTTTTGAAAAATGTCCTGAAGATTGGGCTTTCCCTGCAGAGCGAGCTCTAAGCCAGGTCAATAACAGCTGTAATTGGGTTTTTTTCAGAGAACTGCAAGACAGGTAAAATAGGACAATGCTCCAGTTACCGTATTTTTTTTTGAGGAGCTGGAAATTGGATCTGCCCCCTTCAATGGCTGCTAGGATGCTATTTGTGCAGCTCTCATGTTTGCCAGGCTGCTGGTTTTTAAGGATTCTGGGAAGGTTATATGAAAGAGGGCATGGGTGATTTGTTAAAAGACCACCCAAATCTGCTGTTTTTACTGAGGTCAGCAGTTTTTCTTGAATAAACACTCCTCAAATAGTTGCAAACCTTTGTTTAATTTCCAGATCTCTAAAAATACTGATTTTGACAATTTTACCATTTTTTTTTAATGAAGAGCAGATTTACGGAGGTTCTCACTCCATAGTCTCAGAGCCATTACCCTAGCCACCTGCTTTAAATCATTTGAAGAAGGCCGTTAATTTTCCCAAGATACTTATTTCCATATTAAGCGATTTAAAATCACTACTCACCATCATCTTACCTAATTGTGGTTTCAGCTCTTGAAAGAGAGGATATTTCACATGTACATTGGTTCTCAAAACTAAAACCGCATTTGCAGGCACACTATTTCATATGCAACACATTTTTATATTAAGAGGAAAGGCCATATTCCCTAACCAGAAACATTTAACTTCCTCTGCATTTAATTTTGAAACATAAATAAGAGGGGAGGATATTTCAGTTACTCCTTCACCTCCTGAAATTAAAAATAATACTATATTAAAGAAAATGTGTCAGAAAGATATGAACACTAAATACTATAGCATGTAATTATATTCCATCATTTAATATAAACATTCAAGTGTTGCAACTGAAGAGTTCAAAGGATCTTACTTTTGTCTCCATACAAAGAACATTTTCCAATTCATAAATTGAGTATTTT
>NW_012152508.1:5656-9452 GCF_000956105.1 Propithecus coquereli | reverse complement strand
GTGAATTGTAACAAGGTGGGTAATGCTCTGCATTCCAACCACTGCAACAGTTGGAGCATTTGCCTTTAATTTCTTTGCATGTTTGGTTCCTATCTAAAATTTTATTTGAAAAATAAAGAGGAAAGGAAGAAAAAAAGAAAAAGGAAAGACAAGAAAGAAAAAAATGAAGGGAAGGGAAGGGGAGAAGAAGGAATAAATAGCTGGGGAGTTCCATATAAACACACAACTTTGAATTAAATACAAAATATATACACATAACACCAATATTTTTATCTTAATAATACCTTGCTTTCCTTTCTGAAGGTTCTGAAATAAGAATTTTTTTCTATTGCTCTTAGACTGACGATAAATATATTTGTAGATAAATAAATTCTGCCTAGGGCAAAAGACACTAGGAAGGCTATCCTACAGAAAACCATAAGCCCCTAGGTTTAAGGTCCTTTTTCATTCTCATATTTCAGATTTTCCTCTAGGCCCAAGAGTAAAAGCACGGAAAAATGTTAATGCTTTTAAATGCATCCAGCTTAGGTTCACACCAGAAGTCCTTAATGAGTTCTTGGCATCCCATATAATTTTTGGAATCATTTCATGATAGCCTAGTATAATTTAATTACGTGCAACAAATTTGTCCAGCAAGGATAACAAGCAAATATTTTAATGCTATTTATTATAATGTCAACTCATTTTTGTACACTCTGTCCACAGTTCTTTCATCAGAGCGGGCTTGGCAATACATCATCTGAAATACTGCAGAAAAATCTTACCAGTCAGTAGACTGTCTTTTATATTCATCCAAAATTGCCTTTCCATTTGTCTATATGAACTGTCATTCTCAGTTTCTATTTCTTTGGAAGTTTTTCAAAGTCTTGACTTTGTACTTTAGCTTTTTGAATTGGCTTCTTCCCTTCCTGCTTGTTTAGGTGACTAATTCAGATTATGTTATCTGCATTAAAAAATTCTGCCACCCTATTCAATCCATGATCTTCCCAAATATTTTGATTTTCATATTATTTTCTAGTTCAACAAAATAGACACTAATAATCTCTGTCCTATGAGATCCTCTGAAGCAGAATCTCTTTGTCATGTGTCTCAGCTGTGGAAAAGGATGATGGGAGAGCCTTGATCCATAAGCAACTGCAAATCCAAAGAACAACAATTTCTTATTAACTCCCAGTGCCTGGGCTTCCTATCTACTATGTAGTAATTAATGATTTAGCTTCGAGTTCTGCATGGACCATAGTTACTATTTCTAGTAGAAATGAATCTCACTAGACTTCTATTAACCATGTTTTTTCTACTACAATTACAAGACTCTTCAGACCTTTGAAATAATGATGGAATGAGATCGACCCTGACTATCCAGGACTATCCTCCTTATTTAAAGTCAACTAATTTTGACTTTAATCACATCTACAAAATTCCTTCACAGCAATATCATGTTAGCATTTGATTGAAAAACTTGGTATAGTAACCTGACACATCAAAAGATCATCATAGGAGGCAACACTTTTCACCTTATTTTATTAAGATAGAATTTTTCTAAAATTAAAACCAGACAAAAATAACACAAAATAAAACTATAGACTAATATTGTTAATACAGACCTAATATAATGTAAAAAATTAGCAAATATAATTTAGCAATATGGGCTTGGGGTAGGCAAGGCAGGAAGATCACTTGAGGCCATGAGTTCAGGACCAGCCTGAGCAATATAGTGAGATGTTTAAAAAATAACCAAGCATACTGGTATGCTCCTGTAGTCCTAGCTACTCTGGAGGCTGAGGTAAGAGGATCACTTTAGCACAGGGGTTCAAGGTTACAGTGAGCTATAATTGGGCTGCTGCACTCCAGAGAGACCCTGTCTCTAACAGAAATAGTAAAATAAAATTTAATTTAACAATATGTACAAAAATTATACTCCATGACCAAGTTGGGCTTATTCTAAGAATGAAAGGCTGCTGAAATATTAAAAAATCAAAGTAATCTACCATATTAACAGGATAAAGCATATAATATAATCATATGATCATGTCAATCAATGCAGAAAAATCATCTGACAAAATCCAATAGCGGTACATGATTTAGAAAAAAAAAATCTCAGAAAAATAGGAATAAATGGTAACCCCTCAACTTGATAAAGTACAACTAAAAGCAAAACAAAATAAAAACAACAAGAAACAACCTATAGCTAACATTATATTCAAAGGCTGAAGGCTTTCCCCCTAAAATTGAGGAAGAGAGAAGGATATTCATTCTTAATGACTTGTATTCATGAGAGAAAAATCAGTCACCTAGTTATAAGCAGCGCTGAAAATGCCATTGTGCAGGGCTTATCCCTGGAAAACTTTAGTGTGGGGGAATATGAAAGCTTATTTATTTTCCTCAGGCAATGGTCAGCCAAGAAAGGGAAAAGATGAGCAACTCAAGACCAGTTTTCTTTCTTCAACTCAAGAAGAAAGAATTTAAGTCACTGCTCCAGCCCTGGGGAGAAATGAGTGAGGTTACAAGGCACAGAAGGATTATTCTAATAGAGAGTTCTCCACATGGAGGGTTAAAAACAAGGATTGAATTACTTCCTAAATATATGTCTCTTCCTCAAAATAATTTATCTAAATGTTATTTTTTGTCATATAGTCTAAAATTAAATCCTAACTATATTTTTCTCATTACCTAAACCTAATATTAAGAGGCATAATCTTCCACACATTTCGGTCTTCTTACTGGAAGCTTTAAACTCTCTCAACTTTAAGCCTCTTTATGAGTCAGAAACCATGTGTTTGTCATTTTTGTTTATCATATGGCTTGACATAGAAGGAGTATTTTATACATTTTTATTAACTTAATGATTGAAAAATAAATGAATGAGTAAAGAAGACGTTATTTCTATGATCACTAAATATTAAGTATTGGGTGACATATGAACAAACACCTTTGACCAAATATACTAATTAAGTCACCTGTAAGGATTCATAAAGTCCAAAGAATGTGTACAAATAAATCTGGTGTCAACCTGAGACAGGTGTATAATTTTACACTAATTAAAAACCACTATATCCCTGTAAGAACCTAAAAGTCAGCATGATATTTAAAGCATTTTGGATCTTTAGGATTTATGCAGTGGGGTGTTTCATAACCATTTTTTCCCTATCCTTATTGTAAATAAAATTTAATAAGGGATTCTTGGTCCTTTAGTGTTTTCTGAAACAACACTGGGCACTAATTGGTTAAATTGAACAGCCACCGCATACTTCATTTAGCACAACATGAATTAAGCAGACTTTGCTTAATATAATATGTGCAACCAACTAATCTCTAATCAGTAGAACATGAATGGTACATTCTGCATCTTCAAGTAAATAGTAGAGTTCAGCAAACTTACTTCAATGGTGAAGAAGTGAAATATAGGTCATGCATTGTTTATTGACGAGGATTCATTCTGAAAAAATGCATGTGGGCAATTTTGTCATTATGCAAACACCATAAAGTATACTTACACAGACCTAGATGGTATAGCCCACTACACCCCTATGCCATATGGTATGGCCTATTGTTCCTAGGCTACAAATCTGTATAGCATGTTACTCTACTGCATACCACAGGGAATTTTAACACAATGGTCTTTGTGTATGTTAACACATATGAACATAGAAAAGGTACAGTAAAGATATAGTATCAAAGATAAAAAAATGGTACACCTGTATAGGCAAATTACCATGAATGAAGTTTACAGGATTAGAGGTTGCTCTCGGTGTGTCAGTGAATGAGTGGTGAGTGAGTGTGAAGGCCTAGGACATTA
>NW_012152508.1:4963-5505 GCF_000956105.1 Propithecus coquereli | reverse complement strand
GGAACCATCGTCATATATGTGCTTCATCATTTACTGAAAAGTCATGATGTAGTACGTGAATATATTTCCAACTGCTTCAAATGCAAAAGGAAAGATGAGGTAAAAATAATATCTGAAACTAAGGGAAGGGAAAGTTGTTTTTTTAGTGGGGAATGAAGGAAATGTTGTTTCACAGAGAAAGTTTTGAGATTCACACAAAATTAAGCTTGTTTGACATGGTTTCTGTGACTGTATGCCAAGCACATATAAAGATATACTTTTCTCTCTTGGTACTCTAAGATTGCATTAGGCAAGGGTTTCACATCTCTAAACTGTTTCTGAATAATTTCTTCTGGTGGTGGCCTTATCATAAAGTATTTAAAAATATCCCAGTAGAAAGTCCCTAAAAGGATGCTTTCCCAAAATAGAAGTACACTGGGTCATATGTTAATAACATGATCTGACTAAGCTGAAAGAAACCCTGCAGGGTAAAAATAGCTTAGGATGGGACGTTGAAAAATTAGGAAACATTTTCAGAATCTTACACAATTCATCACTATTTC
>NW_012152508.1:4413-4766 GCF_000956105.1 Propithecus coquereli | reverse complement strand
GCCTATTCTCCCGAGGGAGACACTATCTCTGTATTCCAAGGCTATCTGCTGTGCAAACATCCTTGAAAAGACAGTTTGAAATAAAATCTGTCAGTGTGTTTGTTTATCAAGTTGCGAGGTAAATATTGGATGCTAAGTCAAACTGGAATTTCAATTAAACAATGGTTTCTCAATATAAATATGTTTCCTCCAATACTTGGGTCATATTTATACTTAAAGTTATTCATTGTCTATCTAATCTAATCATCCTCTAATTTTATTTACCAAATATTCCCATCATAATTGCTTAAAAAACATAAAGAAATGTCAAAGACCTATGGAAAAACTTCTACTAACATAAAGTTCCCAGTGTT
>NW_012152508.1:3092-3421 GCF_000956105.1 Propithecus coquereli | reverse complement strand
TTTTTCTTTTTGTAACTTTTCCCCCAGGACAAGCCTCAGTTGCTAACCTGAGCAAAAAATACCACGATAGAAACTCCACCATCCCCTGTGGTCAGAGGGACTGAGGGAAAGAGCCCAGACAGATTGGAGAGTGATGAGAGAATCTCAGAGAGGAAACAATGAGTAAAGGGTATACCAAATCTCTATAATAAATTCTGACTCTAACTAGAAGTACTGCCTGCTAAAATATAATCATTAACATCCTCCAAATGTTAATAAAAGAAATCTGAGTCTAAACAATCTAATAGCCATGAAGTCAAGGATACAATTTGAAAGCATTCACTATGTAA
>NW_012152508.1:1909-2383 GCF_000956105.1 Propithecus coquereli | reverse complement strand
AGGGACAGTTTGCTTGGATGTCTTTTATTTCCTTCTTTTGATCAATTGTTCTGGCTAGAACTTACAGTTCTGTGTTGAATAAAAGTGGTAAGAGTGGGCATCCTTTCTAGATCTCAGAGGAAAAGCCCTTCCCTCTTCTTCCTCCAAGCTGTCGAATTCTGTCTTCAAGCTGTGCTGCCTGGAGTTAGAGGAAGGGTGGTGTAGGCAATAGGGATTGTACTTCCTACCCTCTTTAATGTGTCTTTTCTATTATCATGCTAAAACCAGGTACTGTGATATCTCATCTAGTTTCTTTCAGTACTGTGAAGCTTTTTTCTTGCATGCATAGTAGTTCCATTTGATGTTCCTGTAAAGAGATGATCACTGGAGGGTTCTATTCTGCCATCTTGCTCCATCACATAGAGGCAGACTTGGGTGTCAACAAAATGAGGTAGATCTTTGTAATTGCAATGCATGCCTGTCTAATCTTTTATA
>NW_012152508.1:0-694 GCF_000956105.1 Propithecus coquereli | reverse complement strand
CTATTCTCAAGGAAAAAAAACAGCAAAAATATACCAATACTTAAGTACTTAGTTAGTGCAATTTTCAAATAAAGATTTCAGAGTAGCTCCTCTAACCATGCTCCTCAAAGCAAATGAAAATAGAATTGAAATACAGGAAAAGACAGGAAATTTCAACCAAGAAAGTACAAACAAATAAGAATTCTAGAATTGATAACTACAACTTCTGATTTAAAAATATTCAATGGTAGATTAAGTAGCAGAAGGTAAAAAAACAAAAAAAAATAGTCAGGAATTTCAAAATAGTTCAAAAGAAATTATACATTACAAGGGGCAGAAAGAAAAAAAAAGTAGGAAAAAATAGCCAAAGACTGAGAGAATGCTGGGACAATGTCAAAGGGTCTAATAAATGTGCAACTGGAGCTCCAGAAGGATCAATGACAGTGTTTGGTATAACAGTATTTAAAGAAAATTGGCTGAAAATTTTCCCAAACTGGGGACAGATGTAAATTCTGAATGAAAACTGGTAATGACAAATTCAAAGTGAACCAAGCCTGGACATTTCATCAAACTGTTGAAATCCAGATACTAATTCTTCTAATTAATGAATAGGAGATACCTTTCCATTTATTTGCATCCTCTTCAATTTTTTTCATCAATATTTTGTAGTTTTTATTATAGAGATCTTTCTCGCCCTTGGTTAAGTTTATTCCTA
>NW_012152507.1:8813330-8814264 GCF_000956105.1 Propithecus coquereli | reverse complement strand
TACACAGGGCGTGTTACTTTCCAATGAAAACTGAAAGGAGAGAAGCAATGGCTGATCCAGATGGGAAGATCTCAGTGAAAGATCTCTGGAAGTATGAAGAATCAAATGGAAAGCACACCCCCAAAGAGGAACGCCAGCTCTCTAGCAATGGACATTAACCAAATTCAGAACGGAGAGAGGCAACGGCTGATCCAGTTGGGAAGGACTCAGAGAAAGAACTCTGGAAACATGAAGAATCAAATGGAAAGCACACCCCCAAAGAGGAACGCCAGCTCTCTAGCAATGGACATTAACCAAATTCAGAATACTAAAACGACAGAAGAAGAATTTCAAACATGGATTGTAAGAAGACTCAATGATATGCAAGAAAAAATGGATTACCAACACAAAGAAACCACAAAAAAATCCAGGACTCGGAAGAAAAATTCATGAAAGAAATTGAAATATTAAAGAAAAATCAAACCGAACTCCTGGAAATGAAGAACTTATTGAGAGAACTACAAAAATCAGTGGAAATCCTCAAGAACAGGGTAGATCAAACAGAAGAAAGAATCTCAGAGATTGAAGACAATTCTTTCCAATTAAATAAGTCAGTCACAGAAATAAAGCAGAAAATTAAGAGAAAAGAAATAAGCCTACAAGATATGTGGAATTATTTGAAGAAACCAAACCTGAGGGTGATGGCGATTCCTGAAGGTGAAGAAAAAAACATGCAAAGGATGAATAGGCTATTTGAAGATGTAATAGAGGAGAATTTCCCAGGACTTGCTAAAAATTTAGATATGCAGGTACAAGAAGCTCAAAGGACCCCTGCGAGATTGAATGCAAATAGGAAGACACCATGACATGCAGTCATCAGATTGACCAAAATATCCACTAAAGAGGCCCTTCTACAAGCTGTAAGGTGAAAGAAACAAGTAACATACAAAGGAAA
>NW_012152507.1:8812892-8813280 GCF_000956105.1 Propithecus coquereli | reverse complement strand
AATTAGGGGATAATAGTGTTTTTTGTTGTTGTTGTTTTTATGTGAATAAATTGTATCATGCTATAGTCAGGACTTTCAGTGTGTCTGTCACCGGAGTAGTGTACATTGTACTCAATAGGTAGATTTTTATCCCTCACCCCATCTCCCCGTCCCCCTTTCTTAGTTTCCAGTGTCTCTATTCTTTATGACCATATGTATCTTTCATTTAGCTCCCACTTTTAAGTGAGAGCATGTGGTATGTTTTTCCGTTCTTTAATAGTTAATTGAGCTTTGTTCTGGAAGGTGGTTAAAAGTATTAGTAAATTGTCTAAATCCCAAAAAGCTTGGTTTTATTCTTCATTAGGCAATACCTTTCAGTTTTATCATTAGTTCTAGGAGCATGGGACTT
>NW_012152507.1:8807236-8808248 GCF_000956105.1 Propithecus coquereli | reverse complement strand
GGAATATGTTGCCAAAAAGTAGTAATTGAGGTGGGAAACACATCTTTGAAATGTGTCTGTCAAGTAAAAGTTGTGTGAAATTTCTTTTCCTGTACGAGTGTGTGTATTATATATGTGTGTGGGTGTATATCTAGAGATATAGATATATATGTAAGTAAATATGCCACATGATTTCTTTGATACACCCTCATAACATGGCCAGTACCAATTACTGCACTTATGTTACAGGCAACTGTGAAACAGGACGAAATATATAGGGCACAACTGTTTTCCAACATCAGACAGCAGGCAACATAGGACTGTAATACTTGAAAGAAGGAAAACACACATGTGAGCTCCACCACCCTCACCATATTCCTTTTGCTATTTGCCACTTATATTACTTCTGTGCAAGGCGCTGCAGTCTCACTAAGCTTAAGAGGCAAACTTAAGAGTCTAGGTCTGTAGAAATTGCTGGAATTTATTGCAAAGGGCTTCTAAAGTGGAGAGAGTTTGATGAGTGGAAGAATTTTATGAGGTTCCACCATAGTTCTTGGTCAAGAGCTAAACACATGCATGTAGCAAGACTTTGTGAGACCTAGAATGACTGCAGCAAAGGAGGAAGCTGAACAGAAATTCTAGACCCATAGCACTGGAATATCTTAGAAGTTCCACCAAAGTGAGCAGGGCTCTCTGAGCGCTCCAGGCATTCAACTGACAGCAAAAAGGCCATACTTCAGGATTAAGGATCATTTTCTAGAGCTGTTTTTCTCAAAGTGTGGTCTATGGCTTCTAAAAAACCACTTGAAAGCCATAGGACATCTACAAAGTCAGAAGTATTTTCATAATAATACTAACATATTATTGTCTCTTTCCCTGTGTTAACATTTGCACTGATGGGGGAGAATAAAGGGTGAGTAAAACTTCTCACAATTTTACATCACAGCACCAAAGACTGATAGTATCATTATACTCCTCACTGCCATGCACTAGCAATATAAAATTATTATGACTATACACATATATTTTTAGT
>NW_012152507.1:8806168-8807186 GCF_000956105.1 Propithecus coquereli | reverse complement strand
ACTGCCTGTCAGCTCTAAGGCTAAGATATGTGTGCTTCACCTAGAGTATGGATAAATTCAAGATATGCCCTGTACTGATTTTCCATAACTTATTTAAATACAGATATGTAGACCAACTCGTGTGTGTGTGTATGTATCCAGCTTAAATTCTCACCAGAAGATTAGATAACTGCTTACAAATCATTATCTTTTATGGTCTATAAAATCCAGAATATCAATGTACTAAAAATCAAATTTATTTTCTTCCCTTTCTCCCAATCCAATCCCACTGCAAACCCCCTGTCCTCTAAGTGACTAACACCAGTAAAGGCACGAGTCTGAAATTTATCCTTGACTACCCTTCTACCCTTCTCCCTCTCCCTGAACCCTGCAACCCTGAACTCCTGTTCAGTTTATGTCAATCCTTTCTTCCAACCCCAAAATGTTTCCTGAGTCTGTTCCTCTATTTCCCCGTTACTATACTAGCTTGTACATAATCATCTCTTGGTGGACTTTTCAACAATCTCTTAACAGTTCTTCTCACTTGAAATGATCTTTTAAAAATGCTAATATGATTTAATTATTCTCATGCTTAACCTTCTTCTATAGCTTTCTGATACTGTTAACATTTAAAAAAAAAATCTTTCTAATATCATACTTCATATCTCACCAATCCCTCACAGATACTCCAGACATTTGGAACATCTTTAAAAAAATCTTTCTAACATCATACTTCATCCCTCATCAATCCCTCACAGATCCTCCAGACATTTGGAACATCTTTAAATTCCTTGCTCTATGCTCGTTCTTGTCCCCAGACTATCACCCATCCTCTATTCTACTTAATAATTCCATCCCATAGCTTGCTGGGCTCACTGTCCTTTCCTGTCTCAAACTAGAGATCACTTTCTTTAAGAGGTTTTCCATAACCTGCATCCTCTCCTCCTTATCATCATCATATTTTCTCAGATGTGCTAAAAAAGCATCTAGCCCTCCCTGTATCTTAGCAATTATCACATTATATTGTAATTCTTTGATT
>NW_012152507.1:8805822-8806118 GCF_000956105.1 Propithecus coquereli | reverse complement strand
AACAAGGTGGATACTCAGTTAATTTTTGTTAATGAATAAATCCCCCAACCACAGTCATTCGCTGTATTTTTTAACTTGCACTTGAGCTTTCAGTTCCAAAAGACAATGTTCTTACTGTGTTTGTTCTCCAAATTTAAGGTTGTCTAATGGATACCTTCAGTCATTCATGTGTATACTCAGTAATTATCAACTCAACACCTGAAGGCTAACAAATAACAATACACTAAACACCATTAAGATGTTCCTTTTGCATCTCCTGCATACATTCTATCTTAAGTTTAGGTTTGGAAATTTTT
>NW_012152507.1:8792396-8794482 GCF_000956105.1 Propithecus coquereli | reverse complement strand
TATAGTATCAGGATCAATCACATCATATATTTTTAAATATCCACCATACTTCCCAAAATAAGCTTTTTATAAGAGAATCAGTGATGAAGTTTGATTACAGCACATTCAGCCATTTCATCTGCCCTCTACACAGAACCACAGTGATGTTGGCAAGAGGGAGGAGAAGAAGCAAAAGGATATAACCATGAAGAGTGACAAGCCCAAATTAGTGATTGACAATAAAAAAACCCGATTGAAGGAAGCAAGCTTGAGAATGACTCAGGGTAGAAAACTAGATTTGTAATGCTATATAGTGTAACAGTTACCACTTCAGTGAAAGATATTTTTCCCTGCTCTTTGCTCCAATTGCAAGGAATATCTAAACATATTCAAAAACTGTATTTTAACACCGGTATCGAGTCCAGCAGGTTTCCAAGAGATACTTGGTTAAAGTGTATACCTCAGGGGAGGAGCAAAGATGACGGACAAGAAAAGCCACCAGTCAGAGTGTCTCTGCAAAAAAGACAAATTTTAGAAGAAAGAGAAAAAAACAAGCTAGCAGAGAAACATATATCAGGTGAGGGTCTGAAGGAAAGGTGCCTGAAACTAAAGGAGACTCCACAGGAAGACGTTGCAGAGGAGAACTGAAAGGAGAAAGGTCTCAAGAGGCTTGGAGACCAGCGACGAGGGTAGATGGGGCGGTTAACTTTCCCCTCCCTTGCATCTCGGACTGCTGGTGCGCTCCTGAGCAGTTGGAGAGACCTCCTGACACTAGCCTAGAGATGGCTGCCGCCAGTGAGCAGTGGCCTCTTGCGGACTCAGCGCCGGGCTCCCAGCCCCCTCGGGGCACCTCCCCAGGCGCAGACCTCAGCCTAGCAGCAGACGCCATAGTGCTCCATTCTCTCCTTCCCCCTGCCACCCGTGGGGGCCCAGAGAGACAATTTAGCCATCACACAGAGGCATCTTCGAGGAATAGGAATTTTCCTTTTGGGGCTCTACAGCAGACTGAGGGATACTCAGACAGCGGGTTCCCTACCCACCAGCCCTCTCAGGTGCTGCTTGCCTGGGGATTCCAGGAGGGCGGGGCAAATCCCAAGGTGGAGTGAAATCGATCCAGTTTGGGCACCCTATAGGTGATTCAAGACAAGCAACCCTCCCCCTGGAAGGGTAAGGGATTGATCTCCAGGGCCCAGGGGACAGGCCTGCAGACCAGACACCAAACACCCAGCTCAGGCTACAATCCTGGGTAGGGAACTTCCCGGCCCACATCACAGCCAAGGGAGATCCATCGGCCTGAGGTCCTGCTTGTTGGCAGAGGCCTGGGAGAGGCCACGGAGAGGGGGAGGCTGGAGGGGAGCGAGACCTGCTCCAGAGTGCGGGTCTTGGACAGCCCCACCCCCCAAGATCAGACTTTCAGTTGAGTGGAGCCATTTCAGCCCCTCCAGGCAGCTTTGCACAGAAACAAAGAGCAGACCTTTGACCCCTGCTAACAGCAGTTGGGGAGCCTAAGGATAGGCTAACCCAACCCAGCACCACCCGAACTCAATCCCAGTCCTGCCCCCACTGAGGTGGAGAATAAGGACACACCTGGAAATCCCGGGGCCCGACACACCACCTGAGGCACAAGAGGACCTCTCTAGAGGAACAAGAGCTACCTACAGGACCAAAAAACAGCATTGCAGCTCGAACCTCCCTGCAAGTGCCACCTACTGACAGGGAGGTCATCCTGTACACACTTTTACTGCATCTACTAATTCATCATGAAGGGTGTGGGAAATCAATGAAATAGAAAATAAGTAATGAAGAAAAAAAGCCAAAAAAAGTTCCTTTAGGAACATTAGTATAATCAATATAGCCATACATGACTAAGAAAAAAGAGGAAACACAAATACAAAATAAGAGTCGAGAGAAGAAACATCATTACAAATATAAAGGTTATTTAAAAACTATTATGAACAATGTTCTACCAAAACTTAGAGGAAATGGGCAAATTCATAGAAAAATTAAATTACCAAAATTAACACAAGAAGAATAAAATCTGAATAACTACACACATCAAGGAAATTGCATTATAAAGAAAAAAACTTCTTAAAAAGACATACCATGT
>NW_012152507.1:8788635-8788928 GCF_000956105.1 Propithecus coquereli | reverse complement strand
ACCTACTGACAGGGAGGTCATCCTGTACACACTTTTACTGCATCTACTAATTCATCATGAAGGGTGTGGTCAAATCTCTCCCACAAACACCACCTACTTGCTGAGAGACTAAACAGGGCCTGTCATTATCCAAATGAAAATCTAAAGGCAAAAAGGAACAACTGATCCAGATGGGAAGGAACCAGAGAAAGAACTCCGGAAGTATGAAAACTCAAATGGAAAGCACACCCCAAAGAGGAACAATAGCTCCCCAGCAATGGACATTAACCAAACTCAGAACACTAAAATGACAG
>NW_012152507.1:8781080-8782862 GCF_000956105.1 Propithecus coquereli | reverse complement strand
CAAGCAATCCTTCTGCCTCAGCCTCCTGAGTAGCTGGGACTACAGGCATGCGCCACCATGCCCGGCTAATTTTTTCTACATATTTTTAGTTGTCCCATTAATTTCTTTCTATTTTTAGTAGATACGGGGTCTCACTCTTGCTCAGGCTGGTTTCAAACTCCTGAGCTCAAACAATCCGCCCACCTCGGCCTTCCAGAGAGCTAGGATTACAGGCATGAGCCACCGTGCCCGGCCCATGAATGTTCTTAATGGCATCTAGAATGGTGAGTCCTTTCCGAAAGGTTTATAATTCACTTTGTCCAGATCTATCAGAGGAATCACTATCTATGGTAGCTATAGCTTTACAAAATATGTTTCTTAAGTAATAGACTTCAAAGTTGAAATTACTGCCTGATCCATGGGCTGCAGAATGGATGCTGGGTTAGAAGGAATGAAAACAACACTAATTTCCCTGTACATCTCCATCAGAACTCTTGGGTGAGTAAGTGCATTGTCAATTTGCAGTAATATCTTGAAAGGAATCTTTTTCTTTCCTGAGCAGTATGTCTCAATAGTGGGCTCAAAATATTCAGCAAACTATGCTGTGTTCAGATATGCTATTATCCAGACTTTGTTTTTCCATTTATAGATCATAGGCAGAGTAGTAGATTTAGCATAATTCTTAAGGGTCCTAGGATTTTCAGAATGGTCATGAGCATTGGCTTACTGGCTTCAACTTAGAGTTGGCAGCTGCATGCCCCTGACAAGAGAATCAGCCTGTCCTTTGAAGCTTTGAAGCCAGGCATCAACTTCTCTCCAGCTATGAAAGTCCTAGACAGCGTCTTATTCCAACAGAAGGCTGTTTGGATACATTGAAAATCTATTGATTAGGGTAGCCCCCTTCAGTAATGATCTTAGGTTGATCTTCTGGATAACTTATTGCAGCTTCTATGTTAGCATTTACTGCTTCATCTTTCACTTTTGTGTTATAGAGACAGGTTATCTCCTTAAAGTTCATCAACGAATCTCTGCTAGCTTCAAACTTTTCTTCTGAAGCTTCTTTACCTCCCAGTCTTCATAAAATTGAAGAGAGTTAGAGGCTTGCTTTGGATTAGGCTTTGACTGAAGGGAATGTTATGGCTGATTCGACCTTCTCTCCAAAACTTCTATCCACAAAAACTTCCTCCACATCGGTAAAAATGCTGTTCCACTTTCTTATCAATCATGTGTTCATTGGAGTAGCCCTTTTAATTTCCTTCAAGAATTTTTCCTTTGCGTTCACAAATTTGCTAACTGTTTGTCACAAAAGGCCTAGATTTCAACTTATCTTGGCTTTTGACATGCCTTCCTCGCTAAACTTAATGGTTTCTAGCTTTTGATTTAAAGTGAGAGACGTATGACTCTTGCTTTCACCTGAAATCTTAGAGGCCATGGTAGAGTTATGAATTGGCCTAATTTCAATATCATTGTGTCTCAGGGAATAGGTAGGCATGAGGAGAGGAAGAGAGATGAAGGAATGAGCAGTTGGTGGAGCAGTCAGAACACAAGCCACATTTATTGATTAAGTTTGCTGTCTTATATAGGCCCAATTTGTGATGCCCCAAAAGAATTAAAATAGTAACATCAAAGATCATTGAACACAGATCACCATAACAGATATAATAATAATGAAAAAGTCTGAAATATTGTGAGAATTACCAAAATGTGACACAGAGACGTGAAGTGAGCATATGTCATTGGAAAAATGATGCCAATAGACTTGCTTGATGCAGAGTTGCCACAAACCTTCAGTTTGTTACTATT
>NW_012152507.1:8775558-8776702 GCF_000956105.1 Propithecus coquereli | reverse complement strand
TGAACAAATCAGATGAAGAAAAAGAACTCAGAAGCAAGAGACAAGACCAAAGCCTTCAAGAAATGTGGGATTATGTAAAGAAACAGAACATTAGGATCATCGGTCTTCCAGAGAGAGAAGAAGAAGATACTCAAGGGCTGGAAAACTTATTTTATGGAATACTGGAGGAAAATATGCCAAGCCTGGCCAGAAATCTGGACATCCAGATACAAGAAGCACACAAAACTCCTGGGAGACTAAGAGTGAAAAGGCAATCACCACGTCACGCAGTTATTAGACTGACCAAAGTAAATATGAAAGAAGCAATTCTTTTAGCAGCGAGACGAAAGCAACAAATAACCTATAAAGGAAAGCCCATCAGACTAACTGCTGATTTCTCATCTGAAACCCTACAAGCCAGAAGGGACTGGGTCCCTATCCTTAATCTTCTAAAACAGAATAATGCCCAACCCAGAATTCTTCATCGAGCAAAATTAAGCTTCATCTACGAGGGAGTAATAAAATACTTCCCAGACAAGCAATCACTGATAGATTTTGCAAAGACCAGACCAGCCCTACAGGAAGCACTCAGTCCTGCCTTAAACACTGACCAGCATAATAGACACTCTTCAAAGAAAAATCATTCAAGAGTTAAAGCCTAGAACATGGACTTTATGATGGCTCAAGGAGCAAAACAAAATAACAGGACTTCACCCAGCAATATGAATGGAAATCTATCACAAATCTCAATCCTCACATTAAATGTGAATGGACTGAACTGTCCTCTGAAAAGATACAGACTGGCAGAGTGGATAAAAGTCCACAAGCCTAGTATCTGCCGCCTACAGGAAATGCATCTAACTCACAAATACGCCTTCAGACTAAAGGTAAAGGGATGGAAAACTATCATCCAGGCAAATGGAAGTCAAAAGAAGGCAGGGGTAGCTATACTATTTTCAGATAACATAAGGTTTAAAATAAAAAACGTAAAAAAAGACATAGATGGCCACTATATATTGGTGAAAGGGAAGATCCAACAAGAAGAGTTTACAATCTTTAATATCTATGCACCCAATTCACGAGCACCCAGTTACATAAAGCAAACCTTGTCTGATCTAAACAACATGATAAACAATAACACCATAATAACAGGGGATTTCAACAC
>NW_012152507.1:8774217-8775508 GCF_000956105.1 Propithecus coquereli | reverse complement strand
CTTTATTGTTTTTTGTATATATATTTACATACATATATATACATTTTTCTTCTTTCCTTCTCTTTCCCTTCTTCCTCCTTTTTACTCTCTTTCTGCTAATGCGTATGTGTGTGGGTGTTTATCTGAAACCCACGACCGCTGGAGCCCGATTGTTGAATCTCCACAGCGGGGCTACTTTGCACTGAAGAGACAGCACGCACCCCTAAGAGTGTCTAGTAACCCAGGAGGCCGCTCTTCAAGCTGAGACACGCAGTCACCGCTGTGCTGTGACTTGGTAGCTAGAGCTGCCTGCCAAAAGGACAGACTCCACTACAGGAAGGGCTGAGTAGAGAGTGAAGGAGGCTGTTCTCCCAACGGGTTCCTGTAGCCTCATTTTCACAATGACTTGGTAATCAGCGCCTCCTCCCAAAGAATTAGTTCCCCACCATTGGCAGTGCAGAGGAACAAGGGAAGCTGTTCTCTGGACTGTGACCCTGTGGGGGTGGTGGATGACCCTTGACTACGATCTGACAACTGATATTGTGTGCCAAAGGGACTGACCCCACATCCACTGCGGTGGAATAGCAGGACAGGCTGCTTTCTGATCTGGGTCCCTCAGGGGCCTTAAGCAGGGCTTATCTAGCAGGACTGAAGTGTGTACTTCTTGCCAGCAAGTCAACCCTGCCCTTGAAGGGACGGAATAATAAGGGTCGCCACTTCCTGAGCTGAGATGCCAGGTAGCCCCAGGACGTGCCCTTCCCCTATTCTGGGGGGTTATCTGCCCCTCTGGAAGGTGAAAACCTGCCTCAGAGGAGGAAAGAAATGAGAGAAGACGTTTTTCAGGCCGGGCCTTGTGACAGTCTCAGCCAATGCCCCTCCCACAGCCCTCCAGAACAGAGCCCGCCCCTGAAGGTAGGGATAAAAGAGAAAAAATACTTTCCCCATAGGACTAGCGTGAATCTGTATGACCTTGGATCTAAGCAAAAGGAGACAGTGTGTTGACGCGATACAGCTGATTGGTTCTGAACACCTGACAAGAACATAACACAAAATCTTGCACTTGGTGCCCAGGCTGTAGTCATCTTAGTGGCTAGTGGTCTGGGAAGGAAAATCTCAACAAGAGTCCTCAGCAATTGCACCAACTGCCATACTCATTAGGAATTCCTCCACAAGAGTGCCTAATAAGCCCTGAATAATATACTAGCAGCTCTCTCCTAGCTATAGATCAAGCAATTTCTGAAGTATACTGCCTCAGGCACACTGATTCCTGCTGTTCTTCTCACCACACCTTAAGTGGTAACAAGGCTCAAGT
>NW_012152507.1:8772175-8774167 GCF_000956105.1 Propithecus coquereli | reverse complement strand
TACAAGTCTGTGATATAAGCTTAACCAAGATAATATTCATTAAGTATCACTTTCAATAAGAATCATACCATGTGCAGCATAGAAAAGAGGCTACAGAAGAACATTTGTCTAACTTTTTCGAATATCAAATAAAGTCCTGAAAACTGTAAATCATCTTTCTTTACATCATTTATTAAAGTTTGATGTGTCTTCAATAGCAATTCCATTCAAGTCATTCAAAGTTCTTGGCTAAAGTATCAGGAGGGACTTGCGTTGATCTGTAAGCCCATCACAATATGGAAAGTCACTTCTTTTTCTGTTCACATGTGACTCACTTCTTCTCCAGAGTTGTATATCTCTAAATAAGGCTAATAACACTTTGTAAAACAGTCAAATACCACATACTGCATACAAACATTCCATGCTTTCCTAAGGAAACAGTGTGACTAACACATAATGTACCCTTCTACAGCCACATCCTCTAGAGAAAATGGTGCAGCAATAAGATCATTTCTCTAACTTCTATGCCCTATCACAGAAAATATCCTATCAGCTCTCATCTTTTTCATTATCGTATATAAATGAAAGGAACCAGGTTTCTTTTGTTCACTTCAGTAACAAGAGTAATTCATAGTGGCCTCAAAAGACAATCATAATGCCTTAACATATTCTTTCTTAACAATTTTATTTAAAGCTATAGCATGGAAATTTGACATAATAGGCCACAAAAAATTAATTACTCTCTCCAGGACTCTGTGTCAATTTTCCATTTAAAAATGAATTTTTATTAATGTTCATTATAATTTCTCATAAGTATGAAGAAACTAACATGTTATTGCAATTTTCAAGGGAAAATAAAAGAATCTTACTCAAAATGACCTAAGTGGTACCATGAGGAAAACGTCATTTTCTAAAACTATGCAGTTACTCTCCAGCTTCCAAACTCATTCCCTGTTCTGAGAAGCACAGGTACTCAATAAATTCTGACTAATGATGATGATGATGTTACATATCAAAGTTATTGAATTAAAGACATACATAAAAGAGGGGTATGTGTACAAGAATATTTTATCAGATATATGCTCCAAATAGCCAGTTGAGATCTTGTCTAAGAGGAAAAGCTTATATTTTTACTTATTTTATTCGCAATGCAGTTCTCTTGAAAAAGTCTGTTTCAAAATAATGTACCATGGGGGTCGGGAAAATGGCGGCTTAGGGGTGACCTCCTGGCTCTCTGCTCCCAGAGTGGGAGTTGAAGAACACGGACACCCACACGCAAGTGAGGCGCTCCCCTACAGGATCAGCTTCGTGAATCTACAGAGAAGCAGCGAGGGACAAGCAGTCCTGCGGATAAAATAAGGTGAACTGGAAAAGCGCTCGCAAATTACCGGAGAGTGTGGGACAAAGGGGAAGAGCAGCGCGGGACGACCGCGCCTGGCAGCGGGCTGGCCCAGGCAGTGAGATCTGACTCACAGGAAGATGACTTTGCCTTTACCAAACCCCACTCTCACGCAGGCAGGGAAGTGCCAGAAGTCAGTGCGAAGTGGTAGCACAGACTGACAAGCGGTGGGGAGCCGAGACAGGAGTGGAGTCCATTTTGAACGCGCCAGAGCACGGCGCTGGGTCAGCATCGGAGGGGAGGGACTGGCCTGAGCGGGCGCTCCCCAGGTCGGATGCCACGTGAGCCCACAGGGGAGAGTTTGAAGGCAGCTTCTTGCCACAGGAGACCGCCAGGACTAGATCAGGGGAGGGGAACTCCATAAAAGAGGCTCTGCCCGTGGAAATTGCTGAGTGTTCGGCGGGCGCCGAGAGGGACACAGCACAGAGTCCTCCCGCAGGTAGGTCCAGAGTCACCGTGTGTAGGGTGGGCGGCGAGCTTGGCGTGCGGCCCTGGGAAGCAGCTCTGGGAGTTGGCGATGGCAGACCCCGGCTCCGGATGCCCTCCCAGTGCAGTCGGCTTCAGCGCTGACTAGCAGTGGATGGGCAGCTGCAATTCAGGGAACCCAAAGTCTG
>NW_012152507.1:8761052-8763458 GCF_000956105.1 Propithecus coquereli | reverse complement strand
AGAGAGAAAAAAAAATACACTCAATCTGAATAAGGAAAGAAAAAGTCTTCTTTCCCTAAATATCTGCTCTGGTGAGCTAAAAATTCATAAAGCTCATAGCCTGCCTGAAGGCAATAATAAAATAGAACAAAAACACCAGTAAGACCTCATTATAGCCACTCTAGCAGTTAGAACCTTATTTCATGGAACAAAAATGCAACATTAAAGCCTCACCAGAACAATTTATAATGCTGCTCTTTTTAATTTCATTTAATGCTCTTCTAACTATTTCAAAAATTGAACTAGCTAATCGATTCATGACACCAATTGTCATAATTTGTAATATCAACACATTCGCTCTGCATAAAATATCCACACTCAAATCCTGACAAATAAATATTCTATGATTAAAATATACTATTTTTTCTAAAACAAATAAAAACTCTGTTTTTCTTGTTTTTCTGCGTTTTGTTGGATATCTTTATTTGTTCCAAACATTCCATGGGCACCCTAAATCACTATGTCCAAGATGTATCTATGCAAATGTGTTTTTCTTCTTTTTCCCCTATTCGCATATTGGTAGCCCCAATAAATCACACAAGACAGAGTACTAGCAGTTACTTTAAGCTTTTTCTTCACGTATAACCTATTACTACATTCTACAGATTTTATTGCTAAACATGCCTTGAAGTTTGCTTGTGTGCCTATTCAATTACCTCCACTCTGCTTCAGATCCTCAGCCAATGAAGAAATGTTATAGGCTCTCAATTTTATTTTCCCTTCATTCCTTCTTCCCTCCAATAATCTCTTCAGGAATAATCCTTCTGAAACACAAATCATACCATGTCCCTCCTTTGCTAAAAACTCTTCAATACTTTTGGTTCACTTAAGGAATAAATTGAAAACTAAGAAGTGGGGAGGATGGGAGGGAGTGAGGGATAAAAATCTACCTGTCAGGTACAATGTACACTATTCTGGTGACAGGTACAATGAAAGCCCTCATTTCAGCATGACACAATTCATCCATGTAACAAAAAACACTTGTACCCCCTAAACTTTTTGAAATAAAAAGAACAACAAAAAGAAGAAGACAGGACTAAATTCAGTGATAGCTTTAACAAAATTGATTTGATCCTTGTTCTCAAGAATTTTATACCTTAATAGAGGGAGACAGCCAAAAACAAATGAACAAATAAATATGAAAATATCCATGGTGATAAATAATAAGGTTAAACTCAAACTGGGTAATTTTAAGAGAATTCCTGGATACAGGTGAAATGGCTCTTTTCAATTGTGTTACAGAGGGCTGCTGTCTGAGGTGACATTTAAGGTGAAATCTGAACAACAGTAAGGAATCAGCCATGCACAATATGGGGCATGGGAATTCTAGAGAGGAGTAGCAGTGAGTTCTAAGTTCTTATGGTGGTTATGAACTTGGCATACTTAAAGAAAAGAGAGAGAGCCCGTGTGGCTGGAGAACAGGAAACAAAGGGGAGAGTGTTCTAACGCAAGGTAGGAGAAGTAGACAGGAGCTATGTCATGAAAAGACTTTCACAACACAGACAGGAGCTTGGCTTTTATTCCCATACAATGTGAAGGTGAGTAGTAAAATGATACGGCTTACACAAATCAGTAGCATTTCTACGTGCTAATAACAGTCAAGCAGAGAGTGAAATCAAGCACTCAATACCATTTACAATAGCTACAAATAAAATAAATACCTAGGAATATTTTTAAAATATTATTCCATCTACTAAGAGTAGAATGGATGCATAAGAGAGGAAATAGGTGAACTGGACCCATGTAGCAAGGAAGGATGCTGGCTTAGATAGATGTGGAGAGATGCAAAGGAAAAGATAGAGACTCCTAGGGAGATATAGCAGGTGGGAATAGTGAGAGATTGGATGTGGAATATGAGAAAAAAGAAGGGATCAAGAATAAATCCTGTGTTTTGACTTATCACCTGAGTGGATGATGGTGCCACTTACTAAGGAAACAACGAAGTTTGATATTGAGTAGGGAAACAAGAGTTTTATTCTGAACATGCTAATCATGTTTATTATATGACAAATGTATATTTCAAGTAGGCAGTTGTATACACAGCTTTTGGAATTACAAGAAGTCTTAGATGGCGATAAAATGTGAAAATTATAAACATATAGAAATTTAAATCCATAGGACTAGATGCACATCCTAGGGCACAAGAGAAAGGGTCCCAGGTTTAAGCACTGGAACATTCCAAAATTTAGTAGAATAGAGAAGATTAGCTTCTTAGCTCTTTGGCTCCAGTGCTTACCACGATAATATGTGTTCAATGAATGCTGAATAGAATTGTCCCTACTCCATATCATATTAAGAACAAATTGTAGGATGACCTTAGGGCTTCTATGCAAAACATCCTTCCTCTTACATTTCTTAAATATATTT
>NW_012152507.1:8759166-8761002 GCF_000956105.1 Propithecus coquereli | reverse complement strand
ATTTATTTATAATCACTATTTTGAATCCACCCCTCTCAGTCCACTCCTAATTTCAGGGGGTAAAAGTTAACGCCAGTTTCATGGACTTTTATATTCACAGTGAGAATAAAAGTCACGAATTGCGACTGCCTGCGTATTCCTGGAACGTTATCACATCACCTAGAGCACAGTGGCTTTCTGTTTGCTGCTGATACAGACAGTACCAGTGGTCATACTCTCTCAATTCTCACCCCACTGCTAAAAGATTGAGTCCAGTTTACTCAGCATTTGAATGCCACCACCACTACCTCTACCCCCAACCCCACCACCCACCCTGTGGTTTCTTTTAAAGATTCACAGAAAGCAAAATTTGTAACCTCAACCACCTGTTGGTCAACACCTAAACAAGAGCTTTATAATTTCACCAAAAGTCTACTTGCTGTGATATAACAACACAATTTCTATCAGTTAAGGATAAGACCTGGAATGAAAATAACAGGCAGCTGTATTCACAGATACCAATATTTGATTTTCATATAATTTCCATGTGTCACAAGATATTATGTTTTTTAATTTTTTCCAACCATAAAAAATGCAAAAGTCAATCTTACTCTAAGGGCATACAAAAACAGGTAGCAAGCCAAAGTTTGAACATTAGGCTTCAATTTGCCAAGCCCTACTCCACAGAACAGATTGGAGGTAAGCAATTGATGAATCAGGGAATCCACTTAAAGACTGTCACAGAAGTCCACATAATAGATAATGGTGGCTTAAACAAATGTTTTGCTATAGGGATAGAGACATGTAAATCAAAGTTAGACAGATCTCTCAAAGTTAGACAGATTTCAGATAAAACAGATAAGACTTGATGATGTATGAACCTTAACTACTTCATGCTCTGTGCTTTCACATTTAGAAAGAAGATAAAATTTCCTAGAACACCAAAGAATTTAAGTTTATTTTGTTTTGTTTGCAAACTACCCGTGATACCTCTGAGCTTGAAACTAGGGCCATGTTTCTTTTTTTTTCATATTTTAAAGTTTAATTTGTTAGAGCTATAAGAAGTTTTTAGACAATGGACATAGGAGAAATTAAATATATTAATATAAAAACATAGTTTAAAATGTTGGAGTTTCACAAACTAAATTTTAAAATGGGATCAAATGTTAATTAAAAGCCCACTCAAGGGCCACCCTTTTTGCACAGAAGATTTTTCAGAACTACCTTGATTTTTAAAATTTAATCTTCAAACTATTATAGTTAAAAAAAATTTAAATGCAGGTCTTCCTTAAGCTTTTAAGTTTAATTTAGAGATATTATTCTTTATAAATAAAGCAAATTTCAGGGCCATCTTTCTTATTATAAACTTTATAGAGTTAGGATCAGAATTAGAGGGAATAGGGTGGGCTGGGGAAGTTCTCATAGGAAAAATGTCATTTCAACTAGGTCTGGAAGGCTCCAAGGTATTAATATTATTTGCCTGTAAGAGAAGGACAAGGAAAGGCCTTACAATTAGAGAAAATAGGCCAAGGAAAAGTATAGAGTTATAAGAATATGCCACATTGGAAAATTTTCAAATAGTCCTGCAAGGGGAAAAACAATAAAAGAGTGAGATATGAAAGATAATATTGAACATGATTATAGTGTGCTTTTTTTTAAAAGCCATGCCAAGGAATTTGTACAGTTCTGTTAGTTTAAATCAAGTTTAAAGTATCAAAATACACTCAATCTACCACCACCCTGAGCAATCCACTTGTACTCGCCATCAAATTGGTACTAACTGATCAACACTAGGTTGATCACATGGCAGAAATAAATACTCTCTAGGGATTAGGGGGATGGGGGGGCAAATCTACA